>NC_022014.1:8051880-8082245 GCF_000317375.1 Microtus ochrogaster | reverse complement strand
CCACACAGAATGTGAGCGTGTCTACACATAAACCGTGACCCACAGATTCCCACATCCAGATATACATCCACATATAATGTGTGCATGTCTACGTATAAACTTAACAATTGATAGGAAAGGAGCTGCCACATCTCAGGAGTCCAACCCCACAAATCGCTACCCAGGAACCTCTACTTCCTTCCTAGCTGAGTAGATGGAAAATATCACTCACAAGAGGCATGGGCTCCTTACCTGGAACTAGAATCTCCTCGGCAACAGATCTGAAAAGACAGCTGCTGACAGCTGCAAACTCCGTGCCCGGGCCTGGAGATCAAGTGATGGAATGTTGGTTTCCATGGCACTCCCAGGAACAGGTGACAATCTGAAGCTCTGGGCAAACACATTCCCCTCTCTGCAGTAAGTCAACTGCTCCCTGTGAACATGTAGTTAGGACCCAGAAGAGTAAAGAACCAGGTATCTCTAAGTCAAACTGGGATAGGAGGAAAAGGAAATGTGAACCCAAGGAAGCTAGACCCCAGACTCTGTAGAATATGAGTTCAAGGCCAGGTAGTTGTGACCATTCTCCCCATCATCACCTCTTTCTTCTCTCCTGTGTTATTTTTTTCCATGGCACTACTTGCTGTCTGTAATCATTCCATATATCTCGCAAAGCTCATTGTATTTTTTCATCTCTTTAACCTTCCAGAACACAAAATTCCTATAAGAAAGGTATCAAGTGGATCTGGGAAGTGACTCAGTCAGTGAAGTATTTGACCACTTGAACCTGATGCCTAGAACCTATGTAAAGGAAGGCAACTATTGCAGTGTCTGCTTAAAATTGTAGTGCTGGGGAAGAAAAGATAGGAGGACCCTTGGATAACTCTGGCCTGCCAGCAAAATCTGCTCATCAAGTTCCAGGCTATTTAAAGAGCTCTCTAAAGAAAAAAAAAAAAACAGACCACAATGAGTAAGGATACTGAAGACTGTCCTTTGGTCTTTGGGTGTGTACTTATACACATGTCACAAACCTGTACACATCTAAAATTGCACATGCATACACAGACACACACACACCACAAAAATCACTTGACTTCTTGAGCACTAGGTTCCTGATCTGATGTCCACCACTGAACCTTTCAAGCAATGGACACTCTCAGTTCATGCCTTAAGGACCATCCGAGAATTGGGCTAACTGGCTGCAGAATAAGTAGCCTTTTCTACAAGTGATATCAAGTGATATGAGAAGTTTCCCTCAATTTTATGCAAATACGGTAACTTTCAATAAAGTTCAACCTATTTAAGATCAAAGCTAACATGGAGCCAGAACAGTTCTGAGACCCAGGTTCTGTCTAACTCTAAACTACGAAGTTTTCTACCATTGTTACAGATATTAAAAGTAAGAGATCCAACCCCAGGGCATCTTTTCTATTTCTGCTAAAACACAGTATGAGGTGAATCAACCAACCCTGAGACAGTACTGCCCTATGATAGAAAGCCTGGTCCTCACACACATGGCCCACCAGATGTTGCAAACAGCTTTGGTACTGCAAGATTTAATAAAAACACCCACGATGGATCCTGTGAGTTCCAGCAGGCTTTCTTGAAACCTTGGATGCATTTTTGGGTCATTAACAATTAAACACACATGGTTCACACAACACACATATCAAATTCAGCAACACCAAGTCCCACAATCCCCAGTCCTCTGCCTCTCTTTCTGTAAGAGCAATAACTTGCTTCCCACTCTACATGCCACTACCAAACCAAGCAACCATCCTTCCCCAGCCAGTGACGATCAAATCTATGCCAGTGTGACATGTGGCTAGACCACAGAAAACATGGTGTGGGTGACTTCACCTGGAAGCTGTCATCTGTGCCCACTGATTCTCATTTTCATTTTGTTAAAAGTCATAGTCAACCTTCATCTACCTCCCAGGGCCATCTTTTAAAAACTGGAAAAGCAGACCCTGACATCCTATTTAAAACCTTCTGGGCTTCTTCACCCTTGGGTCTGGGGGCATAGTTCAGTTGGTAAAGTGCTAGCCTTACAAACACACAGACCCACAACTCACTTAAATAAAGAATAGTTCAACTCACAGATAGTCTAGTTATGGAGATGCATGCTTGCAATCCCAGAACTAGGAAAGTAAAAACACATAGATCCATAGGGCTTTGCTAGCCAGGCAGTCTAGGATCTTTGGTGAATTCTAGGACAGTGAGAAATCTTGTTTTCCTCGCCTCTCCTCAAAAGGAGGAGGTAGCTGAGGGACAAGACCTGGTGTTCTCCTCCAGTCTCCACATGCACCTAAAAAGACACATGCTCACACACATAAAGAAAACAAAACATATGTTCTCATGGCCTCTTAGGTGTCTCAACTTCACGGCTTTATTTACTGTCCTTGTTACCCCAAAGTCTACATTTCTTCTTCCACCTTAGGCCTATACAGCTTCTTTCTATTTGTTACTCTCTCTCCTGACCCCAGACTTAAGCCAGCTGACTCCTTCTTGTCATCGGGTCTAAGCTCAAATTTCTCCTTGAGTGATCTAAAATAATGTCCTCTGTCACTCCCATGTAGCCTGTCTCATTTCCCTCACTGTGCCTTCCAGCGCTGAACCTCTGCTTACTGCTTTTTCATAAAAGAATCGAAGGACTCACACCTAAACTCTAGTGCCCAACACAAACTGAAGGTAGTATCAATAAACATACAAAAGCCAAGCAACCACACACTTCTGAGCTCTTGGAAGGTAGGGCAGACACCAACACCCACTTTAGATTGTGAGGGTAAGACAGAGAGAAAAATATGTTCACTGGTCAGCTGCTAGGTGTAGCAAACAGTCTTTAGATTTTAGGCACACATTCTGACAAGGGCTGCCTGGTGGATCGCATCCAACCGCCCCTAGTGAGCGCAGTCTGTCACTTCCCTTTTTCCCATCTATAATTTGAAAATATTATACTTTTAGGACTTAAAGGCATTAGGATGAGGATTTTGATTTTAAGAGAGAAAGTAAAGTCATTCAAATTGAAAATCAATCTCCTGCCTTTAGATGTACTTGCGTGTGGTTTGTAAGAGAAACCCTTGGTCAGCAGTGAGGAGGGACAGAAAGGCAGTTGAGGGCTCTAACCAGCTTGGCCTCTGACCAGCAACCCGGATGGCAGCCTGTTCTCTTGAGCAGGCTGGTTTTTAAAAGACTGAACATGTACTATCTAGAAGTCTGCTGTGTCCTTGCCTCTCTGATGGCTACAGGGTGTCTCTGTTCAATGGCCCCATTTCCTGGAGTGTAGGAAGTCTTAGCCATTGTCCTGGCTGGCGGGAGCCAAAGTACAGTCTCTCTGCATGTGATTCTCTGATCCCTAGGGGCTTTGCGTGGTTACTTATCTTTCTGACCATTTCCCATAAGAGTAAAACCCTGCCATTTATTTATTTATTATTTATTATCTATTTACTTAAGAGGTCATCTACCCCACAGAGGCAAAGGACAAGGAAGGAGCCACATGGAGACAGGGGATTTTTTTTCTGTGACCTACTACCCTAGTCACTACAGATCTAACAAAAGAGATATTTGTAAAGAATAAACCATTAATTTTAATTCTTTACTGTATTCTGTCTTTTATTTTTGAGAGAGTCTCACTATGTTTTCCAGATTAGGCTTGAACTTGTTATATGTTCCAATCTTTCTTCAATTACCCGTCCTGCCTCTGCAAACCAAGCGGCAAAACATACAACAACAGATTAAAGAGGCCTTGAATTAGACAGGGAGGAGTTGAGAAGGAGCTACAAAGGATACCGATAGAGAACTCTTACATGAAACTCTCAGAGAATTTAATTGAAGACATAGTCATGGAGCATTTTTTAAAAAGGAAAAGCAAGTTGTTAGTAATATGTTTTCCTGTACGGAGAGGGCATGAGAAGGCAGTGGGCAGAAGTGAATGCCCAAGGAAAAACCAAGAGACACAGTAATTTTTAGTGCCTATTCTGGAAAGTGGGAATTTGTTGTTCTTGCTTTATAAAAGGACAGATGGAACCCTTGGCCTGGACAGACATCCTACTCCTGAGTCACAGTCCCATGTCTGGGGTTGCAGGTGTTCATCAAGATACCTAGGCTGGTGGTCACTGTGGCTGCGTTCTTGTGCTGGAGGACTTCTCAGCTTTGCATTGGTGGATAACTATTAAGAAATATATTCTGCATATTTCCAGCCTTCCTAGGAATTGTGGGCTCCCAGGAGTAGTGCTTTCTGGTGTGACAATGGAAATCTACGTCTAGACATTGTAACATGCTCCAGTAGTTTAAAAATTCAGCCCTGGATGAAAATCATTCCCGCAGGCAGATGTCCAGAAGGTCCCTGAGCCCTTTCTACCTCCTGTCTTAGCCATGATTTTATGTTACTTTCTTTTTCTTTTCAATTTAGGAGTTAGTGTGTACTCATTTGTTGAAACAATATATTTCAAAATACAGTAAAGCATCCACACCGCTACCACTGTACTTTTAACGCTAGCCAGACTTGAGTGGCTCTCTTTCTAAAAACACTCATCATCAAGAAACACTTTGGGTTACCTTTCTTTGTTATGGTTTTTAGAAGCACTGCGCTACTTTATAACACAGACTGACCTGGGACTCATTATGCAGTCTAGGAGGAATTTGAATTCATGGCTTTCCTGCCCCAGTACCCTCACCCTGATACCAGACTGCTAGGATCATAGGCATGTACTAGCATGCCGAGCTGTCCGCAATCCATCTGTCCTCACTCAACCCACGGTAAAGTACGGGTCTCGGCGCATTCTGCCTCAGTCCTGAAGCTGATCACAGCATAAATGCTCAGTGAAGCAGGTGCTCCCAGGCCTTACGGGACCCTGAAAATATACCAGGCTGTGTCAGCAAAACAAGAAAGATGGCAAAAGAATGCTCTACACTTTGCTGAAAGAAGGCAGAGACTTGACTGCATGTGTAACTGTACAGTCCTCACAAGGAGGTAGAGGGGCCCACAAAATAGAGAGCTCACCAAACTTGCATATTGTCCTTCCCCAGGAGGCAATAATATCCAGTGTCCCTTTGTGTGTGCATCTCTGGGCTCTCATAGCCAGACAGTAAAAGAAATGGACATGTAATTAGTCCAGCCTCCACTGTGATTTAGACAGATAAGAGTCTTGTATGTCCGAACTTACTCTCATGCTAGAGGCTTCTCATTGTATGTATTGTATGTATACGATGTAGATGGCTCCATCATATGCAGCAAGTGGGCACCCTAGTCACTCACAGCAGATAAGGAATCAGGTTGAGATGCTGACGCACCTGGGGTGATGGGCCATGCCCTCAGTGTCTGCTGGGTCCCACGCTGATCCCAGGCCCTCTAACAAGCTACAGCAAGTTCCTTTACTAAGTCACAATTGGAAGCATCTGAACCAGGTATGAAAGAAAATTCTACTAGTAAACACCCTGAGCCCGAACCCAGACTTCTAGAAAATGCTACAAGCAAAGTAGAGAGCTGCTCTGAGGAGTGGGACGCCTGGTTTATTAATATCTAGACAGTAACAGGTTGGTTATCATCCATGTCACATGTTACCAAAACCGCCCAGAGAGCATGTGCCTCCTTCTCTCCTGAACAAATGCACAGCTGTTGAAAGGATGAAGAAACACCAAGGCAGTAACAAAGAAAGGCACAGCTTGCAGGCTGTCCGTGGTCCCTGGAGTAACTGACATGTTGATAGATTATGTGTGTTTAGGGGGAAACTCAAGGTGTATCTCCAGTAGGAGCAGACACTGATAACTGAAAAGACAGCCTTGTAAGCCAAGCTACGAGGGTCCCTTTCCCAGCAGTCCCCTCCTGGCTCTGCACCAACAGTGTGTGTCCTGTTGTGATGGGTCCCCCAGGAACCTGACTTCCCCCCAGGAACAAGCCTCCTGACAGCCAGTTGCAAGACTCAGGGAGGAAACCTGATAAGATATGACAGCAGAAAAGGACCACATTAGCCTTCTACACAGCCATCCCCCTAAAGAGGGCGGGTAACACCTCCGCCACCGCTGCTCAGATTCCCTGGTGCCCAGAGCACAGGCCTGCGGAGCACAGTCTGCTACCACCTTACGCTTACTGGGAAATACAGTCAGTTCCCTTGACTGCCCCTTCTTCCCTTTGAAAAATATTTACATCTTAATTGGTTTGATTTCTGAGACAAGGTCTTGCAGATAGCCCAGGCTGGCTTGGAACCTGTGATCTTCCTGCCTCATTCTCCTAAGTGCTGGGATTACAGGCAGCACCACATGCCTGGCTTTCCATTCCTCTTAAAAGTAAATCTTTACAGAAGGGTTCAAAGCAGAAGGAATATTTTAGAGAAAACCCAAATGGAGTGAGTAGCAGCCATTTCAGTAATATAGCAGAAATGAGAATAATGGTAATTTTATATCATATGTGAATTGCACATTATGCTACCATGAAATATCATATGCTAATGTTTATATAAAATTATAAAAATGACTATATGACTAATGCTCCAGTGTGTATGTAACATTATACCACATGTATCTTGTATACTGATTACATATTACATATGTGTACAATGTGTAGAGATAAATAGAACAATAATGGGTAATTACTTCTACTCTTTTCTCAAACATTCTGCACATGTTAGTATTAGAAATGTATTACCAACACTCACTCTCTAGTGCTCAGGAACATCTCATGTTATCCCCATCCTACAGAGAAGGAGCTAGAAGCTGAGGCACCTTTTGTGTATTCATTGGAGGTGTGAGAAACTGCAGAGCACAGGGGTTCTGGAACTTTCTAATGGAGGCAAAACTGACTTTTAAGCAGGCAACCTGGCTCTAGGCATGTGCTCTGAGACACACACAGCACTGGCAGCCACACAGAGAACCCTGGAAATCGTCACCATCAGGCCGTGACTAAAGGGTCACGTTGATGGCTCTGTAGAGCACTTGCTGATAAACTTGGAAATATGTTTGAGTCTGGGCCAATTGCTAGGCTGTTTACAGAGTATGTTTCTTCTAATCTACCAACCAATGGGGTAAAGCATGAGGAAAAGAACAGTTCAAAGTCAAGGTATATACACCCAAAGTCACACGGGTGCACCCTCTCAGTGGTGGAGACAGGAGAGGTTCAGCCCCCAGTTCCACACTGCCCTGCCTCCTGCTGGCCTGTTTTGCCTAACTGAAACATGGTGCCTAGATAAGATACGCCAGGTAAAACACCTCATACATGGCCTGGTACACAAGTAATGCCTGAAATCAAGCAGCCACTGTTGATATAATTATGACTAAATGTGAAAAGCCCTGGGAGGCATCTTCCTCCAAGAAAATGACAGAAGTCTGAATTTATGGTGCCGTCTGCTCCAAGGGCAAATCCTTCACTCCTCTCTTAAACCTCAACAAAGCCGTTGCATTGTTGATCAACATGTTCCTGAGCCTAGCTTCCCATGAGAAAAGCAGTTACTGGGCCGGGATCCATGTAAACAACGCAGACAGCCAGGAGTTTGGTACAGTGCCCACACTGGCAAGACACTTGTCTACACTCTGATTTCTAGAGGGGTAGGAGGTACACTAATGCTGTAGTCCCACCACACACACACACACACACACACACACACACACACACACACACACACGCTACCCAGTACCACTCTGTGCTCACCCATCCTCCCTGCCACCAGGCACTGACAGATGGGAGCTATTCTCATTATTTAACATTTATTAAGCGCCCACAGTGTGCCAGGAGTTTCACAGAACAGGGCTGTGGGTGGTCCCAAAGAGTCTGTCCCCAGAAGGCTGTAGCCACATGGAAGAGATGAGACGGGCCTCTCCTCTCCCCACTACAAAGGGCAGCCTCCACCCCTGCCACCCAGCACCAGTATGTTCTGCAGGAGAAAGTGGGAAAAGATGTGGTCTCATTGGTCTCTCCTGCATAATCACCATGACCTCTCCTGCATAATCACTAGAAGTTTCAGCAATCCAGGCTATCTATCGCTCAGCAGTGGGAAGGGGCCAGTGGGTTTCATGTATGACAAGCAAGAGTGAATAAGGGTCTTCATAACCTCCAAGAAGGTAGGGTTGGTGGGCTTCACAGCACACAGGTGAAACGCCTCATATGTGGCCTGAATGCTGAAATCTAAGACCTTCTTTAGGGATAATTATGATTCAGTATGAAATCCAGCCACAGAAGGCACTTCATTTTTTCAAGACAGGTTTCTCTTTATTGCTTTGGAGCCAATCCTAGAAGTAGCTCTTGTAGACCAGGCTGGCTTTGAACTCACAGATATCTGCCTGCCTTTGCCTCCTGAGTACTGGGATTAAAGGCATGTGCCACTACTGCCTGGCCAAGAGGCACTTTCTTGGGGAAAAAACCCAACCAACTAACTAAGCAAAAAAAGACAAAAGGGAAACAGCCCATTGTCACAGCAGAGGGATCAGGAATTAAAGGTCTTTCTGGCCTCAGGCAGCTTCTGTCCCACTTGGACTACAAAAAACTGTCTTAATTCTACCACAGATGTTGGCTCCATGGCCATCCACTCAGCTCTTCTCCATGGTACTCTATGACTGAACCCTTATGCTGTCCAGCTACCCTGAAAGGAACCTCCTCAAAGAGTGGCAACAGAGAGATGCAGCTGTGTCCTTCACCCCATCTAGAAGGTTTTCATCCGCAAACATGATAGTGCAGACTGTTGGGAAAAAACAGACCTAGCAGGACAATGGTCAGTTCACTGTCCTGCATGGCATTCCCACCAGAGTCTCACGACCATCTGTAAGGGAAATGTGGCCTCCCCCCACTTTCAAAATGAGACAGGAGTGACAGTCACACAGAGCTCCACAGCTGACTAGAACAGACTGAGTCAAAAGTCCAGTCCTGGGCATGGCAACTTGTCTTCTTAAAACCTCCATGACTGTCACACAAAGCCTCTCGGAAGGGTCACTTCTGCACTCCCAATCCTGGCAGAGGCCTTGGGAAACTGTGTAGCTTGGCAGTGCTCCCATTTTACAGATAAGAAAGTAGAGGCTTATAGAAGTCAAGTTTATATAGAGTTACACACAGAGGGCCACCACATACTTAACTTTTGCCTGTACGAATGTTGTTTTCCTTTTATACAACTGAAAAGAAACAGATCTTAGCAGTGTATCACTGAGAGCAGGAAGGGAGAGTTTGGAGGAGTTGTGAACAGGACACAAGGCTAGCCTCAGAGCTGGCCACAGCTCTACCACACCCCTCTCTTCACTCTCTTCGTCATCTCCCCAAGTCAAAAATACTCAAACAGAAACTACAAAAACCTATGCTTTCTGGAGTACCAGAATTGTTGTCCCTCAGAAAGAATGAACAGATTCCTGAGATTGTCACCAAACCTGACTTCATGCCCAGCTATGGTAAAGATGTCATGAATTAGTTGAAGCTAGGGACTAGGGACTTGAGGAACCTATAGCCAAGCTGTTGTATGGATTTCCCAATTAACTAGTCATAAGGAGGCTCTCCAGATGACCCCTGAGGACAGATGTTCCACCCAATCATCTCAGTGTCTTCAGAGCTTGAAAGAGATTCCAATGTGGAACCCATAATCAATAAATAAGCATCTATGAATGAGCTATATGGAGCCTCTACCTTCAGCTTTTAAAAGCCCAGAGTGCTCATTCTGAAAGTGCCTAATGCTGAAGACAATAGTTTCAGCTCCCCTAAAAGGTCTGAGCATGGAGTTCCATGTCTGCAGCTACTTTAAAGGCTCAGCCGTTAATAAAGTAGACATACTGGCTCCTTGCACTCTGGGATGTACACGTGATAGGTCTATCTTTGGATGGGAGAGAAACACAAATAGGGGTAAGCATCCCCATCATAAATCAACCAGGCAAAGCACTTACCCAGAACAGGGGAGAGGTGCCTCACTGCCAAGGGCTGAATTGCTACACTCAGATTTATATCAACTTGAAAGTAAAATCCACAGGCCACAGCTCTTCCAACTCTCCTCAGACTGCACAACATATAAAAAGCATACTTGCTGACATAGCATGCCTTTGAAATGATCAAAACGATAGATGGCCGCTGCAGAAACACATCCTCTTTATAGGATGGATATTAATCACAAAGATTGACAGAGTTCCTTTAATATTTTAATTTTTTAAGTATATTTCTATGAACCAGGACATGGAACACCACTAGAATCTCTAAGTGCCTTGGAATGATGGAAGATTTAGAATATTTCAGATTCTATCACTAAGAGGTTTTTCTCTTTGTTTCCTGTAGGTAGAGATTTCCTTCTGTAGTTAGGAATAGAACCGGGTGTATGCTTGAGACTATCACAGATAAAGGCTGGAGAGGAAGCTTGGTTAATAAACAGTCTTCTGTGTAAGTATGAGGGCTCGGATTCAGATCTCTAACACCCACATGAAATCGGGCCATCACCAGCACTGGAGTGGAGATATGGTAAAGGGGGGCCCCTGAAGCCTATTAGTTAACAGCCTAGCTGAACTGAGAGCCCCAGTTTCGGCCCCCTGGGATCAAAAACAAGGTAGAGACGGATCAAGTGAGATACCTGAACATAATCTCCAACCCACACAGGCACAGGCACTGCGTACACGTACGCAATTATGTACACAAATATATCTTTCAGAGGATAGCATTTACACCTGGATATATTACTATATTAGACATATATATCTTTGGGCAAATACTATATATTGGTTTAAGCATGGCTAATATAAAGAATAAGAGTTACATCTTCTGAGATCATTTTAGCTGGATTGCTAGGATGGTGGGTGTCCTAGGGTTTTCCTGACCTGCCTAGATTATAAGATTCTTAGTGTGGAAGAGTGGGAGTGCCCGCAGATACACTCTCCCCAGTCTAGGTGAGAAGATGCTGGGGAAAGCAGATGGATCCGACCATTAACAGGGAAGCTGGTGGGCTAAAACAATGGAACATGTGCCCCATGAGTGTGGGCTACTCAGTCTCCAGATCACAACCCCACCACTTTATCCTGGGAATGAAGCACTCCCTATGCAGGGAGAAGGGTCATGTTCGAGTGTAAGAGCTTTCATTATTATTCTTGCTGATGCAGAGAATCTGGGCTTTGCCTATCCTGCATTCATTGGCTCACAGTTTCCTAGCAGGTCCTGCATTCCCAGGTCACTCAGTTCAGATGTGGATGAATACAGGCTGTAGCAACAGTCAGGGATGCTAAGCCCTGGAATTTCTGCTGGGACAGATGAGGAAGAAGGACTCTAAAATGGGGGAGGATGCACATCTGGACATCTTGCCAATCAACTTTGTCTCTGTGTGGCAAAGACATGCCACTAGATTTAATGGCCAACTTTGTTACCCTTAAGGTGGCCTTCCATTTGACCCCTGAAGACAGACATTGCACCCTTTTACCTCAGTGTCTGCAGATTAGGGGAGATTGAGTAGAGGTAACCCCTGTGGACAGCAAAGAGGTTCTCTGTTTTTTATCTGAGCTCCTGGATCCAACAAAACCAGAAACTATTCCTTCAAACAAAGAAAACGTAGACTTTTATTCCTTACAGATAGAAGAGTACTTATTAAGTGCACACATTGTCTCTTTCTCTCATTAGAATACATCATATGTGTATATGTGTGTGTGAGAGAGTGTACATAAGATCCCTTCTTTCCCATATAATATAATCTATGCTCCGTATACTTCTGTGCTTCCTTACCACCTACTCTTGGTTCTCAGGCCTGCACATTACAGATAATCAATAAATAAAATAGATTATGAACTATACCAAAGGCAGAAGAGAATACTGCCAGTTCGCTCTTTCAGGTTTGATGCACTAACTGAGAAAAACTGAGGCATGGTGAGGATAACTGAGAAGCCCAAGGCCACCCGCTTAGTATATGCCAAAGTTAATTTATCAATCTGGACCCCACTTGACTCCAAATTCTCCTTGCCACCTTTCTTACTGTTTAATTTAGTTCACTGTTGACATGGCCTCATTGGCAGTACAAAAAAGTCACTCAGTGACTAAGATGGAGTGGCCACCAAGTAAATGACACCACCAGCATTTATATCAGGTATCCGCTCTGATGTCTTTCCCAACCAACAGACTGCCTAAACAGGCAGATCACATCATGGGGCAGAAATACCATGGAGAAGAGAAAATGGCTACCCCAACCATGAAATTAAAGGAGTCCTTTCTAAGACCAATCAGAAACATATGCAAATGATGTGCAAGATCTCCACCCTTTCCTAGAGGGTAGGCAGGCTTTTCTCCCACCACTGGAACAAACCAACCTTTCTGTCATTTCCAGTAGCACCACAGAAAGGATAGAGAATTCCTGTAGAACCCACTGCCAAAACAAGGAGGCTGATGTCTTCTTCAGAATTCACGGAGCCTAGGGTTTGTGTGCACAGCAGAGAGACATGATGCAGCAATTTTCGGTACCACAGAGCTATGAGGAGTGTATCGGTGTAGGAGGTCACCAGGGTTTGGAGAAATTACTATTTCAGAGGTAAATATGGCAGTGAGTGAAAGGCACTCAACTGTTGATCATTTGTAAATCCACAGGAAGGTGTTACGGAACTCATTTCTCCATGGACAAACAGACTCGCTGTAAGGGAGACTCTTTTCTGAGGCTCCTCCCAGCTCCTTTGACCTGTGTCATCTCCTTTTAGAATCCAAACACCATCACATTTCACAGAGCTAGGAAGATGGCAAAATTCCTGAAGGAGATCTCTCAGTGTGACAAATTCACTGGTGAGTGCCAATTGGTGTTTACCCAGCCCCAGTCCCGTGTCCTCCTTTGGAACTGTCCACTTTCCCTTTTCCTCTTTCCATCCCTCTCCAGTGTTTGCCCAGATCGCAGTTTACCTGCTCTGCAGTCTTTCTTTCAAACTCTACTAAATGCTGTCCTGATGATGCCTTCTGAATCCATGTTAATTTTTTTAAATAAAGCAAAGAACCCAAGAAAGAAAACCTTGGGTTGGTACTGTATTTTATTTAAAGACTGTATTCATGCTTTTCTGTACTGAGAGACAACCAATATTGTGTGATGTGTGTTGGCATAGAGTCACCCTATATGCTGATGGGTTTCAGGCACTTTCATTCCAGTATGTGATGCATTTTGATTAAATCTACTCACTCAACACTCCCTTTTCTTCTCCTTCTGTTAGTATTCCTTTTTTCCTAGTTTCATTACCATTTTCATACCATATTCATGAGTACATGTATATATATATGATTTTATGCATACATGTATGCATACATATAACACATATAAATATCATCTAGGAGCCACATTTTTATCTTTCTGATTCCTTCATATTTTGTTTTTAATCTCCAGTTCCATTCATTTTCCTGCAAATGAAAGATATCATTTTAGAAGCCATCATCTTCGAGTCTGGAAAGGATCTCAAAAGAGGCACTCTGTATAAGAGGAAGGCTGCTTAGTCATACGAGCGGGTAGGTATGTACAACAGGGTTGCAGATCTAGACTTGTTGCACAAAGCCAGGAAAAACTAAACTCAAACAGTGAACAGCCATACAGATGAGTTATGAAGCCATGTTCTAATCTGACAATTTGGTGTTGTGTGAGCAAGGCCAGTGGCTTAAGAAAATCCTGATGGCAGGGTCTGGACTCAAGAATGACAGTGACAATGGACTAGACTTCCTCTGACAGCAGTGGTGACTCAGGAAGGACTAGGAAGAGGCCCCAAGGAAGATGCCTTTGTTCTTCATCCAAACCCACCGAGACTGGGTTCTATCCTGAGGGTGAGTCATAGTCGTCTCTGAAGTGCCATAATAGTCTATGATGTGCACTTTGTGTTTTTTTCTGCATCCTTTTGACATTTTACCACCCATGAAATAATTCAACCTGGCTTAATATACATATCCACAACCGATCCATTATTATCCATGTACTTAGATGAAGAAAACAAAACAACAACAGCCAAACGACCATATTTGTCTTATTTGTTTGTATACTCAGTAGGTTTAGACATAAAATAATTGGTTCATGGAATACAATACGGTAGACACAGGCTTCAGTGAGGAGTGAAGACAGGGTTGGTGTTAACTCTGGGACTGACATTAAATAAGAGGTCATGGGAGTGACCTTACTAGAATGGCGAAGACACCCTGTATACACTATCTGCAGCGTGAGTCAGGCCCTCTCTTAAAACCTGAATATGAAAACTACTTTTCCTTTAATAAAATTCCTGAACAAAAATTGGGCCATGCTGGTCTGAATTTCAATTGTCACAGAGAACAATACAAAAAAGCATATCTTTGGCCATGGAGTTGTTAAGACTGTAGCTCAAACAGCCAACCAGTGGCCCTTCCACATAGCCATGATGCCATTCCCAAATCTCCAAACACAAGGAAGGAGATCCTAGCAAGGAAGGATATATATCCTTACCATTTTGTAGTCTCGCTGACATCAGTAAGTTGCTAAAGAAACTTCATTTTCCTGAGGAAGGGTCTTTACTCTTGACTTGGGGTGAAACTCTCCAAGGCCAAGTGCCAAGGGAACTGGCACAAGAAGCGTTAGCTAAAAGGTGAGTGGGTGCTAGAATTTTCTACCCTTTTGTATCACACCTCATCCTTCCCTGGGAAACACAATTGCAACGGGAGAGATTTTAGTTTCTTTGAGCCAGCAGCAGGGCTAAGACCTTCATGTACACAGACTTTCAGTGCTTTCTGTGAGCAAGAGTGTGGAAGGATAAAGGGGGTTCCAGCAGCTCATCAGAGGCTCCTCACTAACCCATCAGAATGACTGCTGGGTCACGAGTTCAGAAGTTTCATTTGGGGAAACAAATGAAAATAGACCAGGTCAACATTTGCAAGTAAAATAAAGTGTTCTCTCCCGAACTAACCAGTTATGTTTCTGGAACATTCTGCCAAAGAGGAAGAAATAGGGCCTTCCGAACTTCACAGTTGGCGCTGGCATCTTCTCATCTATCATTGGGGTAATACGTTCAGAGTGGCATTTTGTAATGACAGAAACATCCCAGCAAATCGATAGTTATTTAATTCCCAACGAGCTCTCGAGTCCATTAAACCTGATTACATTCACCCGTTTCTGTGGGTGCCGTTATTCTCCTGCGCCAGCACTTCATCTATAACAGGAACTTATGAGAACTTTCACAAGCAATTTTAGCATCAATCAGCACCGAGCGAAATGAGCGTTTTGCTTGTAATTATTTATTGGATGGGGGAGCAGAGGGGCAGACACAACTCCAGCCTTTGACCTTCACCCCGAATTTCTAACAGAAGCAAAACGAACTGTACGCTGCTTTACCGTCAAGGCCCTGGTTTCATATTTCATCCAGGCACAGATGAAAAGTCCCTTTCTCATTGTTAGGACCGTTCTCCACCGGACCTATTTACCCATGACACAGAAGCCTAGCGACACAGCACACATGCAGGGTAACTGGCAGTTCTAGAGCGATCTGGACTGACTGTCATCGAATAGATCCCACCACCCAGATTCTGACAGTTAGCAAAGGGTAACAGTCACATTCTCAGAACGAGAATAGTGTCTGTTCAGGCTACCCCTCAGGAATTGTAATTAAAGAATTATAGTTTAATAGAACTCTCAAACATGGAGCACTGGGGGTGGGGCCACAAGAGGAAAGCTGGCATGTTGTACTGCATATATTTAATTTTCCTTTCCCATGGAAAGGAGATTTAGAATTTATTACCAAGGACTGGTTATTCTAAGAAAAAAAACCAGCAACAAATAGCCACTTGCTCCCTACAATGACCCACTTCTACCACGAGTGGGTTGGCTTTCCAGAGAATTGCAGGCATACACCCAGAAGCGATGGTTTTGAATTACAGCACAGAGGTACAATAAGGCAAAGAAATAGGTCCTTATTTTTTGCTAGCATGTGAATCTCTCTGTACAGAGAATAAAAACCTTAGAAGTCAAAACAATGGGCCTCTCACCTTCTCTCTTGCTACCAGGAAGACAAACAATTGATATGCAATTTCAGAATAGCCTCTGAATGTCCTAAAGAAACCATTCTCAGTGTTCCTTCTTGCTCACGGGTCACTTCTCAGGTTTGGAAGGGGAAGGGGTTGGTGGGCTTCTCTGCAAACACTCCACCCATGTGGCATATCCTCAGCATACTCCTTATTTCCTGTCCTTCTGTCTCCTGGGTTAAAGACTTTAAGCAAGCCATCTCATGATAAGTTACTGTGTCTCATGATCTGTTCTGGGAGACAGAGTCCCTCTGAAAGCTGGGAAAGAGAGCAAATCTTTTGCCCCCTGGTCAACCTCCCGAAGCAGAGGCATGAATGTTAAACAGCACCCAGATCAATACAAGCAAATACAGCTCAACTACACCATTTATTCATCCATGAGAGATGTCAATAGCCAGATTAAGGTGATCCATCTTTTTGATTTCCTACTGTCTTTCCTATGACTACACGAGGGCTTCCCCCCCCCTTCCTGTATTAAAAGTGTTTGCTTTCTCAACCATAAAAATTCCAATTATTACTCGAAGCATTGTGGAGTTAAGTTGCTTGCTGGCAAAGGCCATGAATTACCTGCATCAGTCCTGGGAAGTAGGGGGCAGCAGGCACAATCATGGGCACTCCATAAGAATGCAGAAGGACTCCTTGCGACGCCAACATGCTTTAAGTGGAGGGAGGCTTTATTCCCTCCAAGGCCGAACACATCAATAGAGAGTCAGAGGGGGAAAAATCTATAGACCCAACTTCTTCTCAACTACAAAGACGAGAGCCAAATCACTTCTGTCAGGAGCCAAGTGCTCATCCACAGGCGGCAGAGAGGGGAAAGGAAGGAAAACCTGCATCAGCAACTCTTCATGTGAAAGTTTTCTTCCCAGACAAGGAAGGGACGCGGCAGCTGCAGGGTCGGAGCTACCAAAATGGAAGGAGCTATTTTGGGAACAGCTCGCCCAACATGACTAACCAAATACTCTCCATTAATTTAGTTCTCAGACAGAGGGAGATGGAGTGACGGGGATTCGGGTGAGGATAGAGGCATTTGTCCTGAGGAACTGGGCCAAACTGCAAGGGGCTGGGTGTACTGGAGATTTTTAGAGAGAATAAGGAGTGGGGATATATACGGTTACATGACAATCAGCTTAGAGAACTTAGCTCTTCACCCACTTAAACGATCAACTCGGCCCCTAGATTTAAGTTCTATGTTGCAGTTGCTTGCCAGGTAAACTTATGTATCGCCACACACGCATGAGGACACAAATTTGGATCTCCAGCAGTGATGTAAGAAGCTGGGTCATAGCCGGGCGGTGGTGGCGCACGCCTGTAATCCCAGCACTCGGGAGGCAGAGGCAGGCGGATCTCTGTGAGTTCGAGACCAGCCTGGTCTACAAAGGGAGTTCCAGGACAGGCTCCAAAACCACAGAGAAACCCTGTCTCGAAAAAACTAAAAAAAAAAAAAAAAAAAAAAAAAAAGAAGCTGGGTCATAGGGCACATGTCTGTATTTCCAGAGCTGGGAAAATGGGGATAGGAGCATCCTAGGTCTCAACTGGCTAGTCAGAATAGCCAAACTGAAAACTCCAGGTTCAGTGGTTTAGTGAGAGACCCTCTCTCAAGAGATAAATAGAAAGCAAAAGCAATAAAGGAAGATACCTGGAAGTCACCCTCTGGCCACTACACACACATTTGGACACTTACACCCCCCCCACACAGATATGTAAAAAGGCAAAACAAACAAAAACATTCAAATCTATCAGGCTCACATAGGCAGAAGATCAAAATTATTTAAGAAGAATCCAAGTATGGGAGCAAACATCTATAGTTCTAGAACTAAGATGTGAATACAGGGAAATCAGCCTAGCTGCATAGCAAGCTCAAGGCCAGCCTGGCTACATGAGACTATCTCAAAATATTGATGATGATGATGATGATGATCTAAGAAAAACATTCATTCACTTTTCCTCTCTTCTACGCCAGACTTCAGTGAGAAGGGGCAATTCATAAGTAACAAAATAATAGCAGCTGAAATCTGAGTAAATTTATTTTGTGGGTTATGGCATGTTATTTCCACACCTCTGAAGCAGGGGCTAATCTCAGACCCAGGAAACAAAGTGGTAACTAAAGGCTCTCCCTAGGCAGCTGCTTTGCAACCTGTAGGAGGCAGTGTTGAACTTGAAACACCTCAAACACATGCACTAGTGAGGTGACATTGCACTGTGATGTGCAGTCTAGAAACATGTCAGGTAGCAGTCAAAGCTATACTGGGGCCACAGAGCAGGTGCAGGCTTGCTAGTGCAATTTCATCTGTAAGGGATTTCACATTGCTGGTATGTTTGTCTTCCAACTGTGACACATGAATATAGACAATATTAAAGAAAGATGGCACCCCTCTTTCAAAAATGACAAAAGATGTTAAGAAATCCCCAAACTGGGAGCTGAAGAGGCATTACTTGGTACAGCAGTTACTATGGGATTCAGTGAAGTTGAATTGTGGTGACTGGGGTGTCCTTTTCCTGGCTGTACAATCTTGAACAACTTCATTTGCCTCCTAGATTCCAGTTCCATTTGGGCATGTAACAGTGACGTGAAGTCTTGTCAACTTCCTGTGGTGTGCAATAGAGGTAACTGGTTGCCATGGTTTCTGATCTTCCCTTCACGGTTGGTATTGACCCATCTTTGACTTCAGACTTAAAGGCTCAGATGAAAAACTGTCATTTTTCCAATTTTCATACCAGAAAAGATGTGTGCATATTTAGTGCTCGTCATAGTAACATGGAGTTCTGATGAGGTGAGGGCTGCAGACAACTGAAGATTGCGTTGACGGGGTTGGCAGGAAATGCAAAGGGTGAACTTGCTGAGTAAGTGTGAAGACTTGTGTTCAGACACCCAAGACCTATACAAGCATAGTAGGGCAAGCCTATAGTGCTAGCACTCAGGAGGTATAGGCAGGAGGATGCCTGGAACTCATGACCCTGGTCTTGATGAATCTGTGAGATCCATATGCAGTGAGAGACAGTGTCTCAAAAGCAAAAAAGGAAGTTACCTGACATTGACTTTGGGATGTGTGCGTGCATGTGCACTTGTACACACACACACACACACACACACACACACACACACACACACAAAGTCACCTTCAAATCAGACATCCCCTTGCCACGAGCCACTTTGCTCTCTAAACAGGATGCACTATATAGATTTTTGTCAAAATGATGAGCACGAGAGCTCCAGACAGCACAACACATATTCAACTATTGGCTTTCTCTAAGCCCAATGCCAATTCTTCCACTTTTAGATAGCCAAGGTGTTTTTACACTACACTAATTTTAGTTGCTTGATTTAGCTACATAATTACATTTCTAGATAACGACAGCAGACAGGGTTTGGCAGAGAATTCAATTATTTAAGGCTAGATTTTTGGCCATCTTGACAAGGTTTCTCTGTAATTGATTCTCATGCATTGGAGTGGCAGTGTTGTGCAATCCTGAATGCTCCTGGAACAGCTGCACACTGACCCATCGTATGCCACTGCCTGATACCGATTCTAACTTTAGCTTCTGACCATGACTTTCACAACCACATTTCTGAGAAGTTACCAGCAAGGACAGACACATGGCCAGGAGATGGGTATATTTTCTAGTTGACTTCCTTTTGGCAGTCATGGGATAGAGGCACTCCTCAGTGCCCAGGGAAGGTCCCAGGCACACTGAATTTTGGCTCTTTGGTGTTATACAGTTCAGAGGCTGTGGCAGTGGGAGGCAGGACACACAACTTAGTGGTTAAGGGGAGACACTGACATATTTGCATCTTGGTTTCGCAGGTGTAGAAACGACAAAGGGCAAACTTGTGGGGGTGCTTGGGAAACTGGAGAGTTGCATAAATGTAACAGATTAGCAAAACTGGTGCTGGAGAGATTGCTCAGCAGTTCAGAGCACTTGTTCCACAGAAGACCCAGGGGAGGTTCTCTGCACCTGCAGAGCGGCTCACGATGATCCCCAGTTTCCGTTAAAGAGGATCGGAGGGCCTCTTCTGGCCTCGGGAGCCCTAACATGCCCATGATGCAATACATGCAGGCAAATGCACCCCCAAATAAAACAAAATAAATAAACAGATGTAGTGGTTCATCTTATCATGTAAGTATACACACAATTTTATTGAAGAACCTGATGGTTCAAGTTAAACTGAAATGGGAATGTGTCATATATGGACATAGTGGCCTATACCTACAGATTGTACATAGATATTTTCTTTCTCCATTTAAAAAAAAACAGTGATATAAATGTTTGCTTTGTCTATTTAATCTCTTCCTTCTTCTGTCTAAAACAAAAGGCTAGGTTTTTGTTTTGTTTTGTTTGGTAGGGGATTCTCTTTAGTTTCCTGGCTAGGAAAATTAGCATCAAATGAGAGGTCCAGGACTAACCACCTGCCAGCCTTTGTGGGTTGCACATGCAATTCTTGTCTATCCTGACCACCCCAGACCTGACCACAGTGACTCCCATTTCCTCTGATTCTAGCTCCATTTATATATTACTATCTTGTATGATCACAGTCACTACATGCTCTAAGCCCAACACCGACTACTAAGAATGTGCATGAATGATGAATGACTATTTAAATGGATTAAATGAAAGTTTTTTTCCCTAACAAGTGCTTAATTTTCCCGAGCAGAATACACCTTATATTTGTCTCTGATTTTTTTTTCCTTTTTGGTTCATTTATTAGAAGTTGTGCTACATTTTATGAAGTTCCACATTCTCCAGGGGCTGGTACAGACACCTTGTGGTACGTGTTCTATATTCAACATGCAATATTAAGCTCATGATATATTTTGGGAGCATAATGCTGAAAACAGGCAAAGAAATAATAAGATGTAGGAAAAAAGTGGTGCCAATAGCGGCTAGAAGCACAGACAACTGTCCCAAATACCTTGCACTCAAAATGAAGGCCCTCATAGTGTTGACTGTCCTAAGCCTCCCTGAATATTAATTATAAAATATAATGAACACATGGTTTTGCTGTGGTGTATCTTGTTCTCTCAGTTGCAGTCATTTAACACCTGCCTGTTTTATCACATGAAGACATCCACTGAGAAGTGGAAATGAATGACTGTGGTCGGGTTTCAATACAACTTAATTAATAGGTATTGAAATTTATATATCTTAAGGTTTTCATGGTGCATGCAATATTTTTCTACCTTAAATTCTTTCAGCCACTTACAATGGGCAAGGCATGATGGCCATGGTGGTGCCCACCAGTAACTTCAGAAATGGGGAAACTATTTCAAGAGGATTATAATTTCAAAGTCATTTTCAGGGAGCAGAAGAGGTGAAAGTGGGAAGAGGAAGGAGGCAGGTGGGGAGAGAGGGGGGAAGAGAGTGATTCTATTTCAAAATAAAGAAAATGCGGGGGGAAGCTAGGTACGGAGGCGTACACCGTTAATCCCAGTACTCAGAAAGCATATGCAAGTGGATGTCTGAGTTTTATGTCAGTCTGGTCTACAAAGCAGGTTCCAGCACAGCTAGGGCTACATGAAGAAACTGTCCTATGGAAAAGATAAGAGAAAAAAAAAAGAAAAGAAAAGGAAGAAACTTTAAGGTAGAAGAAGCATTCTTAGATGCATAAGTGATACAAATATAAAAAAAAAGTGCTGACTGGCTGGGATCCAATATTTGCAGACTCTTGGTATACATTTTACCAGAGAAGCCAGGCCTTGATACCTACACATCCAAAGGTTCCTATGGTCCTTTCTGCTTCTAGAATCATTTTTTTTTCTCATGGCTATCTGATCTTCCTGTGTCTGCGATGTTTATCAAAGATATTCTTGTGCCTAGCAAGTGATACTTGGATCTTAGCCTTTCTCCTAGAAACCTCATCCATCGCTCTCTCCCTTCCATGATGATTAGCTGCTAACCCCCACCCCCAGGTTAAATAAATTCTCTGGTTGTTAGCTGCTGTGCCTCTTTCCCCAGACCTTAAGGATCAATATCAGCTTCTTCTTCTGCCACAAACCCCACCTGAGTTACAAACATCCACACGTGAGGAGAGCACAGGATGTCAAGTGTAGGCTGAGGGACAGGGCATTCACGTCTTAAGGATTGTGGTGACTAGAAGATATCCCCAAGAAACTATGTCCAGTCAAGATAAGGAATTATGATGCCCTGTGCACATTGTGAAAGGAATAGTATGTAAAATTAGAGTATTTGTGTAAATGTAGGTGTATGGTGCTTATTGAGAGGTCTAGATTTAGGCTCAATGGGCTGCCTGTCATCGACCCAGCCATGGCTCAGACCTCAGAAGGAGCAGAGTCTCCCCTAAGGGAGAATGTGTCTACAGGAGCCTTCCCCACACCTCTGAACAGCTTCCCCAAGGCAGCCGAGTCTCAGGCTTCATGGGCGAATCACCTAAAGAAACCCCACGGAACAGCAGCTTTCCTGGGATGCTGCTCAACCACTTCAGTCCTGTTGCTGGGAACTGCTTTCCTCATCGTTTAGAGACTGGTCATGTGTGTCTTGCACCATGGATTCCCACAGATGGCTGAATTATACCATCCCTTCCCAAGCAAATTTGGGCAACCGAAGACTTGTACACTCTCACTCAAAATTGGGAGTGACATTCTTTTCGTACTTGGCCATGTTCAACTTCCGATATCCACTGTTCTTTCTGACAAAACACTTCTTTTTTCTTTTTCTCTCTTTTCTTTTCTATGCAAATTTCACCAACGAATTGCCTTTGCTGAACACTCCGATGATTCAAATTCCCTTCCGAACTTGCAGACTAGAGAGAAGTACCCTCCTATCTCATCCTCTCCTCCCTCACAGTCAACTTTGTTGGCCTAAGTAGAAGACCATATTTCCTGTAAAGCCTTCTGTGCCACCACATGCAGAATTCATTGCCCTTCATTTTCTGAAATTATTATTTCATTGCTACACTTTGTTCCAAATGTTGTCACATTGCATCTTGACTCCATGGGGTGTGTGACTGTCCCACCAAGAAGACAGATTTAAAAGGTGGGAGAGAGTTAGCCAAGTGGTGATTGGATAGGGTGTGAAACTGTGGTCAGTGGTTAGAGAGTCTGACTACTATGTACAAAGTTTGATCCCATGCACCGCTACTATAGCAAACACTAGTGACAGTGCTACATACTTGTAATTCTAACATTCAAGAGGTAGGGGCAGGAGGTTCACAAGTTTAAGACTGTCCTTCGTTAGGATGGGATATATGAAATCCCATCTCAAAAAATAGGAGGGGGAAGGAAAACAAAATCATGACTAGAGAAATGAAATTTCCTGTAACACTCTGTATAATAATCACACGAACATGTTTAAACAAGATAGGGAGGCTGGCTCCCAGGAAACCGAAGCATTCTCAGGGGATGCAGGGGGCATCATGGCTCATCAGAGACAGCATGATTTAAAGGTGGAAGGCTGGCATCACATGCTCACCCTGTTAGCCTTTCCATCGTCTGTCTGCTCCAGCATGAACCTCTGTCTGGAACCCCCATCTCCAGAGCAGGAACACAAAGCACCCATACCTTCCCCCAGGTGTGCTGAGGTGGTGACATGATATGTGGCATGTGGGTGTTTCTGGCACTTAAAATGTCTTCAAAAGCAATAATTTATTTTTGTTGCCTTCTTTGGAATGTCTGTAACCTGTCTCTGCAAGGTACCTACTCATCTCCAATCCTCATGGGAGACCCATGTCCTCAGTGTTCCAGAAACACCCTGCACCTAGGCCTTCAGAGCCTACCCAATTATCTACTTATTCTTCACAGGCCCTCATGCACAGATGTGCCTGTACTTCTGAAGCAGCTAAGTGCAAGGAGGTCTGTCCATCCTGTGACTCTGGACATCTATGAATGTGGCCCAACACAAAGACAAAAACTTTTTTAAAAGAGAGTTTGATTTTTTGTTGAGACAGGGTCTCATGTAACTCAGGCTGGCCCTAAAATCACCGTATATCTGAGGATAACTCTGAATCCCTGATTTTTCTCCTCTACCTTCCAAGTGCTGGCATTAGAGGCACACATGGTCACCTCACGCACCATTCATGTGACACTGGAGATTGAATCCAGAGTTTTTTTGTATGCTAAGTTTGTCAACTGAATCACATCCCTAACCCAGTGGCTTCTTTGAAGCTTGATGACCCAGTTTTCTGGCACAAACTTTGCAGGTGCCTTCTTGTCACCGTGTGAAAAGTTTAGACATGTTTGTTGGAGCTTCTGGACAGCAGCCCTGCTTCCCAGTTTTGCAATCTTTTCAGCTGGGATCCCCACACATGGTAGTAGATTTATCCCAAGGTAGAAAACATACGGTTGGGATTTTCAGGGATGCTTCATTTTGTCTGCCCTTCCTTCTCTCCTGTTTGAGTTTCCTGCTTTATTTCCCTATGGTTGATTATCAAAAAGCAGCTATCTCTACCTGCCAGCTCATCAAGAAGGATCATGCCCAGAGAGCAGCTGGAACTGAGAGAAATAAATGTGACTCACCACCGGATACTGTTCCAGTTCCACCCGGTGAAGGTAAAACGGCTGCTTGGAAGAACTGTATAGTCCTCAAAATCAAATTTTTATCTTGTTACATAATGCTTACGTTCCTGACTGCCAAGGACATAACGATTGACTAGTTAATTCCCAGAAAACAGGAGATGGGTTCCAGGAGGGACAGTAGCATAACACCCAAGTCACAGAACCTTTAAATAGAATACTAGGGAGGGTAGCTCTTCATAGAAAAAGCCTCCGCAGACCATGGGCAGCACACACTAGGTCACCAACCAGCCCTTCCTTCAGTTGCAACTGTCCCCATTGTAATAGCATCTTTTGTGGAGGCCCAGTCTAGGCAGAAGAATTACCTCACAGGATACTTTTCAATTTAGATACGTAAGTGAGTTTATCCATGGAAAGGTCTCCCATCAATGCCAAGTTTAGTATGAGTGTTAGTTACTTTATTATGTATTTATTTATGTGTCTACATGAGATCATCTATACCATATGCATGCTACATATGCATATTTTCAAAGGCCAGAAGGAACTACATCCCCTAGAACTGGAGCTACAGTAGGTTGTGGGCTGGCTGAGGTGAGTGCTGAGAATTGAATCCAGCTCTTCTTGACTGCCGAGGCTTCCCCATATACCCAACACACTAGCTGTTCTCGGTGCCTTGCTATCTAGTCTCTCACTGCCTAGCACTCCTCATCATGCTTGGTCACCTCATGGAACACACAGTGTTACCCATTATTCAAACTCTGTGTCCAACAGATTGGAAATCTATGACATGAGACTGCAGTTAGTTGATGTGGGATTCCCCTCTGTATGCTGTGAATAGCATTGGTTAATGAGGAAATTTGACTTGGCCTGTGATACGGTACAATACAGCTAGGTGGGGAAAACTGAACTGAATGCTGGGAGAAAGGAGGTGGAGTCAGTGAGACGCCATGCAGCCACAGCCGGGAACAGATGATCTGAAACCTTGCCATAAGTCACAGCCACGTGGCAATACACAGATTAATAAAAATGGGTTAAATTAAGATTTAAGAGCTAGCTAAAAATATGATTAAGCTGTTAGCCAAGCAGTAATTGAAGTGATATAGTTTCTGAGTGATTATTTCAGAGTCTGGGCAGCCAAAAAATGAACAAACGGCCTCCTACAACAGTTAGTAATTCTAACTTACAGAGTGGTACAGAATTTAGTGTGTATGTGTGTATATGTGTGCAGATATGCATGGCAGGTGTGGACACCAGAGAAGAACCTTGAATGTTTGTCCATGGGTACCTTTCCCCTTTTGCTGAAGGCAAGGTCTATCTCTCAGTGGCCTGGAACTTCATCGTGTAAGCCAGGCTAGCTGGCTTGTAAGTGCCACAAATCCTCCTGCCTCTGTCACCCTTCTTGTCATCCCTGGAACTACAGGTGTGCACCACAATGTAGTTTCTTATGTACATTCTAAGAATTCAAATTCAGATCCCCACGCTTATGAAGCAAGCACTTTACTGACTGAATCACTCCCCAGCCTTAGTCTATGGTTTAAATAAAAACCATATTCTAAGTGTCTAGCTCCAGATCTGGAACAGGGCAGTAGCCCCTGCCTGGTGGTAGTTGTCATAGTCACAATAGAACAAGCAGCAACTGGTTTGGCCTACTAAATGAGTGATCCCAATATTCTCACTTCCCCACTACTAACTGGCTAAAAAGTGTGCTTACAAGTTCAACCGCTTGCCTTCCCACTTCATGTTCTACTTCCTTCCCTCTCCAAGATGAAAAATTAAAATACACATATTAACAAAGAATGTGTATATGGCTTCTGTGCATAGCAGAGAGCTTTTAAAGCAAACGATGACAAATCACATGAACGATAGGTTGATGTGAGAGTTTTTTTAAATCAAAGGTGCCTTCAAAATGGGAGCAAACCAAAGAATCTGGGACAATGTGTTACTCTCCCCAGCAGCACTGCCCCATCTCCCAAAATGGCTAGAAAGATGCACAAAGAACCTTCCGGTGGGTCTGTCCATGCAAACACCACCAACCATTGTTAGAAGCCAGAGCCCCCAGCAGTGCAGACGACACTGAGCTTCGCTTGGTTCATTAAGTGCTTCTTGACCTAATTCTTCTCCTCGGAAAGCCAGACTGACTGGCTGAATGAGCAAATCTAAGAATATCAGCCCTATGCACCATCTCTGCTGAGTTCAACAATGCTTCAGGAACTGACCTCTGACCTGTCTGGGGATGAATGGCAACTGGGTTGGGGAATTAGTTGACCTTGCTTGAGGCAAACAAATACTCCCCGAGGACTCTCCAAATATGGATTGAATAATCAGCTGTTCCTTGCTTGTTCCCTGGTGCCCTCCCTGCATCCCCTGCCTTCTGTAGTGCACGTGTCTGAAGGAGCTGGGCACAGAGAATGCTCCAAATAGCTCCATACTCCCGTTCTGGGAGGGAAGCATCTCCGTCTCATCCTCATGCTGCTGCTGAATGGGCTGAGCCACCTGGACTTGGTGTATACCACTTTCTGCTCCGAGCCCCACGCCATGGATCTGGTGTGGAGTTTCCAAAATGGTACGCTGCATGGCCGACCATTGGATGTTTGGATGCTCTCTGTCCATATGATTGATGGCCAAGCAAGTACATTTGAAGATTTATCATTACTCTCCCCCCTCTCTTTCCTTTCTGTCCCTTTCTGTTCCCTACTTTCTTCCTCCTCTCGTTCTGAGATTCTAGATCTAGTGTTCAAGAATATTTGAGAAGTCTCACAAGACAGAAAACCTGCTTTATCTTGTTTAATACAGACTTTTCGAAAAGATCTAAAAACCTACATGCCATCCATTTCTCAGTTCAGTTATCTATTTGTCTGTCTGTCCATCCTTTCATCCATTCTCCAGTCCTACTCCATAGCCATTCACATACCTGTCTATCCATCAGTCTCTCTTTCTGTCCCCACCCACCTACTATCACCTCACCCAGTGACCACTTACCCACCCATCTGCTTACTCAGCCATGCATCTGCCCATCCATCCCCACACACACCATCTACCTATGTGCATATCCATCCTCCCACCTACCCACCTATCAACTCCTCTACCAACTTTGTTCACTTAAGGGTTAGCGACTTGTCAGGTGCTAACTTTTTTTTTTCACTTTTTTGTCTCATTCTCCAACTTTTCAGTCTCCATAACCACTAGCTTAGTCACTAATATATAGTCGATGCTTTTCGGCCCCTACCCACATTCATGCCCATCTTTTTCTCAGCTTATCTCCCCCATTTCATTGAGGTAGATCTTCCATTTTAACTGCATGTCTATCAAGAAACCCATGACAAAGAAAGGGGATGTGACAGGACACATGAACAGCCTATGTCAGAGCTGGACGCTGACCTAAAACCGATAGACAACACCTCACTGCTAACAACCAGGAAGGTCAGTTTTGACATATTAACATATTGTTAGCTTGGGCTAAACCTAACCTGGATGGCCTCTCCATTGTCAACCCTCGGCTTTCTAATCTCAACCACTCTTATGGTAACTGCATGTTAACAGAACACCCAAGCGAAAGTGAGCCAAGGACCTCCAGGTGTGCAGACAAGGTGACCTTTACCTTTTTGCTGACTCTTCTAAAGCTGGAAATAACCTGTCTAGCAGGAGGGGGTCCACTGCACCTGACTAAGAAGCTAATCCTAGAGATCAACAGGAAAGCATTATCCTGGAAGGAGAACGGGGGAGAGAGAGGACCAGAATGACACCCAAGGAAGGCATCTTCTTTGTGCTTGTCCAGGGGTCTCACACAGCTGACGATAGCTATGAACGCAGTCACTCACAAAATTGGGAACCTACTTAAAGTGTGAGATTTGGCTTTTTGCAGTTATTATTGTTTTGTGGCTCAATCACATGGTCCTCGAGCACGAATGTTTTAAATGATGACTGTGTCGCATGTCACATGACGTAAGTATCTAAGTGTACTTGAAACCTGAGGCTTGTGGGTTGGCACATCATCACCCCCTCCCCCAGTATGGCTCAGAGGATCAAAACTCTTGGATAGCCCTGCTTCAGATCTCCCTAAGGGATGTTGCAGCTCCATGTTCATCCCCAGGGCTAGATTATTTTTCCCATAGTAACTTCTTCCATGGGGCTGAAGGATTGATTCCCAGTTCTTATTTGAGATGCATGGACCACTTGGATAATTTCATCTTTATCCCGGAAAGTGGCACATCACTCAGGAAACCCTCATGTCATTCACTGTATGGGTGTGATGTCCCCAATGAGATTCACCTGTGGGTTCGGAATTGATGTGAGATTTCGGATTCTGGCTTTTAGAAAGGCTGGGTGTGTGGAGAATGAGACACTCTAATCGAAGCTCACATGAACAAACCACGTGCCCATCCTTATGTGAAACCAGGCTGGTATGCTTGCCAGCTCCTTGTCTCTGAGGATCCAGACCTTCTACTCAAAAGACTCATCCACACCTTGGCAGGGGTAGGAGTTCAAGGTGGCCAGAAAGCTGGGATGGTTAATTTTAATTGTCAACTTGCTACACTCTAGAGTTGCCTTGGTGGGGATTCTCAAGGAGGGACTGCCTAAACCAGTTTGGCCTGTGAGCATGTCTTAGAAATTGTCTTGATAATGTTAAGTCATATGGGAAGATTCGGTCTGAGAGGAGTGGCTCTATTCCCTAGGTTTAGTCAGAGCAGAGATTCTCTGAGCCCAATCATGTATGAATCCGTTCTTTCTCTGCTCCTGATTGTGACATGACTAGCTGCTTCAAGTTCCTGCTGCCTTCAGTGCTCCAGAGAAGTGAATGCGAACCAAACCAACCCTTCCTCCGTTAACTTGTGCTTCTCGGGTTGTTTTATCAGGGCAACAGGAAGCAAAACAAAAACAACAGCACTGTGGGGAGGGCCCAGTGTGTGCCTTATTCTACTAAAAACCCCTTTCAGCTTCTACTATCAAAACAGAGAGGAGGGGCAAGCATCAAAGGACATTCACTCAGCAGACTGAGGGAAACATAAGAGGAGGGGCATACGCTTGTGTTCACAATCTGTGTATGCAATATGGACTCAAAACAGGACACAAAAGACAGGACCCCAGAGCTGCGCAAGACCAGCTCGGGCTTCATTGAAGATTGGCTGGAGAGCTTCTGTTGTTGCTGCTGCTGCTGCTGCTGCTGCTGCTGCTGCTGCTGCTGCTGCTGGGTGTTTTCTCCTCAGTGTCGTGGCCAGGCAGCTGGTGGCAAGCAAGAGCCTCTGACAGGTGGGATTCCAACTTCCCAGATTAGCAGTGTCCTCTGGGACACACTGGGGACATCATAAGCAGAACCACCCCGAGTGACCTCATTTCCTCTGTGGCTCTTACATTACAATCTATTTTTAGATTGCTTTTAACAAGCCACAGACAACTATTTCTTATTTGCCAGGCACCTTCTAACCTCCTTGTTTATTAAATCATTTAATCTTAATAATAACTCTATAAGCTAAATCCTATTACTAACCCCACCATACAACTGATAAGGAGGAACGCTGAGCAAGAGAGGTTATGCAACTCACTCAAAGTCCCAAGATTTGTCAGTAGTAAGTCTCCAAAATTCCTCCAGAAGAAGATATCTATGTGTTTTTTTCCCTCTTAAGATCTTTAATTTACTAACAAAAACCCTTAATTTCTTATCCTAACAGCAGTGTATTATGTTTGTATTGACTGTGAACTTAGACTAGAGCCAATGGCAAGTTCTGACTCTAAGAGTTCCTGTCTGTATTGCTCTAGGCAAGTTACTAATCTCGGAAACTCAGTTAGTTCTCTTATAAACTGAGGATGATCATACTTTTCTCACAAGGTTCCAAGGTAAAGCATTCCCTAAATAGTTTAATAATGCATTTATGGCTTCCTAGGTATCAGTTTAGTTAGAAGGATCAACGTTCTGTGCATGGCCCTGTCTGGTCACAACCTAGGTGGAATATCAGACATTTATGTGACTGCTCACGTTATAATCTTTTCTGAGTCAATAA
>NC_022014.1:8045665-8050994 GCF_000317375.1 Microtus ochrogaster | reverse complement strand
TCATCTATCTATCTATCTATCTATCTATCTATCTACCTACCTATCATCTATCTATCTATCTATCTATCTATCTATCTATCTATCTATCTATCTTATCTATCTGCCTACATACTTACTTATCCTACCCTATTTTTTATCATTTATCATTTATTTTTGCTGTATCTATCATTTATCTATGTGTGTACTGTTGTGTATGTAGGTGTGTATACATATATGTGTGTAGTGTGCAAATGTCAAAGGTCAACCTTGTCCGTCCTTCCTTAGGCACCCGCTGCCTTGTTTGGGAGACAGACTCTCAGCAGCCCGATATTCTCTTGACCAGGCTAGGCTGCTGGCCGGTAGCCCCAGGGATCTGTGCATCTCCACCTTCGCTGATCTAGGATTACAAGCATGCACCACCATACCTGGTTCCTTAAGGTGTGCTGCAGGGATCTCACTCTGGTTCTCAAGTACCTTACACACTGAGCCATCGCTCTAGCCCTTGCTCATTTGTAGAAAGCAAACTTTGCTCCTCTTTTGTGATGGTTCTTTGTTATATAGTCCAAGCTGGTACTGAACTCAGAATCATTCTGCTTCTTCCAACTGAGCACTTGGGGTCTAGACCTGAGTCACTCACACATCTGGCTCAAATACTTAAATAGAACTCATTATGCACTGAATACAATTCTCATCGCTGTGAGACTTTGGCTCGATCTTTATAACAATTCCATGACCTCATCAGTCCTCAGAGGGGCCCCATCCTACAGATGAGAGCTTTGGAATTCCAGTTATTTCCCTCAAGCCTACACAAATGACAACACTTTTCATCAAGGCCATACTGTCTAATTCCCAGCTGTCCCTCCCTTCTTCTGGGCACCTTACACTCTGAAGATGTGTGATAGTTTTGCTAGAAAAAGGGATCCTCTCCATTCAGGTGTCCCCATAACAAACAAGCGTCACCCTGAAACCTCTAAATCCACAGAAAGCCTCTGTGGGCAGTGAAGGAGAATTCCAAAATATCCTTCCAGAGAAGTGCCAGCGTTTTGGAGCTACGTCAAGCAGATGGCACAATCTCTGCTCTATTTGTCCGCAGGCATAGAAACACTATAAGGAAACAGACTCCCCTCTGCCCAAATCTTTTCAAATCATGCCTGGCATGGAGGATTGCCTGTCTCTTCTACCGACACTGGGAAGTGCACAAGCTGGCATAGATATCAATGGTTCTGCATACCCAGACATCACAGGCCTGAACACAACATGTCAGCATTCCAGGATAGGCCTCCTTCATCTCCCTCAACTAATGGCTTGGAGGTGAAGCTGGGAATTCACAGATTCCAAAAGGCAGACATTTGTTCCAGGATTACCACATAGATCTTACCTCCATGGAGATTCCATAGCTGGCCTCAAAGATGAATGTACTTTTAGGACCAAAATAGAACAAAGGGCTAAAAAGGAACTAAAGGATTTAAAATTAGGATGGAAAAAAAAACAGAAAGAAAGGAGGAAAGAGAAAAAAGGGGGAGGGAGGGAGGGAGGAAGGCAGGAAGGAATGAAGGAAGGCAGGAAGGAAGGAAGGAAGGAAGGAAGGAAGGAAGGAAGGAAGGAAGGAAGGAAGGAAGGAAGGAAGGAAGGAAGGAAGGAAGGAAGGACAACCTTGCTCTGGAATGGCCAGCTGATTGTCCAGTTTTGAGTATAGTGGTCTCCATATGTCTATCTCCTCCTACTGGGACCCAACATTTGCTGGATCTTTTTATCTTGCTGGCTAGCAGTGTGCTCATCTGTCTGCCTTGTGGAGCAGCCTTGGAGTTATTTTTATAATGACTCGGAGCCTTTTTCATGTTAAACTCTGCCAGAGCTCTGGAGCACCACATACCTGTTCTGCACAGAACACAGAGGAGACAGAGGTGAGACTGGTGGAGGGCAGTGGCAGGTGGCTCTTCCTGTCTGCTCTGAAAAGCAGGATGAAAAGAGGAGAAGCTGATGGAAGCCACGAGGTGTCTTTTCTGCCTTTGAGGCTGTACTATGTGCCAGCAGCACTTTGTTTAACCAACAACACGCACTGTACTCATGGGTTTGTGGAGAGCAGCAAGTATTCGGACTTGTTTTGCAAATATGAACTTAGCGCATCCTCACAGTGACTGGGCATAAGCATCCAGTTCCCGTTTACAGATGAGAAACATGTGCTAAAGGGAAAATGGCACCCAGGGGCTTATGGGTGAACCCCTTCTACTGTGTTGTAGCATCCCTGTGCTCACCTACTCATTACTGTTGCCTACAGCAACACCTGCCGCTCTCCTGTAGCCACCATTACTACCACAAGCATCTCGATCCTAATTTCGTACTCCTACCAAGAAGACATCATTTCACTATCACTATGACCTTTGATGTCATCTACTAGCAAAATGTCCACTACATATTGGAGCTCCATCTCCAATATCACCTGCTATGACATCATAGCCACCATCATCACCTCACCCTTACCACAAGCCTCTCAACCACGGTCTCCATCATTAGCTTCCCATGTATCATCCAGAGCCATTCTGATAGTGATGGACTGTGTTTCCACTGGACCACCAGCATGTTCTCCAACAAGTGGTTCCTTCGAACATCACCACCACCATCTTCACCTCACCATCACATTCTCTAGCACCATGCCCATTTCCATTGTCACCTGCTATGTAGTGTACAGCCAGCATCTTTATGTCTCTCTCCATCGTCACCACCATGACCTTCATTTCTGTGGAATCGCAGACACTGAAGTTTCTCACTAACACCTCCCTCTTTACTACCACCAATAAGAGCAGAGTGGAAACATTTATAGAGATTCTCCAGTAATGGATAGCATGCTGGATACGTCCTGACAATGCTATGGCCTTTACCCTGTCATCGGCTCTGTTTTCCAAATGAGGAAACTAAGTCGTAGAATGGTTCATAATTATGCCCAAACAACTAGTCCTCAGTCTCGAAGATTCATGATATGTTTAGGATCCAAGGATGGGCCATCTGATGATGCTTTGAACACATTTCATCCCCATGATCCCTTGGACAGAGGTATATATGGGGTAGGGGCTTGTCCACTGAGCATTTCATGAAGGCGTTTTCCACGTTAAAGATCTGGCACTCGGATGGGAGCAATTGACTTGGCAAGTTGGGGTCCCTGTGGATGGTTACGCTGCTACCCAGCAAGGTATGAAGAAACTGCTGAGCTCCTCAGTAACCCAGAGAATGCTGCCCCAAGATATACTGATATGGGCCTGCCAGTGAGGTCCCATTTAGCTACTCTCCTGCCGCCCCAGCCTCCCAAGGTCAGGTCCTAGATGCTCAGAGCCTCAAGCCTGCTGTTGGCAGCTTCCACTGCTGCAGTCCTGTCTAACTCCCGCTCTGCATTCCTGCTCTGGACAACCTCTAGCTCACGGAGACCTGGTGCCTCTGTCATTCACCTCCAACTTGTTGCCTTTCCCCCTCACCGACTCTGTGCAGTGTCTCCTTGTGTCCTCCTTCGGATGCATCCAATCCTCACAGTAAGCCTTCCAACTGGATCTTCACTCTGAGTCCCTTTCTGCCTCTCCCATCTCTGTCCCTCACAGGGGTTAACTCCACACAGACACAGGATGGCTGTCCCATATGAGGCGTGCCTGAGAAAGGAAGTCCTGCTCCTCCCTAACCTTTGCTTCTCTTCCCTCTTCCATCTCATCATCTACGCCACTTCTTCCTCATCATCCCCGGATTCCACCTCTGCTTCCACGAGGGGGACTGCAGCCCTGGCTAAGCCCACCTTGCATCATATGGCAGGGACTTGCCTCTTTAACTACCTAGGTTTTGTCTCTCCCTTGTGAGCCCACAACCTCCACAGGAAAAAGAAATCAAAAGTTGTTTTTCCTCCCTGTGCATCCTCCATGACTAATTTCTGAGTCAGATAGGAGTCTAAATAAATGTACTGTGGATGAATGAATGAGGGTTGAGTAAATTACTGACCTCTGACCTAAATGAAAGGGTGAGGTTTGACGTGATTCATTTACTTATTTTTTTATATTCATTTCACTCTCTCTTCTCTTTCTCCTTCCCCTTCTCTGTGTGGTGGGGAAAGGGTTGGTCAGAGGATGATTTGAACAGCTGCCATCTCCCCTTCCACCTTGTGGGTACTGGGGATCGAACTCAGGGGCTCAGTCTTGGCAGCAAGCCCTTCTACGCAGTGAGCCAGCAGCTGTTTCTGAAGTGGTTTAGTTGTATGGACCTCACACGTTCTCCAACACCTGTCTAGATAGTTTTTATTACTAGATCATGTTGTGCTAGGAACATGCCACCAAGGGTTAAAATCAGCATTTCTTCTCTCTCAAAGCTCCCTAGAAACTCTCAGAAGCCTGTCTTCCGAAGTCACACACCTTTGTCGTGTGCTCCATTGTAATGACTGCCTTGAATTAAAAGACATGATTTGAGAAAGTTACACATACACACTCACACACATACACCACACACACATACACACACACAGCATATGCTATAAGAACTAAAGAATATGCTTCTCCCATCCACACATCATCTTCTTTGTAGTATGATGAGGGAGGAAATGCAGTCGGATTTTTATGTTCTTTTATTTTAAATTGATATTTTCCACGATGCCATCAAAAGCTATCAGAACAGAGGGATGTTTATTTGGGTGAATCACCAGCTTTGCACAAATCCCAAGTGCTAATTGCATAATGGGTCTTTACAGAATGCCATAATATGGGTTCGGCTGGTTTCTCTGTTTTGGGTTTGAAAAATAGATTGTTTAATAAGCCATCAAAGCTATATGTTAGCCAAGTAAACAAAGGAGCAGATGTTGGCTGCCGTCTTGTGCCTAGTAGACATAATTAAAGACAACGAGGCACTGGCGGGTTCCGAGAATAGAGGACAAACACAGACACAGAGATGTGCACAATAGGACCATCGGTGTCCCTTTCTGGGCACCTGCTTTCTCAGTCTGAAATGCTGGATCCTATTTCCGGTCCCGAGGAAACATGGCAAAATCTTTTCTTTCCTTATGTAAATCCACATGCATCCTGTCCTCCGCTTTTCGGAAAGACAGTGTGGTAAAAGTCAGTCTTTCTCAATGAACGAATCTGTCTCAATTTCATGACTGCTGACTGGCATATGAGATTGTTTCAAAAGAAAAAAAAAGCAGTAATTTTTGCATAGGCGTAAATGTTGGTAGGTACCAGTTAGCACTCAAATTTGTCTATTTATCGAGGAGATTCCAGCCCTTTTCAGAGTGGGAGGCAGAGTGGATCGTCAGCATTGGTGTGTGCATTTGGTTTTTTTTTTTTTTTGTTTGGTGGGTTGAGACAGGGTTTCTCTGTGGCTTTGGAGC
>NC_022014.1:8033934-8045565 GCF_000317375.1 Microtus ochrogaster | reverse complement strand
TTTCATGCTTATTTCTTAAAAGCTTGACATACTTGTGTTCTTCTTGTTAACAGCATTTTGAAATTCAGGATTCCATCTATGCAAAACTCATCTTCTTGGATAGAGCACTTAAAACACCACTTTAATTTCTTAAATATTTTTGTTTCTCCCTTCCAGCTCCTTCTCAGTCCTATCTTGGTTGTCAGTTCTTGGTTCTACAGGAGGAGAAAAACCCTGCACATATAAACCGGAACACATAACAGAATTTAAGATGCAGTCCAGAGTGAACACAAACCAAGAGGCAGACTAAACCATAGAGCCGCTCTCTGAGCATAGCATGAAAGAATTCACAACTCCAAATGAACCACACGGTCACAACATCTCTTTCTGACACCTAAAAGCAAGACAAACAAACAGCCTCTAATCTTAAAACCCGAGTGTTCCAAGGCTCTACCGCTTACTTTACGGAAGTTTCCTAGATCCAGCATTCCAGGCCCACATAATAAACACTCCCACTCGTGTCCAAAACAAGATAGAACTCTTTTCTGGTGAGTCAATGAAATTGTAGCAATTCTTAAAAATGCCCCAATCGCCATTGTTTAAAGAGCACAGGAAGCTGGTGTTGGCTGGCAGTGAAGAGCCTTCAGTGGGCTTGCTTCCTGCCTCCTCTGCAGGTTTTGATGATGCAAGAGGAAGGGGATTCTAATGGGGTTTGCATCTCTTTATGCTAATAAGGTTGCATTAGCCCATTTTCATGGCCAGCACCGGAAAACATAAACATCAAATGAAAAACAAATGGGGCCAGGAAGCTGCCAGGAAACCCAACCCCTTGACCCTGAAGCACCTAAGCCCAATTGCATCCTCTCCTTCATTCATTCTTTATGGAAAGGCAAAGTAGCCATCCCTAAGTGAATCTGATTCAAGCACACACTGGTGCACATACACATGCAATCACACTGCGCACACACGCACGCTATCTCAGAGCTCAGAAGCAGCAAAGTACCAGGCTCTTTTGATTTATGAAGCAGCCTTCACAGCATTGAGCTAACAACATGGCCACCCAGGACCCCACTCCCTGAAATGCCTTTATGAACAGGACAAGGCCCTGCTCGTGAACAAAAGGAGCGGTGTGGCTTTATAAATCATTAATACAGACGGAGCCAGGCAGGGACTGCGTTCCTGGTCAGTGGAAGAGCTTTGGTTCAAGGCGGAGCTTTGGAGGCTGGAATTGGCTTTGCAGAAACACACTCTATCACTGTCTGCGGACACTGCCTTCTAGCCCCACACTTTCTCTTTGAATCCTCTGCAACCCAGACTCAAGGCCTACTAAGTGCCTTAACGAACAAACCCATAGCCCTAATGATTTAAGATAAGACCAGCTGTCTCGTGCCTGTAATCCCAGTACTCACAAGGCTGAGGCAGGAGGACTGCCATGAATTTGAGGTCATGCCACATCATCTATGCTCTAAAATGAGTGTGAAGTCAGCCTGGGTTGTCGGCTGAGATTTTCTCCATAACTATCTGCTTCAAGGAGGAAGGATGTTCAGATCATCTCCTTTCTGATGATTAAAGCAAAGCCAAGGGACACTCTGGACAGTGGACAGACAGCCTGCCTTAGACCTCTTAAATCAAGTTCTACCAGAAGCCTCCACAGCAGGGGGAGGCAGACAGACTCAGGATTCCATCTATATAAAACTCATCTTCTTGAATAGAGCACTTAAAACACCACTTTAATTTCCTAAATATTTTTGTTTCTCCCTTCTAGCCCCTCCTCGGTGACAAGTCACTGAATAGCAATGTCTTTCAGTGTGGGGTCTGGAAAAACTCCGTGGCTTTAAATATCACCTCTCACACCTCTGTCTCTTGTTGTCTGTGTTAAAGAAAGGGAGAGAGAAAGTAGTTAAATGGGTAGGTGAAACCTGGGCAGGACTTGCTGTTACACACAACTACAATCCCAGCATGAGGAAAGCTGAGGCAGGAGAGTTGCTATGAGTTAGAGACCAGGATGAACTATACAGCAAGACCCTTCCTCAAATGAAAACAAGGAACAAGAAATAAGAAGTAAGTATACTGACTCCCTGGAGGCCTATGTGTGAGATTAAAAGAGAAAAATCCATGTAAATTTGCTGAGTCATGTTCTTGCCACCCAAGACTCCATAAACATTATTGATTATGTCACTATTTTAATTATGTCATTGCCATCATGGTGCTGAGGATAGCAAAATCCTCTGGCCCCTTCAATGAACTCACAGTAGCTCTTCCTGTTTACAAAAAAAGCTTCCTTTCCTAAGCTGAAACAAAAGAGAAGAAAGTGGGGAAGGAAAAAAAAAAGAGAGAGAGAGAGAAGAAAAAGAAAGTGCAAGGAATCTGGAGTTTGACACAGAGACCCCTAGTGGAAGGAACTGAAATTGCATCAGCAGGCAAAGACTCCATTCCCTTCCTGCTTTGGCAGCTCCTTGGAATCCTTAGAAAGGAAGGTGTTGAAGGGGAAAAAAGAGAAGAAAGCAAAAAAGGAAAAAAAATGCATAGCTTTTGAAAGATTATCTGGATGAGCGAGCCTGTCAGCCCATGTAAGCAAAGGCACTGGATGGGGAAGCCAGCACAAGCTGTCTGTAGGAGGTGCTTTTGTGTTTCCAGAGACTACGGGAGTGACCCAGTTGAAGTCCCTTACACCTTGCTCTTATGTTCCCAGAATCAAAGGAACAAATGATCGGACAGCAGGGGCTCTGTCCTTTCCCATCACACTGAATCTGGACCCATGTGCTTCATCAATCCTAGTGTTTGCTTTGGCCTCCAAGTCAGGGACGCAGGCGCCCTAACTGCACCAAGATTCCTCTGAACTGTCCACTTTTGAGCAGCTGCTCACCATGTTGAAGTCTATTGGATTCTGCATCACCATGTCCGGAATCTCCTGCACCAGGGCACAGTGCCATTCTGAATAGAAATAAATGAAGCCCCTGCAGTATGATTTTGTCAGCTTTTGAAAGTAAATAATTTTGCTACTGACAAGAGCAAGATGATTGGTATTCCTCTTCCTGCCATGGAGCATCAATTGAGCTATGCAGCCATGCCACAGCCGCTGCCACCGCCACCACCACCACCACCACCAGCAAAGACCCAGAAGAGGAAGGGGGAACAGAGAACTGAGCAGCCAGGATATGACCTCAGATTCCTGGTACCTGTAACCTCAGCAGGCCATGGGCGCATAAGTATTCCCATTCAGGAGAAGTGGGCAGTTTCCAGGAGCAGGCCCTGTGTTATCTTAACACATTGAGACATCTCTTTAACATCAATGTGAGGATCTTTTTTTTTTAGTATCTTGGGCACCTACCTGCATTGTGCTGCATCTCAAGCCCGAGTGATACCCTGCTTCATCTAATGAAGAACAATATAAAATGACCATTCTTGTCTCGATTTTTTCCGAAGAAGCAATTAAGGTCCAAATCAAGTTAAGTGCATTGCTCGATTCAGTCAGATCAGCTCATGAATAACGGAGTTGGGATTAAGCCTCAGAGCTTGATTTCTGCTCTATAGACGAGGGCAAGAGACACCTGCTTTTCACAAACCACATTTTGCAGGGAAAGTCGGCTTGCAGGTTTCTAAGGGAAGACCAGCTTTTGAATATGAACCGGAAGGACTTTCTCCCTGCCTAAGATCCCACAGTTGCTGCTCATTGCTCACGGAGCATTCCAGGAGAGGGGCGTCATCTCTCAGCTCAAATCCTCTCCCGAGAGCTAAGCACTACCCAACCTAGGCATAGAAAGCAGTTCTCCTGGAAGGAACACACAGATGCGTGCTGCTATTTCCAATAAGAAAAATCCAGTTCTCCAGGTGAGAGCCAGGCAAGCATCTGTCACCGAGGAAAGAAAAGACTCATTAAAGCCAAGCTCTCCTTGCATTTCCTGAGTCCGGGGAAATCTGAGGCCCTTAGATCCTAAAGCTGCCGTACTTCGTTCCATAGCCACAGAAGAAAAGGAAAATAGTCATGAAGTCCCTGAGAACACACACTTGGCATTCCCACACTACTTACTAGTCTGTGTGTGCTGAAACAACGCAGAGGAAAAGATCAAAACTGGGTGCAACTGCACAGCAAATAGAATTTGATGAGCCCTAAGGACCATGGTAGCAGCCTTCTGACCAGCCCACTGCTGAAGAACCCTCTGTATACTCTATACATTAAATACAGAATATCTTTCCTTTGCTGTGGGCTGCTATGTGGGCAGAGTGAGGGAGAGGTGCTGTGTAGAAAGTTGTAGGTTAATTATATAGTCTTGTTCTTTGCGCATTGGATCAGGAAGGAAAGAAGGAAGGATGGAACCATTCCCGGCCGGGAATGGAACAAGATTCCTAACACACGCCATGGGCCAATCTGATCTGTGTCTAAATGCAGCATGGAAGATGCTCTTCCAGGGATGGGGGAGCCCTGGCCCTTGCTTACTAAGGGCATCTGGCACCCTTTGGGAGTTCAAAAACCACAGAATGAGAAGAGTGTAGTGGTGGCTCAGGCCGTCATTCCAGCAACAAGGGTGATGGCGGTAGAAGAAAGGAAAGGTGAGGGATAGCCTGGGTGACTTACTAAAGCCTTGTTTCAGAATAAAAGGTGAAAAGAGATGGGAGGATAGATCAAGTCAGTGGTAAAGCACTTACTTACCATGTCGTAGGCTCTAGTGTAACCTCAAGTGACACAATAAGTGAGCAAATACATGCATACATCATGTGGACTCTACAAACTTAGAATCAAAAAGCAAACACAGGAGTGACTGTTGATTTCTATGGATACTGGAAAACTTATCTATCGCTACTGATTGGGAAAGGGTCCTTGCCAACTCAAATGTAAGTTAACTTCGGAATTAGCAAAGGTGTCAGCTGTGGCAATGAGGAGGTTGGTAGAAATGAGGAAGGGACTGATGGGTAGCTAAAGTGGAGAGAGAGCCGGCTATCCTTCTGTCGTTCCATTGACTCACTCATTACTCATGGCCCCTGGACAAGATTACAGAGTTGCCACCAAACAGCCTTGGGGCCTCTTGGTAAATACCCTAGGAGTTTGATCAAACTCTCCTCCTACCTACTGCCTCTGTCCTGGGTCCACACCTTGCATGCACTATTCTACAATTCTGGAATGTCAATAGGTCCCCCTTTTCACCCTATGTCCCCATCCAAGCCAGAGTGAGACTACAGGATGGACACAGTGCCTCCCTTTCCCTATCCTCAGAGACTGGACGACCCTGGATGAGACCCATTTCTATTGTTTCCTATCTCCGTGTATCTAAGATTGCCATGGTGTCTTCTGTAGCTGAAGACAATTCCGTGTGTGTGTGCATGTGTGTGTGTGTGTGTGTCCTTGCTGGTGCATGCATATAGGTGTGCATGCAGCCCCCAAATCAACTTGGTCCACTCCTCAGCCACCGTCCCCACTTTGCATTTTTTAAGATCTGGTCTTTCCTGACTTTAAACTGGCCTGGATGGCTAAACTAGTGACTGGAGAGACCCAAGGGTCCTCTTGTCTCTGCCTCCCCTGGGCTGTGATATTTAAACATGGGCCAACAAACCTGCTTGCCAACTCCCACCACCACCACCACCACCACCACCACCACCACCACCACCACCAGGTGCTAGCTAAGCACAGGTCTTCATGCTTGCGTGGCAAACATTTTACCACTTAATCTATTTCCCCAGGTCCATTCTTCCTCTCTCCTGCCCTAGACTGCTTTCTTTAGCTCCTCCCAAGCCCAGGATTCTTGCACCTCAGCTCTGAAGAACCATCACCTCTGCAGAGACTCCCCTGAGCCTTAGCCATTATCCTCTCCATCTCCTTTCCTATGCTTCCCAATCTGAAACTAGTTTCTGGCTTCATCCCTAGCCACATCCACCTTTTCCTGGAGCCTCAGCCCCATAACAGTGCCGACACTTCTTAACAAACTGAAATGGCAACAACACTTGGAAACAATTTCCCACAAACAAGTGACTATATGTACCTGACCCTGTACATAGCAGAGGGCAGTGAGTACCGTCTCCCCTTGTTTCATAGTTCTGTCATGCCACATATTCATCTATAGCTCTCTTTACTGAACACTTACACCCTCTGTAATCAGCCCTGAGGCATTGTGGGTGAAATTTAGGAAAAGACTGAAAGACCTTAACTATCTATCTCACTGTGAAGCTCAGAAACAACGCCCTGGAATTGGTCAAACACTTGTTAAATACAAGAAATGCAGATCAACTGTAGAGGACTCCAAAGGGAAGATTCCCATGCGAAGGACAGAAATCATCTTCGGCTCTTTCTCAGCCAAATAATCACAGTTCCGCTATGCTGGAAAAACAGAAGCAGCTGTAAAAGTCCCACTTCCCGGCCATATCAGAGGTCTGGGAATTCTGACCTTTGCACTTTCCTAACCTTAAGAGGTGCTTGAACCCTGAATTTGGGATTCTTTGGTAATCCATCTTCCAGTTGCTTCCTCTTGTAAGGGCAGACTGTGTTACCACTGCTCATTTCCCCAGTTGATTTGCACTCACCGTGGTAGAAGAGTCAGGGTCCTTCTGGAGCTACTGTGCTTAAGAGCTGACCCTATTTGACACAGACTCCTCCTCAACAGGGCCAGGAGCGGCAAGTGCCATCAGGGTGACAGCTACAGCCCAGTGCTCAGTCCTGAAAGACTTTCTCTAGTCACTCTGGAAATAGGCAACTGTATTGATGAACGGAACACTCTATGCTTTTATGAATTGAATTACGCAGCACCCTGGGACACCTCTCCCTGTCCATTAAAGAAGTCTCTGCAGATGGAACAATTGCACTCGTGTCTGCCAGAGCTGCTTCTTCCTCAGGGTGATACCCCATGCCCATCAGCAGCCCCCTTAGGCACAAATGCGCAAACCTGGTTTTCTTCACCATGCCACAATGCCTTTCTCTTCCAGAAGACTACGATTTGCCTGATAAACTACACTGCTTCTTAGCAGCCAATATGAATAAACAAGCATTATGTTCTCTCTTGGGGCAGGAAGCTTGGTGAAATGAATCAGAAACCCCTAAAAACCATCGTCTCCCCTCAGCACATCGTCTGCCGGACAATCACTCAAGGGCCGGCTGTAAGGAAAACAGATGGTGCGTGAGCACTAATGACTGGGCTTTCTCCATTCCCAGCTCAGGCAGAGCTGCTGGCTCTCATGTTCTGACGCACAACCTACCACGAAATGGCAGGCAGAGAGTGATGGCAGAGGAGACGCCCGTCTGTGGACAGACAGATGCATTATGGGTTCCACGAATGAACGTCGCTTTAAGTGACTTTAACGAAGAGGCCAACCCAGGTAGGAATGCAGCTGATTTGGGGACACATTTCTCTCTGTGGAGGGGAAGGCAAAGAAGCATCCAGCCCACTGGACGCTGGGCCTCACCCTCTCAGAACAGCTCCAACACACATACCTTCTCTCTGTCTTTAGAAAAGAACAGAAAAACCAGCAGGGTTTTATTTAAAAAAAAATATTGCAGACAATATCTGAAGACAGAGGCAGGCAGACATCTCATGGCAAACAGCTAGCTAGGCCTACGAATGTGCTCATTCTAGCTACTTAGATCGCTTTAAACAATTCAGACATGAAGATAATCTATCCTAATTCTTTTCTGCGTTATTGGCACTATTGACTACCCCCAATCCACAGCCCTGTCTAATAAATCAGTATGGGATTAAGCCAAGAAGAAAGAATGTGATAAAGTGTCATTTGTCCCCTCCGTAAATCATCAGATGGGGATGCAGGGGGAGAGACTGCAACGAGAACTGAACTTTCCTATGCAGCAATAATTGTTACGCCTTACCTAATGTGTCCCTAATTTACAGCCACGTATGGTGCGGAGACGCGAGCCCCCGCAACAACACCGCCATCCGGCCTCCATGAGTGAGCCCTCTACCCCAGTGAGCTTCCACACTGAGCCGCACTTTCTAATTAAAGACAGAAAGGGCTGATGTGCGGGTTTCAGTTCAATTGCTTTCGATCTGAAGGTGTCCACCATGAGCAATGGCTTCATTTACCAGGAATTACCCTTTGTACAAACCACTTCACTATTTAAAACAAAGCTCATGCATCACCATTAGGTGGGGAAAAATGACCCATCTTTGGATATTGACAGTGGCGTGGGCCACTTTAGAGGCCCCCTTTTCCTCCCCTCTTTAATGTGGATTTTAAGTATTTGACTCATTGTTAAATTTGGGCTGATTAAAAGACTGGGAGTGAACAGCACTTGACAGATGAGAAGGCTTCGTGGAACAGAACTGGAGACAATGAGGGTGGGGTAGGAACAAGGAGCAGTAAGTTTAACGCTACTGGTTTGCTTCACAGAGGCAGAAATGCGGGCAAAATCCATCTGTGGAGGTCTGGGGCATGAAGCGTCCATCAGAAAACAAATCTTAGTGTCTGCTGTTTGCGTCCTCAGCATTCCTTATGGAGAAATGGGTGTTTGGTATTTGTTCCCTTGATCTAGGAGAATTTTGTAGCACGTGTGTGTGTGTGTGTGTGTATGTGTGTGTGTGTATGTGTGTACATGAACATGCACATACCGCTTTCTATCAAGCAAACAAAACAGATTCTCCTTTGCTATCATTGCTAATAAGCTCCAAATTTGAAACTGGAATTCAAAATTCTCCTTCAATGAAAGACGGTTTAAGCGAGTACCCAGTTAGCAGCTAACGCTAGAAAGATTTTTCACTGGAAATACATACAAGCTGGAAGTCAAATTGTGGGACAATGTCACTGTCAAAGGAGTCCCCGAAAAGAGCCACTGCAGGGTGTCAAGACCCAAGTCTGAGGCATGTACTTCACCTCACCAATGAGGAGACAGCCATATTCCTCAGCAATACATCACCACTTCTAGCTAGAAGTAAGCTACAGCCTTAAACCCATACAGTGTGCTGGCAATTTGTAAGTGTGCGTGTGTGTACATGTGCATACATGCAAGTGATAACATCATTGGTTACCAATGCCAAAAGGGCTACCAAGCTTTCTCCCATCTCACTTTTCCCAACTAGAGCAATAGCTTGGATGTTAGAAAAGGGACGAGAAGAATGGCAAAGAGCAAAGAGAGAAAAAGAACAAATCATAAACTTCAGGAAAATATGTATGTAAAGAGAAGTTATTAGAAAATGTAAACAAATGATACAAAATAATTCAAACAATGCAAACACCGAAGACACCACTTCATTGGTCTGAATAAATAAGCCATTTGCAGCAAAAGGGCTCCGTTGTTGAACATTCAGTATATATTCCCAAGGCTGGTATCCTAATTGGTTTTTGTTTTCATGAATCGTCGTAAGGGCAAATATGAGAGTATTTAGGAAGGGATGGAATGTTAATATCGAAGCCAGTGAAAGCATATAACTGAGTCATTTTCCTCAAGTGCTGAACAGGAGAAAGTCCCTGTGGAAGACTTCATTCTAAGATAAAACATTTCAGTGAAGACCCAGGAGTTCCTTAAACATGAGACCATGTTCACGAATAAAAAGAGGATAAGAAATGTTTCCAAAAAATAGGAGGGTTTTAATTATGTTCCTTTATAAACTGATGATGAGGATGGCAGTGGTCTCTGACATGTGCCGTTTTTCCACACACAAAATTAAATGCTTCTAATGGAGGCATTGCTAATCATAAATGAAGCATGATTCATTCATCTATTAGATCAATATGCTTTGAAAGTATGAACTAGCTCTCTGTTCATCAAACGCATGGCTATGGAATACTAGCTATAGATTAGCAGCAGAAAAAAAAAGTATAGTGGTTCCACCCCGGCAGAAGATATGTAGTCTGTACTGGTCTGTGGCTTGTGGAGATTAAAGGGACTGTCTCCTCTCTAAATCAGCCAGTTGTCTGACCTTGACTTTGAATCGTGGCATTAAAAGGCCAGAAGAGATGACCCCAAGGCACAGGTCTCTGATAGTGGATTTTTGGGAAGAGTAGTGGTGGCAGCTAAAAACCCGGATTGTGTAAAGGATAATCAAAAATAAATGTCTGCCCGTTTTTCCTTCAGAATTTTAGTAAACCTCAGTTAGAGACATCCTTCTGCCACTCACACCTGTTCTGAACCCATGTCACACTCATTCAAGTGGAAAACACATTGAGATCTTCTCTCACAGCCCATCCTCCATCTACCTTCCTGGGGAACCATGCTGTTGATACAGTCACCTCTAAATATTTGCTATGGCTGCCAGCACTTCCTGGGAGGCTCCCTCTCCATAGCAGGTGTGTTCCACAGTGGGAAAGCCTCGGTGCCACATGATACAACCATCCTTTCATAGCAAGGATAGATGCTTGTTCAAAGGCACTGTCCTCCTTCCTAAGGTCTTCAATGGGTAAACCGGTTTAATGGTGAAGCAGAAAACAGATTAATTAAAACACGGAAGAGCCAGAAAGAGAGAAAGTATTAAGCACCTATAACATTCCATGTTTTAAATAACATTATTCCAGTCGATTCACAAATAAAATAAAAAGACATGAATATAGGATTTAAAAAAACAGATATTTTAATAATTTGTTTCAATCCAGTTGAGGCTTAACAACTGAAGAAATGCTCCCTGGGATATTCTCATGGTGAGAAACTTATGTAAAACACACAGATACTTGACAAACATTCACGGCCGAGGCAAAGAAATGGTAGAAGCTGGTGGATCATATATTATCAATAATACTATCAATACATTCCTAAGAGATAGTTCCTGGTCTGATTTACTAAACAGGAAACAAAATAAAACAAATACAAGTATAAACCAATTTATTCACAAGATGTTTTTAAGGGGGCTGTTCTCAAAAAAGACTAGCAACAGTAAATACGCAGAAGAAAAATTTGGCAACCAAGCTGATAACAAATTACCCAAATGTTCAATCCAGAACCCCCGGCACTTTATGAAGACATATATTCCTGCAGTACAAATCAGAACGGGGCATCTTGGAGGCAAGGGCCTCCTTTCAACTCTTGGAAAGGAAGTTTGGTTAACACACACACACACACACACACACACACACACACACACACACGTAGTCAGCCACATCCTTAAAACGAATTTGTGGAAAGGTAGGTAGAAGGATTACCCGTAATGAAACTTTACAGGACAGGACAGAGGGAGTCAGGTTGTGGATTCCCACCCGCAGACAAAAACCCTCTAATCTTGCCAACTCACAGCCACAGACCCCGCCCCGTGACACAGCTGGCCTGCCTCCCCACAGGACAGTGTTAGGTCATTTCCAAAGCCCTGAGGAGTAGATGAGGCAGAAGCCTTTCTAGTAAGACAGAGAAGACCCAGTGAGGCCCAGAGCTGACACTCAGAGCAAGAACCGAATCCAAAAATTCACAGATTTGGACTGGGTGGGAGTGAAGCCAAGAGACATCCGGGCAAGACCACTCATTGTCAAGGGAGTGGACAGGCCTGGGGTATAGAAACAACCAAATAAGCAAACAAAACCACCCTATGTTCAGGACAGTCAAAACAGTATCTGCCCATGCTCACCCAGTGCTGGAGAGTTTCAAAGAAGATTGGGTAGGGTGCTGTCAGACTGCAAAAATCCCAATCTTCTGAGTCTTGTAGAAGGGATAGAAAGCACAGACAAACTTAACAAAGATTTCCTCTCTCTCTCTCTCTCTCTCTCTCTCTCTCTCTCTCTCTCTCTCCTCTCTCT
>NC_022014.1:8027121-8033834 GCF_000317375.1 Microtus ochrogaster | reverse complement strand
CACACACACACACACACACACACTTGCATGGTACAGGCACACTTTGTGCCAATCATTAAAACAGCTGAATTAAAACTACAGGCTTCAGGATATCTTCACAGAGCCCCAAACTCTCTCAACATCCTAGGGACCACCCCCCACCTCACCTCTGGGACTTCTGACATGAGAAAACATGCTCAGAAGAAAAAGGCAGTTTTTCATCTTCAAATTCCCGGTCCCTGAGGATGGGAATCAGTGTTCACAAAGTATTCAGACAGGTGAATTAAAATAGCATTTTGGACTGATGGAAAACCAGAGGCTCCCACCCAACCTCATCTCATCCCAGTGCTCGAGACCCCCAACCCAACCCCCCCAACACACAACGCGCAGCCCATTGAAGCGGTACCCAGTCTGGCCAAGCTGAGAAGGAGCTGCCGCCACCGAGAAAGAGCCGCGCGTCTTACCTGCTGTAAGTACATAAAAGTCAAGGCACACGAGAGCTGGGGACACATGCCCACGTTGGGGAGTGCCACGCAGGTGGCCCCCGTCAGAGGATGCTGCATCGCGATTCTCGGGTGCCCGCAGAGCGAGAGCGGAGATGCTCACATACAATCTACAATTGCGTTGCTTTTTTTTTTTTTAAACCCTTTTGCCTAGTCGCTACAGTTTTTTTTTTTTCCTTTTTAATTTTCGCTGATTATCTAACTCACACAGCAGTGGCTGTCCCTCTTGCTCTCTCTCTTCCTCTTTCGTCTCTCTCTTTCTCCCTCCCCCACCGCACCCCAAGAGAGTCCCTCCTCCCTGGCTCTCCTCGCCCTCGGGTTTGCTAGTACCCAGCGTTCATCAGCTTTCAACTAAAGACACTTAGAGAGGCTGGGAAGTAGTGTTGGCTCCCCTTGGCTTTATTGGGGCCTGTTGTTGGAGCGCTCTTAAAGTGGAAGGTGCCCCTTGCTCCACCCCCGCCACCCCCTAAAGGTGACAAGAATGGGCAAAGTCGACTTCTATGAAAGACAGGGGTTAGGATAGCCCGATGGAAACGCTAGAGAGGGGAGAGGGGGAGATGAAGAAGGGAGGGGAAGGAGGAGAAAGAAGGAGGGGGAGAGGAGAGGAAGGGGGAGGGGGAGTAATGGGGGAGGGAAGGAAGAGAGAGAGAGAGAGAGAGAGAGAGAGAGAGAGAGAGAGAGAGAGAGAGAGAGAGAGAGAGAGAGAGATTTTGACTCACAGCTTCGCTGTAGCTCACTCGCTTGGTGTTGATGCTGGGAGTCTTCTCATTTGTCAAAAAGGTCCAGGGGCAGGGTTGTTCGTTTCTTTTTTCTTTTTTAAAAAGGACTCGCCAAAATTCAAATTTTGTCTGCTAAAATCCTCCGAGGGGAGGGAGAGGGAGAGCGAACGTGTGAGCGCCCCACATCGCCAGCAATCAAAGGAGCTGGACCATTAACAAGACTGCTCAGCTGGGACCCTGAGGAGTCCGAGAGGTTTTCAGTCGGCGGTTTGTTTGCCTGACTCCTTGGCAAATAAACACAAGAAAAGGGATTCCCCTTTTGTAAGAAGCTTGGGGGTAATAGACATGCCAAGGGTTGGGGTACAGCGCAGGGGTGGGAATGCGAGAAGGAGGTCCCTGGTAACCCCCGCTGCTGGAGGAGGGGCACTGCTTTCTCCCTGGAATCAGCCTACCCCGGCAGGCAGCCCCAAGCGCTGCGGCTTAACCGGAGAATCCAGCAGCTGTTACACTAAAATGCCAGCTCGAGGTGAAGGCAAGGGGCCTTCTCCCAGCCTAGAACCCGATGCTCTTCTCAAATTATAAATACACGGGGTAGACAAAAGTCCCTGTCTTGTAAGAGATTACTGTTCGTGATGTGGAGAGCAAATTGAAATAGTTTTATTTTATATTTCCCCCTCTTGCCTGGCCTCCTTGGCCAAATTAATATTCCACTCTTGCAGGCGGATCTTCCTCCTCCCCTTTATCTTATGAAGTAATAATTATTCATTAGTAGATTTCGTTAGTCTTTATGCAATAAAATAAGGGATGTGATCTGTGAATTAAGAGAAAATATGAAGACTCTTAACTCGTCCTTGATTCCCACAGGCGGAAAATTCTCACAATAGTAAAACCACGATCAGGAATAGTTGCCATATTTTATATAGATTTATTCTGAACCAGTGATGGGGTTTCTTCTTTATTCTCTGAGCAAGGGTCCACTGGATAGAATCCTTGCCTGGTTGCTAGGTTTCCTGAAATAATTTCAGTGGAAGATATGGGCCAGCTCTGCCCTGCAGAGGGGAAAGATTTCTCTCAGGAGGGACACTGAGGCAGGATCCTGGGATTGACCTCTCCAAAGGCCATCCCCGGGGTGCTTCCCACACACTCCCCAGCAGAAGGAAGCCTTCCAGACTTCTCCTAGACTAGCAAAACACAATTCACTTGGCAGACTAATCAAAATGCTTTTTTTCTTTTTCTTTTCTTTTCTTTTCTTTTCTTTTCTTTTCTTTTCTTTTCTTTCTTTCTTTCTTTTTTTTTTCCGAGATAGGGTTTCTCTAAAAGGCTTACTGATGGGAAGGATGGAATCATCCACTGTTCCTTCCTTCAGTGTTCAGCACTGTCCCTCTGAAATGTCATTAAAATCATGTCCCCACTGTGCCCCAACCTGACTGCCTGTTCATTTCCACCTTCCACCTTGCAAGCCCACTCCTCCAACCACTTTGTGGGGGCCTGGTGTCCTGCCAGCTCATTAGCATGTTCAGCCCTTTGCAGTGGCTGTCCAGAGAAGCTGGGATCCCCAAGGCCTGGGCTCTGGGGCCTGCACTGGGGTTAAGAAGGCTGGCAGAGAGCCTTCTGGAAAAGGCTTGCTGTATGTCGTCTCAGAAATCAATGGCACTTGTCACATAAGCTCTGATTCACACAGACCCCAAGTACCTCTCTCCCTGTTTTCCTTCTTTGTACTTAGTTTTATTTCGCAATTCCTCAAACCAATGAGAAAGAACCAAAGCCCAGAGAACATGGCTCTCCAGTCTCTCTTGCCTTTTCCAAGCTCTTTCTTGTACTTCAAGCAATTTTTTTCAACAATGGAGATTTTTTTTTTATTTTTTTCAGTCTGACACTGGAAAAACTACAATGTTGCAAGAACAGGGTAGAAATTTCTCTTCCTCTCATTTTCATAAGGAATGAGATAAGTAAAAACCTGGCACTTTAATAAAACTGTATCTGAATGGTTTAATGAAAAACAAATACCTCCTGGAAGGAGCCACTAACAGCTCTCACCTGCCCTGAGCCCTGCTACCTCCCAACATGAAAGCTCTCAGCAGGGACTGAGTTCCTTCAAACCCATTTTGAAGTGATAGCTCACTCTTTCCCTTAAACTTCTGCTTAGAGTCAGTCACATTGGGAATCTGTCAATGATGCAATGAGCTCACAGCCCTCCTAAACCAGATCAAAACGACTTGAAAGTAGATTCTGTTCTCTGGACCAACCAGCTCAAATGCCCCCCCCCCCACACACACACAGTGAGCAAACACAATGGCTAAGTGCTCTTCTCCTGAACACTTTGGCTACGAGAAGCTACTTGAACAGAAGAATGGCTTTTTCCCCTGTGGGTAATGTCAGTATAGAGCATCGAAGTACTCCAAATGCAGAGGCATATTCTTTCGGTGACCATCTTTTATACACTTATGGCAAAACTTGGTGATGCTTTCTAGTCGGCATCCAGGAGTGCCAAATCTGAACCCCCAACTCATTGGCATAAGAAGAAAAATTCTTTCTACATCCTTTATTGGGAGAAAAGAGATGTGCTTTTTTTGTTTCTACAGAGTCCCTGACACTTGAGATCACTGGCAGGTATGTGCTGCCTGTGAATCCTGGGGCTGCCCTGCTGGCTTTAGCTACAAGGACCCTTCCTTGAATGGCTGGCTATACATGCCCTGTAGGAAAACAGAAGGGTTAAGAAAAAATAACAAAGAACAATAGCATCTTCAAATGGTAATTTCTTTGAAAGCAACTGCCCAAGTTCTTATTTAACCCAAATAATAGTGTTTGCAACATCTTTCCCTCTCCCCCAAATGAGCTAAGAGCATGAAATAAGTCATTTCTACCTCTCTTCAACTCTTATTATAATTTCCTAAAACTGTCAATAGAGTAAACCTTGCATTGAACATTTTTTTGCATGAGGATTGTCATGTATCAGAGTAAGAAAGACTCGGGTAAGACTGAATGACGTCTGGATGTAATTCATAAGCAATTCAGACCACTGTGTTAGCTCAGTGACGATATCAACATGACACTTGGCTAAATTTGAATCTCACTTCCAAATTTTAATACACATAACTACATAATTTTAATCTTAAGTCAAGTAAGAATGAAAGAAACCTTTTTTCAGACCTTTATTATCTCTATCTTGAGCATCACTTTGATTGACTGTCTTGCAAACACTTGAATGCAATTTAGTTAGTATTAACCTCACTCCAGGGACTGTCTCAGTCCCTGGAGCTGTATTGGTCCAGGAGGACAAACAAAGATTCCTCACATCATAGAGCTTATATTCAAGTGTGTGTGTGTGTGTGTGCGCGTGTGCGTGTGTGTACACGTGTGTGTTACACAATGAAGGTAAGAAGCAAGCACAAGCACTTTATGTTAATGCCATAACATAAAGGAGGGCTGCAGGAGATGGGTGTCAGATGAGAGGGTGCTGGAGGTCAGAGGTGGGGAGGCTGCAGTCAACACTAACAAGTGTGCCAGCTCTGTAAATTGCAGTGTCAGCCTCAGAAAGCCCCCGGCTTCCTGCCTTCTGCAATCTGATTCCAAGTCTCGGGGTTATAATAGATGAATTTTGGAACTCTCTGGGGTCCATCCACAAAACAGCAGTGGTTAACTGGCACTCCTAATGCCACAAAATTGGAGAGATTTTCACCCCCATCTTTGATTACTAGACATGCAGGGTTTAATGCACTGCCTGAGAATATAGGATACACTCAAACATTACTAACATTGAAGAATAAGTGTATGGATGTGTGGGTAGGTGAATGGATGGATTGTTGGATGAATGGATGGATGGATGGATGGATGGATGGATGGATGGATGGATGGATTGTTGGATAGATGGATAAATGGATGGATGAATGCAACAGGACCTTGGATTATGTGACCTCTTCTGTCTATTTCCACTCAAAAGCATGAATTACAAGTCTTGGCTAACCTTTTACTTCTATGTATTTTAAGTTGCCATGAGTCCCTGATGCTCCCTGCAAGCCACTCTGAGAAGATCTGTTTTCATACACAGTCCTCCAGGTAAAAGCACCCCTCCCAATCACTGAGTCACTGAAGAAGCCCAGCCACAGATGAGCTCAGATGAGCTCATTCTGAGCAATGGGCTGCATTTCTGGCAGTGGCCAGTCCAGTGTCTTAGTTACCCGCTCTGCATGTAATGATAGGGTCCAGCCCAGAGATCAAATTCTGCTGGTACAAAGAACCCTTAAACTGCTGGAGCTTTCTACTCTGAGTGTGGGCTGTCAGTAAGCCTTTGACTAAAAATAAGCCACGCTTGCAAAACAAGAGCAGAAGCACACGCTGTACCCTCATCTCATGAGCACACACTACAATATCTTGCCTCTCTGTTATTTTTAATTTTTATTTTTTTACAGTTTTAGATTTTGTGATACAGGGTTTTACTCTGTTATATAGACCTATTTTGCACTCATAGTAACCCTCCTGCCTCAGCTTCTAAATTGCTGGAACAGAGTCTGAGCCACCACATTCAGCACACAAATGCTCGGCTGGAAAGGTTGAGAGAAGAGGATCAGAAATTTGAAGTCATCTTCTACTACACTGGAAATTCCAGGTCAATCTTGGTTATTTCAAATGGTGTTTTACATTTTCTTTTTTGAAAAGAAGTAAAAATAAAAATATATCCAAATGAAAACTATGGTCATTGTGATTATTACTGCCTTTTGTTCAAAAGACTGATAGTAATTGCCAAATAAAATTACGCAATTTAAATGGTAAAATGCCTACCAATAATAATGAAATTGAAGTAGTTGAGGAGAGACATACAGTCTCACCTACTTGTCTGAAAGTCAAAATTGGTTGAGTCTGGAAGACAACATTTTGGTATTGACTATCAAAATGTAAGATGTTCCTGTCTTCTCCAGGAACTCTTCCAGTTCCTTCTACCTGCACTGTTGAAATAGCTGTGCTGGACACAGATGTGTATGTGCCGGGATATTCACTCTCATGATGCCCATGAAGGCAAACGGCACCAAGCAATGGGGAAGGGCGTTTAAAATGTAACTATCATCCACACACCTGTTCGCTGGAACCAGAAGCATCTGCATGCTTTACCTTGGAGAAATCACTAAGGAAGTATTCTAAGAAGCTTTAGAATATACAGAATAACATTTCTGCATGAAATCAAATCAAATAGCAGTAAAAGCTCACAGGTAGAAGAGCTTGCCAGGCAAGCCTCATATCTGGAGTGTGATTCTCGGAACCCAGAACTCCTATGGTAAGACAGGAAATGAACGCAGAATTCTTAGGGGAAGTGATAGGAAACTCATGGACCCAGCAACCTGTGATAAGGAGCAAAGCAGCAGAAACAAGGGAGGTCTTGTCTCAAAGGGCTGGAAGGAGAGAAGTGATTCTCCAAAGCTATCTCCTGACTGTCACATGCTTGCCACAACATGCATGTACCTACATGTTCTCTCTCTCTCTCTCTCTCTCTCTCTCTCTCTCTCTCTCTCTCTCTCTC
>NC_022014.1:7915954-8027021 GCF_000317375.1 Microtus ochrogaster | reverse complement strand
CACACACACACACACACACAGAGAGAGAGAGAGAGAGAGAGAGAGAGAGAGAGAGAGAGAGAGAATAAGGATTTAAAACTTAAAACAATAACAACAAATCAAAAACCTACCATTTATAAATAACCAGAAGTTATACATGTGAAATGTAAATACACATGCATGCCCAACGCTTAGCAAAGGGCCAGGAGGACGAGGACTAAAACATGTGTCTTATCCTCAGAGTGATGGAGGATTTGATTTTTACTGTGTACATGCTTATATAGTATGGGGTTTCATACAGTGCCTATGTTGTAATTACTTTGGAAAGAAAACATCAAACCGGACTCTTTGAATGTGGCTGACAATGAGGGCTGACTGAGAAGCCAATGATAATGGCACTGGGATTTGATTCTACTGCATATACTAGCTTTATGGGATCCTAGTCTGTTTGGATGCTCACCTTTCTGGACCTGGATGGAGGGGAGAGGACCTTGGACTTCCCACAGGGCAGAGTACCCTGCCCTCTCTTAGGACTGGTGAAAGAAAAGGGAGGGTGAGTGGGGGAGCAGGAGGGAAATGGGAGGAGGGGAGGAGATGGAAATTTTGAATGGTATTATTTATAAAGCAATAAAAAATCTAAAAAAAAGAAAAGAAAACAAATGTAACTATTGCTGCCTCATGTCACTCACAGTTGTAATCGTGGAAGCTCCAGGTTATAAGGCTAGAGAGACTGCACAGCAGTTAAGAATGTGAGCTTCTCTGAAAGAGGACCGGAGTTTGGGTCCCAGCACCCAGATGAGGTCGCTCACAACCTCCTGTAACTCCAGCATCAAAGTATCTAATGCCTTCACCTGACCTCCAAGGGCACATGCGCACATGACTTACACACATACAGAGGCTCATGTACATGCATCTACCATGACAGAAATATATTTCATACATGAAATGACTTGGGATCAGTCCTCAGATCCCTCCAAGAATATAAAGAGTGAAGAAAAAAGATCCTGGGTAAAAGGTTTTGGGATCCAAGAACACCATGCTTGCTTTAAGCACACCTTCCCAGGGACAAAACATGTGTAATTTATATGCTCATATATGAAAGGAGTTGAATCCTTGCCTACCACCCTCTCAGATATCAAGGCTGCTGAGAAACAGACTGGCAGGTTGGCATCTTGCATATGTTTCTGTAGAAAATTAGGGGTATGATTACTTTGCAACCTTGGGTATGTCTAGTCTTCAGCTGAGTTCCTCCCAGGTTGGACAGTTAATCTAGGCACCAGGCCTAAAGCAGAAACCAGGAAAAGATACAGGTTAATTTATACTCTTTGTTCCTACAGGACCCCTTCTCTTACCTGCACAATGACAAGGAAGCTTGGCGGTGTAAAAGGGCATCCCTTCTTCTTTTACCCCTTTTCCTTAGGTGGGTATCTCACTGGCTGCTACTGGTAGGACACATGCGTATGAAACTGGCTTCTGAACATGGAGACTGCCTATGTCACTGGGAGAGCCTGCTGCACGGCGTGCAGTAGTATGCTGGTGCTAGCTTCTATCCACATTTATCTACACCGATTACATGTTTTAGGATGAGCATAAACAACAAACAGAGATACAGAGAAAAGGGACATACACGTCTTCCCAGGAGCCCCTGACTATTCTTTCAAGGCAAGGCAAGGGACACAGTTGCCTCTAAGCAGCCTCAAGGAAATACCTAGAGTCTCTAAGGCTGTTGTTGACTCTAGTCTGTGCCCTCAAGATATCACAGAGTCCAGTGACATTGAAAATGGCCAGGGGCAGGAAAGGGAGCCACTTAAGTAATGGTGGTATTAGGCCCTGATGAAGCTTTGCTAAGTCTCCAGATGTGTCAACTGGGTTTAAATTCAAGTTTGGTACTTGTAAGAGATACCAGTCTGAGCAAGGAGGAGCACCATGCCAGTTTTTTCTCCTGTAAAATGAAGTCAATAATGAAAGGCTCCCTCTGAGCAAGGTCCTCTCCAACCACTCCCAAACCAGAGGCTGTTACAATAAAACTTAAAACAGGGACTGCATGAAATTAACAAGTTTTACATTTGTGGCCAAATTAGCGCGCGCGCACACACACACACACACACACACACACACACACACACACACACACGCCATCTGCCAGCTTCATCACTTCAAAAAGGAAAGGGCATTTTACACCCAAAAGCAAGAGCGCAAGAAGGACATAATCTCAAAATAAAGGACAGCCTTTCAAATTGATTAAATTTAGGTCTATTAAAATTTTCACTAAATTGCCCTTGATTTTCTCATTTAGCTGCAGTCTGTTGAAAATGCCATTTGAGGAGTCCGATGAGCCTGTGGGTCAGCATTTGGGAAGCCCTGAAATAATGAACGTAAAGTGCTTTTCAGCCCAGGCACCCACACACTTATGATCAGGGATTCTTGGTAAGCGTCATGGGGATTCTTGGGAACAATTAGCAGCAGTACTCTCTGGGCCCGCGGCCTCTTCCTGCTGGCTCTCTGCAGCACAAAGCCCATGCCCTTCCCAGTTCTGAGCATTCTGACCCACAGAGCACCTTGACTTTCTCATAGAAGAGGTGTCGGAAAGGTCAAGGGAATTGATTATGATGGATCACCAGAGTTTATTCATACTCCTCAATGACACAGCCCTGCTCCTTCAAGGCCACTCTACAGCATAACTGGGATGAAGTATATAGAAGCTCTCCGGTTCATGATAGGGTGTGCAGTCTACTGCATGGGGGAATCTGACTTTGCAGCTCCACCTTATGGGACTCGATGCTCATACTTTACTACCTGATAGAAATGTCTGTGAAGAGGTGGGGATAAAGCACTGTTGTAGAGTACTTGCCTAGCTTGCACAAAACCCTTGGTTGAATTCAAGAACTGCAGAAATTAGTCATGGTGATGCATGCCTGTAATGCCCACTATTGGGAGGGGAAGACAGGAGGATCGGAAGTTCAGTGTTGTTCTCTGCTATCAAATAAGCGCCAGGTCTATCTGGAATATGTGAGACCCTATCTCTACGCCCAAACTAAACAAGAGTCAGTGACTACTAAACTCTTAAAACCTCAGTTACATTCTCTAATGGAGGATAGTAATATTGTTTTTAAAAATTTGTTAAAAGCTAAAATATAGATATACATCAATATCATGAGATTGGAACATATGTTCTAACAACAATAACAAACAGCAGCAAGTATTATTATGAATTATTTTTACTATCTGTCTCTAATGAGTTAATGAAAACAGACATTTATCCTTTTGCCAAATAAACAACTAACTAAATAAATCACACACAAGACCAGTAAAGTCAATACATTGACAGGATTCTGAATTCCAAATGTAATTTTGTTTTTGAAATGGTTTTTAAATAACATGGCATTATTGAAAAATGTATAACCATGACCTTTTGCCCTGGCCTTCTGTTTGTTTGTGTGCTTGTTTTATTTTGTTTATTTGTTTAAGGGTTTGTGGTTGTGTGTGGGAAGACATGGAACATACAATCAGGCTAATATCAACCTTGCTGTCCTCGGTCTCAGTATTCCAACTGCTAGAATAACAGGCACATCATACTTTGTCAATGTTGATTTGTTTGGTTTTAGTGTTTAAGACAGGATCATGAACTCACCATATAGTTCAGGCTGTTATCCAGCTTACAGACTCCACTTGTCAGTCTTCTGAGTACTAGGACTGGAGGCACGCACCAGTATTCTCAGCCATGATCTGATTTGCTACATGTATAACTTGACCTTGCTAACAGACCAAATGTGCCCATTAGTCCTCATCCTCTCTCTTCCTATCCAGGTTCTTGTATAAGATATGAGGTCAGTTCCTCTCTGTGTTTTGGAGAGAGATGGAGCAACATATTCTAGAAGATGACTTCTGACCAGATGGCAGCTAATGTTCTTATTTTGTTTTTACCTTCACAAAACCCTGTAAGATAGCTTTTGAAGGCTCTCAAAGACATGTGAAAATATCCAAGGTTGAAATTAATGTATGCCTACTTGTAAATAGGGAGGAGACTGGGGTTTCCCTTCAGTTTGAAGACCAGAGTGAAGGGTTATAACTCCAATGATCAACCTGACCAGTAGCAGCGAAGAGTTGCCAGCATCATTGTCGTGGCCACCTTCATCATCACCATCAGCGTTTCAGTCTCTCTGAGCAGCTCACCTGAGAAGGCAGTTCGGCATGGCATTCCCTTTCCAGCTAATCTACAAGCCTTCCTCTCCCAGAAAACAATCACTCATCCCAAACATTTATCCCAGCCCTCTACTCTGTCATGTGACAGGAGGGGGAAGTACCACAACATCCACAGTCGCCCTACACATTTAAAAAAAAAAAAGACCGTGGTTCCTGGGCCTCTGCAGTACTCTCTCCTCCCCTCCTCTGGCCAAATACAGCAGACAGTGCTGTATGACATTAGCCAAAGTGCTGGAGAGCACCCCAGCTTACCCCTAAATTCAAAATGTATCCAGAGCAGGTGAACAGCTTCTATTGTCCCAGGAGCTGTGCTGAAACAATAGGTCCGACGAGGAGATGCTAGGGGATGGAGTTCAATGTTTGGCAGTTTAGAGGGTGGGAGTCGACTCTCAGCACACAGGACAGAATGTTAGGAGCGTGGGACCCAGGAGGGTAGGCGGTAGAGACAAAAACAGCTAAGTGGTGATTTCTTCTAATGAATCTGTGGGTGGGAGGTCTACTTTGGGAAGCCTCCACATCCACCCACTCATGTTTCGACTTTCTGCATGGAACTTGAACAAATCTGAAGGCAAACAAATCCTGCAAAGTATTCTGCTCCCCACCCCCACTGCAATAGACCCGGCTTCAGGGTTCTTTGACCCTGTAAATGGTGAGAAATATTTATCTTTCTGAAACTTGAGTCTCCCAAGAGCTTCTCTGACTAGATGTAGCTTCACCTCTAACCTCTGAATATCTGAATTAATCGAGTTTGACCTTAGCTTTCCCAAGGTCCTGTCCTGGTACACAGGTAAGAAGCATATCAGGGACTCTCAGTTCTCAGCATTATAGACCTTCAAAGGTGGGTGGCTGTTAATGGAGAGAGTGGAAGGATATAAGGACATACAACACTAGATTATTATAGAAAGCCTAGAAGGTTATGATGTAAATGTATTGGCTATTGAGTAAGAAGCTCCGGAATATGAAGACCTTGTCTCATCAGATCTGTGCTCTCTGGACTTCCAAGCCTTACACAGGAGTTGCATCTCACAGTGACAGGCATCTCGCACTTCCATAGCTACGTCTGTCCCGTTAGCTGAGATGTATATGTACTGTCTCTGAGTTTAAATACAAAACCTCACATGAAACTAAGCCCCTCACCGTGTTCCCCTTATATCTGCTTGTATGGGTGTCACAGACAGGCAAAGTGGAAGGCAGAAGTAGACAAGTGAAATTGCTCTTGAGGGTTCTGGACACATTTCATCCCCATGAAGACACTGCGCTAGCACCAGGGACTTGATTAGATTCATCAGAAACAATGTTTCATTTGAACATTTTCAACTTTGGTGGCCTGTTTTGTGTATCTCGATCCTCAAAAGCTTAACATCAATGCCCCCCTTTTGTCCTTGAGGGCATCATTCTCTGCTTAAGGTGCTTCAAAACCATTCTTCTGAACTGAAACTTTTGTACCCAAAAACTTGTCTGTCATGTTCACTATCATTGCCTTTACCGGGCTTCAGATGTAATTAACCAACACTCTCAGCATATTAGTGTACACGAGAAGAACTATCTCCTCCCTGGCTAGACTATCTCATGTGCAGCATAGAAGACTCATGTTCTGCACAGACACCCCTTGGAGACATGCGCTCTCTGTGGTGTGTGCTCTATCAGGTCTCTTACTCTGTGTGTGTGTGTGTGTGTGTGTGTGTGTGTGTGTGTGTGTGTGTGAGAGAGAGAGAGAGAGAGAGAGAGAGAGACAGAGAGACAGAGAGAGACACACACAGAGACAGAGAGACAGAGAGAGACAGAGACAGAGAGAGACACACAGAGACAGAGAGACAGAGAGAGAGACAGAGAGAGACACACAGAGATAGAGAGGCAAAGAAAGAGAGAGACAGACAGAGAGAGGTCAGGTGTGGGGGTGAAATGTGTGTCCCTATGGAGACAAGAGTTCAACTTCAGCTGTTAATTCCTCAGGATGCTGTCTACTTGGGTTGTTTTTGTTTTTCTTTTTGTTTTGAGACAGGGCCCCTTACTAAACTGAAGTTTGCTATTCACCTAGCCTAAGAATTAGGCTTGCTAGTGTGCCTGCCATTTTTCAATATGGGTTCTGAAGACACAACACAGGTCCTTGTTGTTGCAAGGCAAGCACTTGACTTACTGAGCTATCTCCCCAGCGCAACGTCTCTTGTTTCCTGATCATTCTTACCTATCATGACTTTACACACGCACACACACGCACGCATACACACACAGAGTTGTGGCTGACACATTTTTCATACCTACAAAGGATTCTAAGCAAAGCTGAAAGACACTGAAGCAGCTCTGACTGAATAAGTCCTCACCACAGCCATGGCCCCAACATCTCCACACAGGGCAGGTCTCAGGAATGCTCATGAACTTCACAGAGCCTCCAGAATGCTTAGTACCAAGACCCAATCCTCTCTGCCTCTTTAATATTCCCTCAGTTTGTTCCTGAAACTGTCTACTCATGGAAGTTCCTCTGTTCCACTTACCTGACCTGAAGCCTCAACGTGAGCTCTTCACAAATACCCCTGCTGTTCTGAATCACGAACCCAAAGCACATCACTCCATCATGCAGAACCTGCAGCTATAAATTCCCTTTTGAGTTTCTAGTTTCTTCCATCACCATTGAACCAGGGAGTCACCTTATACTATAGTCCTTTTAGTTCATAGTAGAAATCTGTTCTTCTACCCGAATAATTTCCTTCACTTTCAGCTTGAGCTACCCCCAAGTCATGCTGTCTATGGGTCCCATAGTTGATTTCAACTGTATCAAACCAGGCCTATCTATCCTGCCTTGCTCAACAAGCGAAAATGAGAACATCCACTGTCGGCCCATGCTATCAGTTCCTGTGGTCTGGGATGTGTCTCCTGCCTGTGTAAAAGTCAGTGCTTCTAAATTATCTCATGTGTCAGCTTCTGGCCACCTCCAACCCCGTGTGAGTGGCTTACGCCAGCGCATAATGATGCATCTTCTGGTGTGTGTCCCGTCTTAGCCTTCTTTAGAGATACAAGGATACAAAGGCCAGAATGCTCAGGACCTAACTAGCAATCACAGAGTGAAATAGGTATTTTCTTAGTTTTTGCTTGTTGCGATAGGGATGAACCGGATAGTGCCTTCTGTAGTGTCTGTAGGCCGCACTTGGCACATATAGGCAACACCGTGGTCACCAGGAGGATGCCATACACCTGCCTTAGGGAAGCACCCTGTTGTTTGTAAGAGGCACAGCGTTAGCAGTAGCGAGTTCCTTGTCTATTTTTGACACTCCATTCTACACACGTATGTGGGCACATGTTCTGTGAGAAGTTCCGCTCTGTCTCTCACCCCCATTGCTCCCTCATCTCATTAGAACAGCCGTTATGTAATAGCACGTTCTGATGGAGTCATGGCTGAATGATTGGGAAAATTTGTAACTGCCACACTCTCCTGCACTTCCGTGGTTCCTATTTGTTTTCTTTACCAATTGTTTAATTTATACATTTCCTCATCAGTCACAAGCTGAATGCATTTGCTGTGCCAAACGTGATAACCAGATCTGGAGATCCCATGGCTGTATGATGAGAGACATACCCGAGGTTCTACACTAACTAGACATTTCAAATCCACCTAATTAAAAGAATTACTCTTAGCTATGCTTAGCATATGAATCAGCATTTTTCTCAACACCATGCAGCACATTAAGAGAGTGAACTGTACTCTGGGACTAATTGAAAGCAGTATTACTTATCCATACCCCCATTTTCAAATATTAGTGTTCATCAAAAACTTGGCTCTCTTTGATTGGATGAACCATAAAAGTTTCCTATTAGACATTATAAAATTCATCTCCATTTCTGTTCCTGTGTCTATATTCTAAATGGTGTTTTGTGAAACATTGGTTTCTATGAGGAAGTCTTCTGGTGTAAGTGTATGTATGTGTTGGAAAATCATGCGTTTGCCGTGTGGAGCCATGAGGCACAGATTGTAGGCTTACCTTCTCACAGGGAACAAGAGCGGTAATTTAAGCGGCATGCTGCCAGGCACAGTGGTACATTTCTGCAGTCCCAGCACTTGGAAGCCAGAGAAGGGACGAAAAGTTTCAGGCCAGTGAGGACTTCATAGGAAGACTCTCTTTCAAACGCAACCCCTCTCCAAAAAATAAAAAAGACATACTCTAGAAGGCAAAAAAAAAAAAAAAGGCAAAAAAAAAAAGACCTGTGCTATCTTCTTAAGAGAAGAAGGCTACAAGGACTGAGAAACTGGCTTCCTCCATCTCAGTCTTGGCTCTTTTAAGCCCTCGATGGGTGACTTGGACAAACTATTTCGATTTTTTGATTTCTGGGTGAGTATCATATAAATGCTAAATACACGATTACTTGTTTGTTCCTTTCAAGCTTGAATTTGGATAATATAGAATAATACAAACAAATCACTAATGCAGTACTTGGAACCTGTTAAATGCACAATGTACACAGGCTTCAAAGATGATGAAGATAATGATGGTGGTAGGGATGGTGCTGATAGGGATGGTGCTGATAGGGATGGTGGTACCTGTTGGTGAAGACGATAACAATGGTGATATGTAGTGGTGTTGGTGATGATGACGGTGCTGCTGCTGATTGCTGACGATAATGATTCTGATCATGGTGTTGATAGGGGTGATGGTGATAGTGGTGGTTGGGGATGACAATAAAAGTGATGGTGGTGGTAACACTGTTGATGCTAATAATGATAACAGTGGTGATGGTAGTAATGGCTGACAATGATGAAAACAGTGATGTGGATGTTAATGGATGCAGTGGTGGTGGTGAGATCTGGCTATTCTTGATTGTAAAAGAAGTGTAAAGGGATGCATAATTGACCTCTGACCTGTTCTCTCAGGCTAGGAAGAAAGGAAGATGCTCATTCAAGAGAAAGCTCCTTGCTGGTCCACCACCATCTTCTGCCTTTACCATGGTGTATCCAGCCACAGAGGTAACTGGCATGCCTGTTACCCATCTGGCTCTCCTGCTTTCCCTCTTCATGATTTGCAATAAACATTTCCAGGAGATTCTCCTGTGCACCGGGCAGCATCTGGCACCCGTGTCCTTCTGGGTAACTGTGAGGATATCAATATTTTATGACCTTCTTAGCTAAAACACCAACCCCAGGGTGCTGATACTTCCTCTGATATCATTCAGATTCTCAGCAGGCGCTCATGTTCCCTTTCTCCAAGACTTGTCTATCACCAGCAAAGCCTTTCCAATGGATTTTCTTCTGCATAGTCGATGTCCTATTGAGATGTGCACAATTCCAGGGAATATCATAAAAACTAGCAACGCCAGGAATTATTGAACGTTTGCTGTGTGTTGGGTACTGTGCCAAATATCTCACATTTATTATCCCATTTCATCTTCCCAGCCTTCCAATAACCAAGTCACTATCACCTATCCTAATCCACAGGCCTGGAGACTGAGGAAGGAGACAAAATAGTAACTAGTTTAAATCCCCAGACTGGGGTGCTAACTCAGGTGAGCGGAGTTTCCCTCCTATAGTGTGTCTACTTATTGCATAGCTCATTGCAGAAAATAAAGTTAAACTCAGAATATCCAAAAGCTGCATGATGGATGTTGGAGCTCTCTGAGGGCAGGTACCTTCCCAGAAATCATAATGGATGAACAGCTTCTAAACTATGGCTTAGATAGTTCTTCCTTCCTCCAGCCCCTGGGGTTATTTCAAACTATCGGAGGCTCATAGAAGACTGAACTCTGGTTTTGACATCTGAAGAAGACCCAAGGTTGCTACATTGCCTCTTTGCTTCCATAAATCATAACCAAATAGACCTCAGCCAGAAAGCACATCCAGGAATGGTTTGGTCATTGGTTAAATATCTAGCCATACACATTTCTATCTTATTGAATATTACATTATATTATATCTCCTGGTTACAGAAATAAAGACTGAGCAGGATAGTTTAAAAGACATAAAAATTTGTATAGCAATGTATAGGAAACATGGGTGAACTGTGTGTGGTTGCCCAGATAGCCACTTATTTGGGAACTATCCCTGGTATGGTTTGAAAATGAAATACATGCCATAGGTTCATATGTTGAAGGCTCCATTCTCAGAGAAGAGTGCTATTGAGGAGGCCCTAATGTAGTTGGAGGAAGTTAGTCCCCAGGGGCCTTTGAACATCAGCTCTCACTCACAGTCCCTTTCTGCTCTCTTACTCTGCTTTCTTATCACGGCTAGGTGCGTAGCCTCTGCCCTCTGCTCCCACCTCCAGAATGTTCTGCCTGACCATGCTCAGAACTTACAGAAGAATGACTGAAATCTGAAACTCTGTGCTAGAATGAGTCCTCCGTGAAGTCATTCTCTTGGATGATTTGATTTGATCACCGTCACACAAGAAAAGGAATGCACTCTGTTATGTAAGATCGATCTGTATTTCTAATCCATACTGCTCACTGCTGAACTCACCTTTCTAGATGCGAGTCTATAATATCCACCTAGATTCTGGCAGTGCTTCAGAAGACCCAAGCGATGTTATTAGTGACATTAGTGATTACAGGATTTAACATTATTTTTAGTGTATTTGTAAGGAATCAAGTTTTGTATAATGGGTACTGGGATAGAGAGAAGGAAATATTTTCTTCCTTTTTTTTTTAAAAAAAAAGAAATAAATCTAAAGCACAAAAGTCAGAGAGTAAAGACCCCCCTCCCCATCACGCCCCAGGTCAGAGCCTCACCAGGGAATGAGGGGTGCAAGGGTGAGACCCTCCAGGAACCATCCTTGATCTCTTTACTAGCCCTGCCCTGTAGACATAACCTGCCGAAGAATCTGGAGACAGAGGTGCTGGCATAGGCTGAGCTCCCCGTGCAGCCTAATTATAGTCCCCAAAGTCTCTCCAGATCCTGCCTGACAGCTCATCACTCCAGTGGCATTTTTGTCAGGAAAACCTCATTTCTATTTTTATTATGAGAACTGCTTGTCTTTACTGGCTCTTTGTACATAGATCAAGACATTATCAGGACCTGCGCTTTCCCCAGGCGAAGGTGAATGACTAATTTTCTCTCTCTATTAAGGACTATGCTACCTCCACTGGATTCCACAATTTTTATTTCACACTCTAAGACCTTGGGGACCTGGGAGAAAGTTAACCTCTCTGGTGCCACACATCTTCATATTCCCGACCTCCCAATATTTATTTCTTGTCCTCATGTTCAGCAGACAAGATGGCCCACAGAGCTGTATACTTGCTTGTTTAAGTGGAAGCCCGCTTAAAACATGAAGGCCGGATTTCTATGTCATCCTTTCCTGAATGTGTTTATAAGAAGGACACATCTTTACAGAAATGAGGCAAGGAGAAAGAACTCCAAATCCTGGAACTGGAGCCCCAAATGTTTGTAAGCTGTTTATCATGGGATGGGTGCTGGGAAACAAACTTGGGATTCTGCAAGAGCAGTGTGCACTCCTAACCTCAGAACCATCTCTCTGGGAACTGAACAGAGCCCTGTGATGACATCTGAGGTCCAGTGACGGCAGAAGAAAATTGCTATCAATCTGTGTCTCTTCCAGCCAAAATTACATCCACTAAGGGTGATGGTGTAAGACCCTGTATGGACCCCGAAGCTCACCCCATGCTCTGCATTCTGAAAATCACTGACATGCATCATTTTATTTAATCCCTATGTCAAAGTTTTTATTCATGCACCTAACCCATTCATTACTCATTTAATTCATCTATAAATATTTATGAAGCAGTAAATTATGTTCTAAGGATTGTATGGTGTTCCTAGTACACAGTGATTAAACACAAACAAGTAGCAAGGAGATACTACTGTTTCCTTGGATGGAACTTGAAATCAATGCATTACTAGAGACAGATCAGTCTGATGCAGTTCTTACACAAGAGAGTCCTACCATACATATCAGAGTTTATCTCAGAGAAATGGAAACTTATGTTCACACAGCAATGTATATATAAAGGTTCATGGTGGTTTATTCATAAATAAAATCAAGATTATTTTAGATATATTTCAATAGGTGAATGTTTAAGAAACAGCAATATGTCCATATTATGAAACACTATTCAGACTATTGACCTATAACAGTGTAGATGAATCTCCACAGGGGGAATAAGTAAACTCCAAAGGTTAGCTATTGCATGGTTCTGATGTTGAGTTATCTACATTTTGTTAAAGGAAGAATTTGTATTTACCAAAAGTTAAGTCTTGGAAGGGTAGGTGTGGGTACTGGGTGTAGCTAGGAAAAAAAAAAAGGAAGATATGGAGCTACTCTGTATCTTGACTGTAGTAAACACTGATCCCCATATATGATAAAGTTAGCAAACCTAGGAAAATGTGAATAAGGTCAGTGGATTTGATCAATATATACATCCTTGTATGAGATACTTATACTATAATTTTATTAACATGGCCATTAAGGAAACTAAGTAAAGGGGGATACCTATTATTCTATAATGAATCAACAATTACCTTAATAAAAATCCAATCAAACAGAATTACATGGTAAATTTTCTGAGGCAAGTTATGTTTCATGGTATGAAGGAAAAATCAGGTGCTAACAGCAATAAAGGAGCTGTGGAGAGCGAGGACAGCCACTGAAGGATGAGGCGCTGGTGAGGAGCATGATCAATGGAAGCCTCGTGACCTAACCAGAGGACACGGCATGCAAGGATGAGGGGACATTTTGTAGTCATATAAGAAAGCAAGCGATGGGCTGGAGAGACTCCTTGGAGGTCAAGAACAGGTGTCGCTCTTTCGGAGGACCCGAGTTCTGTTCTCAACACGTGGGTTGCAGAGACACAAGTGTGTGCAACTCTAGCTCTAAGGAATGCAGCGCCTTCTCCTGGCCTCCACGGACACTACACTCACAGAATACACCTGCACACTCACAGAATATGTACAAAGAAAAATAACTCTTCAAATAATGAGTGACGGCCCTGAACTTGTGCAGAAGCTATCGCTGCTATGCAGCCACTAATAAACTATAGTAATTCATACATCTAGGAATTGTCTGACTTGGGTTTGAATGCCACAGTTACCATAATATCTACCACCTCCCTTAACAGAGCTTTATAGACTGGGCAGATAGGTTAGTGGGGAAAACAGTGTTATTTAAGGATTAGGAACCTGGCTGAGTTCAGACCCCCAGGCCCCATGAACATATCTGTCATTCAGTTTTTCTACAACCGTGATGGAGACAGAGAAGGAGAATCCCCAGCAAGTCTCATGCCAGCCAGCCTGGCATACACAGCAAAGAAAAAGAGACAATTGCAAATAAGGCAGAAGGTGAGACTGCAACCCAAGCTTTTCCTCTGATCAGTACATACACATTATAGCACATGCGAGAGAAACAGTTTTATAAGGTTATTAGGCACATGCTATTCAACACAGCAATATTTCTCCTGGATCTACCCCAGAGAACAAAATTTATGTTCAGAGAAATATCTAAATAGGAATGTCTGAAACAAGATTTTCAAATTCAGCAAAAACTGGAAGCAACCCAAATGCCCTTCAACTATTGAATATACACACACTGATGCTTCCATACCGTTAAGAATGCTACTCAGCAAGAAAGAGGAAGAATGATCTATTGATAGATGCAGTCACGTGGAGGAATCTAAATCTACTTGGCCCAGAGAAAGAAGGCAGACTCCATGGCTGTCTTACTATTCTGTTCTTCTGACATTCTAGAATAGACAGAAACAACAGCAGCAGCTAAGATTCTGGTGGTTCCTGGGGAGTGGGATAGGAGACTGACTCCAAACAGAATCAAGAAAACTTTTCAGAGAGATGAAGCTGATGTTGGTTGTCACATGACCAGATGCAGTTATTGAAACTCATGGATTTGTATGTTCAACGGGGCAAATTTTCCTGCATGTAAAAAAATTCTTCAGTAAGCCTGGCTTTGATGCTCTGATCTCTGGGAATGAGCAGATAGAGATGAAAGCCAAAGGAAAACCTTCCTCATGTCTGGGAAGTTATCGGTGGCCCCAAGAGACTATAGTACTATAACCTTATTTTCAGAAAGTGTATTAAATAAAAATGGAAGGGTAATATAGATTCTGTAGAGCTTGGTGACTGGTGTCTAGGGGGAGACAGTCAGCAGGATGGGGCATGAATGACCTGGTGAGCACAGAGGGGCTTGATCTGAGTGTAACAATCATTACCTTCAAGTGTACCACTTAGAAATTCTGTCTTCTTTGTCACCAGACAAAAAAAAAGAGAAAGTGTCTCCTATCCAAAATTTCCCAGATGCTCAAACTGTGGTAGACCCCAGCGCCTGAAGGCTCAGTAAGACATGTTTCTGCTCTGCATCCCTGGGTTAAGAGGATGATTTGGGAGCCACGCAGAAAGGCAATGGAGAACAAGGAACTAGACTAGACTAGACTAGCAGTCTGCCCTCCAAGTACCAGCAGGAGTCGGCAGAGGGAATCTCCAAGGTGAGAGTGACCAGGAATTTTGATAACTTCATTCATTTCAGGTGTACCTGCAGCTCAGGCTTGGGAGTTATTCCTTGATTCTTAAGAAGATATGCCTTTCTATACAATGGGTATATGTTCCTCACACTCAAGCAATTCTTAGGTTCCCGTGTTAAAATTCCATAGGTATTTGTTGTAAGAAAGAATGAATGTCTTCCCTACATGCTAATGTTGTTTACTTGTTTTTCTGCTTTCTGAGAAAATGATGAAAAGTGAAGTAACAACAGTATTTGCCTTCCATCTTTAGAATCCCGTCTCAGCCTGCAAAGAAGCTGCCAGGACATCTCCTTCGCTCCAAATGAAGCAAAAAGCATAAACAAACTAGACTTCTCTTATTAATGCCTGTGACCAGAAACAATGGCTTAGTGGTGGTTTGTCTCTTGTTCTCAGTGATGAGATGCACAATCGGACTTGAGGCTGCGATCCTAGGGTCAACTTTTCTCCCTGGGCAAGCACATCCTGTTGTGAATTAAGGTCCAAATGTGAGGGGAATGAACAGTCTCAGAGCAGCTGATGTGAGGCTATCTCTTGGCCCAGAAAAGACACCAGCATCTGTGACCACGGCCATGCTTGGCAGCCATGGCTGTGCTCTCATCAGGCTCTCCGGGTTCCCAAAGCTCATGCCACAAGGGAATCATAACAAGCCAACGATCAATTCCTCTTTCTGTTGTGCGAGTCACTGGGGGCTGACTCAGAAGCAGGCATAAGAAGTTCGGCCATTTCCAGAAGTTGACTCTCCTTGTGAGATGCCAGACAAGAGAAAGATGAATCTGCAGCTTTCTCTAGGGGAGACCGGTTCTCCTAAGGCAACACTCGGGTGAGTTGGCATCGTGCACCATGTGTGGACTGAGCCCAGAAAATGCTGAGAGCTGTTATGACCCATTCAGCTCCTCTCCATGCAGACCTATCCGTTTCCGGGTTCCTCCAGCTCCCCCAGCCCCCACCAGATCTCTAATATTGTTCTGGCTAGAATATGCATTATCATCATGTTTTTGCCCCAGAGGATGAGGGTGACGTGCTGGTCACTGCCATGTGTGACTCAGGCCTCACTGTGCAGAGAATTCGGTCAATGCCTGCTGAATGAACCAATAACAGAAACCCTGGTGTACGCACAGAGAAATGAATTCAAGCGCAAACCCCCAAAGAGACCACCTGGTGAAAGGCAGAAAATATCATTAACTGAAAACAAGACATTTCTGAGAAATCCGCATTTCAGCTTTACCAAAGAGACACCGTAGCACTTTGCCCAAGTGACATGTTATATAGAGAGAAAATGCAGCATTTATTTCTATTACACCAGCTTCCTCTCTGTAAGTCAGAGAGGTTAGATGCTCAGCACGGGGTCCCTCTTGGCCAAAGATCCACGTCAGAAAAAAAAAAAAAGAAAGAACGGAAAAATATTTTTTTAAAAAAAGGTCTCCAGAAACATATGGAAATCTTATAATCAGATAAAATAAGACTTTTTATCAGCATCTTTTCACTATTTACATTTAAAAAATAGCTCCCAAGAGGATCATAAACATTTGTTTAAAGAAACAAAAAGCAAGAAGGGAGCAAACATTAGCTGTCCTCACTTTCTAACACTCCTCAAATGGTTCCTGTTCAGTGAGGTCAATTTACTCTGAAAACAAGACAACATTAGCCAAGCTACCGCACTCATTTGTAGCCTTAACCCTTGGAATGAATATTAGTGTCCATTTCAGGTTTTACTGCATTTTTAAACAAACGATATTTTAGATCCAAATTGAGTAAGCCATGAATTAGCCATTGTAATGTTTTCACTGAGAAAAAAAATAAAAGTCCCTTTAGACATCTTCATAGGAATGTCAGATGAGAAGAGACAGGAAATAAAGAACAGAAGAGGAAGAAGGATGGAAGTCAACTTGAAACAAAGACTTTCAAAAGCCAGTGACAGTCTGATTTATGCCTGCATGGATGCTCAGCCCTTAGAAAGCTCAGGCTGGAGGATGCCATGGGTTCTAAGCCGATCAGAGCCACACAGCTAGACTCTGTGTCAATCATCCAAAGGTTGATGAACTACACGACCATGAACTGCTTGAAAAGATGAACTGGTAAGGTTGGGTCTCCATGATGTTGTGTCGTATATTCAGTCAATCATCTAAATGGTTTCCTTTGGGGGAATCCAACTCCTTTTGTGGTTTGCCAATGTCAAATGTACCTTGGAGTTCTTCTGTGGAGATTTTGAACTGAGATAGAGGGAAGATTTCCTCATGCGGAGACAGACAGAGGTGTATACATTCTGTACGCATTATGACACATTTATTTAAAAAGCTGATGCATTTGCAAATTCAAACAGTAGGTATGCAAATAGGCATGAATTTGCACATGAGCAATTGTTTGAATGAACACAAGTATAACAACATCTGTCCCCATTTCTAACTTAAAATCATGTGGTGGAATTCACATCAGGATTTGGAGAACAAAGTTGAGCGAGGCATTACAGCTCAGTACAGCCCTGGCACTCTCTTTAGCTACCTATGCATACCCAAGGCCAACCTCCAGTGACTCTCTCTCTCTCTCTCTCTCTCTCTCTCTCTCTCTCTCTCTCTCTCTCTCTCTGTCACACACACGCGCGCTCGCGATAGAGAGAGAGAGAATGAATACTATTTTGCATTGGTAAAGAATTCTTGCTGTGTGCTACTGAAATATTAACTTGTCTGAGTATTAATCTTTCTGTTCTTATCTTCTCCCTCCTTCCTTTCATTTCACTTTCTTTCTTCTCCACATTGGCTCTTTCCTTTTGTGACAGGAACATCTCTCAATGTGGAACAGGTGCAGTGGATCCTTAAGCTCAAAGAGGTGGTGATTTTTGTTTAAGTAGAATTCTGCTTTGTCTTAATGATTCTTATCTCTAGCACTGGACTGAACTTCTTTGTGTGAGCCTAATGGAATATCCAGACCACCTTTCCATAGAGAAGCCAAAGACCCTGATGCTGAAGCTAAGAAGAAATGGCTTCCGGACCCATGTGCTGATGATTAGTTAGAAGGTGCTGGATACGCTGACTGCAGCTACATTTAGGGCTTTGGCCTCGGTCTGCCTTACAGCTGTCCCAGTTGTTTGCACTGTCACTAAGACAGTTCTGAAACATAGAGGATGGGAGACTCCTGCATCTCACTTAGAGACAGGGTAAAAGACTGGAGATGTTTTCAGGAAAGTTTCTAAAGAGAGTACCGTCTACATACAGACCCTGTTAGATCTTCTGTGAGATGCAATACACACTTTGCAGTGGAATATCACATTTTGTTTCTTAATAATCCATCCTCATCTTGGTTAATGATCATAGATATCATCCCTCCAGGATGAATAATTTGAGAAAAAAAATCATTAAATAAAAGTCAGTTAATTGCATTTCTGAAGAAATCCAACTTTTAAAATGTTTCTTATGAGAACAGAACTGAAAAGTAGTCAAAGGGTAGATTACCCTCTTCAGGTTTTACCTCTTCCTCCCAAAAGGCAGATTCTGAGGTGCACTTTTCCACCCGAGCTGGAGACACATTCCAGTTTCTTTTAATACGTTGAAAAGAAGGCAAAGTTATACAATCTACAATTCACTGCACACAAGCTGCCTTTGATTGTATTGCCTTGCAAACTAGATACTTTGCGGGGAAGCATAAAACTGTTTATCACTAAACATTTGAGATTCCGCTCAGATAATTTACACATAATTAGACAGAAGCCCACACTTGTAAGCAGCAGCATGGCCTCCTCTCTCACAGACGATTCCTAAGGACGTTCTGAGGAAGCATAATGAAGATTTTATGAGGGTTTCCAATCAGTCTTCACATAGGTGGGAACAGAGGGGTGGAATTCCTCTCCTCAGCCGGATCATTACATAAGTCAGTGCAGAATAATGATGAGTTGAGGTTGGAAGAGGTAACCTGCCCAGGTATGTAGAAGAATTAGAATATTCTAGTCTTTTCCAGAGGCATAAAATGGGTTTGACTATGATCCCTTTGGAAGCATAAAAAAATTAAAAAGGAATAAGCCAAGGATAGAAGCCTCCTACTCAGATTTCCCTCCCTTGTTATCTGCCCAGAAAGGGGATAAAAGGAAGGCATGGGGAGGAAACAAATGAAAGGAATGGAGGGAGGGGAAAGAGATGGAAAGGGACTGCAGAAAGAGGGGAGGAACAAGTGGGGATCCTCTGTTCTGAGTCCCCTCCGGTCTCCGGAGATGCCTGGCCCCCGGGGGTCTGGTTTTGTCTTTCCTGGACCTCTTCAGTCCTGAGACACAGAGGTAGCTGCTTCCAAGCAGACTGACCGTGACTCCGATGTGTAGCATTGTAAGGAGAGCCGGGGAATTAGCGGCATGGGGAAGTGTCAGTGTTTCGTGACACAAAGACTGGAGCCAGAAATAGCCCAGTCCCTGGACGGCCACTGCTGTGAAGCTGTGCTGCAGTCTTGGCACTGGGTCTCCAAGGGGCTTTTCAGAGTCGCCCCCTCATTCAGGTCTTTTGAATCCACAAAGCTGAGTTGTGTGTTTTCCCTTGACAGACAAGGAATTATGTTTTTGTTTCTCCTTATTGTCTTTTTCATCAAAACTGGTCTGCATTGTGCTTTATGGATGAAATTTAAGCGGCACGTAATCCCAGCTATATTCACTTTATATACTGACACACCCCCTCCCACTGCCCCAGATGACTTAAAGGGGCTGTTAGCAAGATCAAGTCTTAGCAGTCCCTAGGGTGTCTCTTTTATCTTCCCAGGCGGCCATGTTTAAAGGCCCCATCTGGCCCTAAAAGAGACAACAGGTGAAGTTTAGATTCAAGATGACCCTTTGACATTTTGGAACACGAAGTGGATCTTTTTTATGCTTGTAGCATAGGCATTCAAAACAATGTTTATTAATTTTGTAACAACAATCTTGGGAGACAGTGTGTCCAAAGCTCTAATTATGTTCTCTGCCAGGCAAGCTCAATATTGGTTTGGTGTCATCTGAACATCTATCCAAACTAAGGATGCTTTAGAGACCCCACCCTCCCAACTACGGAAATCCAACCTTCGCACTCAATATATAAATATAAACTCCTTCCTCAAAACTACGGAAGCCAATATGTGGCGGTCAAACCACATATGTTATAAGTAGCCATCCTAAACCTAAACTAATGCCTGGCAAGGGATAGTTGCCAGTATTTGAGGAGTGGGTGAATACATAAAAAATTGGGAATCAGAAGAAACCTGTTTTATAAAGGGGGATGGTTAATCAATTTACACATCTGAAAATTATGTAGCCATTAGGTTTTCAGGGAACATTTAATAGCATAATTCTTTTTTGTTGTATTTTTTTCAGTTTTCAGGGTTTTTTAAATTAACTTTTTAAAATATATATATATACATACCAACCACAGTTTCCCCTCTCTCTTCTCCTTCCATTCCCTCCACTCACCTCCCTTCTACCTCCCCCCATCCACTTCTCCTCCATCTCCATTTCGAAAGGGGCAGGCCACCCATGAGAGTCAACAAAGCATGGAATATCAAGTTGAGGCAGGACCAAGCTCCTCCCTGCTGCATCAATGCTGAGCAAGGCAGCCCACCATAGGGAGTAGGTTCTAAAAAGCCAGCTCATATGCCAGGGACAGGTCCTGGTCCCAGCAGTAGCATAATGCTTGAACAACCGCGACATTATGTTATTTTTATATTTGTTAATACTGCAAAGTATGACCTTTATTGTATGTTGCCTCTTTTTAGATACTCCCCCACTCCTCTCCCACCCTCCTCTTTCTTCTCCTCTTCTCTCCCTTCCTTACTAGTATATACCTATTAATCCATCCATCCATCCACCCATCCATCCATTCATCCATCCACTCATCCATCCATCCATCCATCCATCCATCCATCCATCCATCCATCCATCCACTCATCAATCCATCCATCCATCCATCCATCCATCCATCCATCCATCCATCCATCCATCCACCCATCCACCCATCCACCCATCCACCCATCCATCCACCCACCCATCCATCCATCCATCCATCCACCCACCCACCCATCCATCCATCCATCCATCCACCCACCCACCAGTCTGTCTACCCATTCATTCATCTATCAATCCATCCACTCACCCATTTATGTTTCCCAGATAGAAACAGCAATGCAGTGACTGACTCATCATTGCCTGTTCTACCATCTCCACTCGCCTGAACCACTCATTCATGTTACTTACATTGGGTTTCACCCAAACCCTCCCAAGCTAGTGTTATAAGGAACATTAATGTAGTAAGAAAGTACCAGTTAATGTCAGTTTAGAGCAGAGTGGTAACACACTCTTGGGCATATTACAGTTATATTTTCCCTCCAAGCTAAGGGAGGAACAGTTTTATGATATGGTCTGTGTGTTTGTGTGGGGGGGTATGCTACGTGAATTATTTTAAGTTTCTTTGCAATCATATTTTATTAATATACATTGATTGTACTGTGTGATGAGTTTCATTCTGACATTTGTGTTATTCCATATAATGTATTGCCCTTATTCACTCTCCTCCTCTCTCATTCTACCCCTGATCGCTTGCCTTTCTTAGTAACAGTGTTACTTTTAGGATTTCTTTCTTATTGTGCACTTATAATAAAGGAAGAACTCAGCAAACATGATCAAGGTTAGTACCTAGAATAGGAAAGATTTCGGTAAACATGGTCCATGATAGTGCCTCAAATACAGGAAGTAATGAATATACATGAGCTAATTCATGCCATTAGCTGATGCCGTTCCTACTATCTCAATGACTGGATCAATCCTTTACACCAACAAAATATTTGTGAATTAATGCCCAGATTCAGTTCCCTGGATTTTGTACTCAGTGGAAGAATTCCATTCATGAGTTTCCTCTGGTGCTATGTGTCATTTCAAATACTGAAGTGCCATGCTCCACTTTAGAGAGGAGGGCACTTGAGCCACTGCTCATAATATCCTTTGGGGATTTAATAAGAAGTATTATGGACTTAAGTAATAGTACAGGAAAACAGAGACAGTCTATGACATATTGGAAGAATTGCATAATACATTTCTGTGCTGCAGATAATGGAATTATGCAGGAGTGGAGAGACAAAGGGAGAGAAAGCAAATCCATGTTTGAAAATGAGGAGTTTTATGAACAGTGCAATGAAATGGATGTGGAAGAAGCCGTCTCAATGTGCGCCAAAGGACATAATTTAGAGATTACTGGAACCTCCTATGTAAACACAGCACTCACGCTGCTCACTCCCCAGCACAACGGAGCTTCACAGGTTTCTCAATTTTTTTACATTTTGTTTCCTCATCTAGCTCATGAAAACCCCAGTGGAGGAAATCAAGTCAGAAAGACATCAAACAGTTTGCCCTATGTCGCTAGACTCATGTGAGATGGAAATGCGCTGCAAAGCGGCCATTTGAATTTGCAAGAATACAACGTCTTCAAGTTGGCTAAGTCACATCAGGTGTTTTGGAACCTGCTTATAATCCCAGCACTGAGCAGACTGAGACAGGCGGATGGTGAGTTTGAGGCCAGGCTCGCTATATAGGAACACTGTGTCTTCATAACTACTCTGTATGAGGATAATATGGACAAATTGTCTAGAATGTTACAAGTTGTAGACCGAAGAGAAGAAAGCCTAGGGGAAATTATAAGAGGATGAATCCCCAACAATATGAGGGGATTTTTATATGCACATAGGAGGATAGATGAAGAAGATATTGCTGGTCAAGGAACTCTGAGATGTTTCTCCTGAGTAACTACATTACTCTTTACAATAAGATCCAAGGGGTTGGTAAACTATCTTGGCTTCCTTGAAAAAAAATCACTGGCCACTGTTCTCTGCCTACCCTGTGAAATATCTGCCAACATCTGGCATATGAGTCTCTGGTGGTACTTAGGGTAGATAGGGTTTTGATTACACATCCACTTTTAATAGTTTGTTTATGTGGTTATGCCCCAATTTCTAACACTGAGATTTTACACATAATCTTGACATAAAATATATGTAAATAAAACATCAATTGTAAAGTTATTAAATAATTTAAAAAGTGATAGCAAGAAAATGGCCCAATTATGCTTATTATTATTTTGAGACAGGGACTCATGTACCTACATAGGCATCAAAATCACTCGGTTACTGAGGGTGGCCTTGAAACATCATGGCCTTCAGATCCCTCTTCCTCCATCTTTCAAATGCTGAGTTTAAAGGTGTGTCCCACCTTCACCACTTCAAAAATGGCCCAATCATTCCAGTGACTCGGGAGGACAAAGTGTTCCTAGCATGCTGTAATTTTTAGATGCCATGTGTTTAGCCGTGTCTTATGACAGGTTCTCCTATCCAGTACCCAAGATCCTGTTGTTCCAACTCAAGAATGTCTCTTCAAAGCTAGGGTGATGCCTGCAGTATTCTAAAAACAGACATGATGGAAATCCAGCCTCTTAACACATGCAGATAAAGACTGTAAGCAAGGCACAGAATGTCCACGTACATCCCGTCTCCAGTTACTGGGAACTTACACTGAGAATATGGACTTGGGTTTTATATTCCGCCTGCACTCATGCGCATATGTGACCCACTCTATTTCAGGTCTTCCTAGGAACTCAGAGGCAAGGTAGCAGGAGCAGAGAGCGGAGTTAGCCAGCAAGTGAAGCAGGGCAAACAAAGACTCAGGCCTCAGCTTGAACATTCCTGTGCCTTCTAAATGACTTGTGGAAGGACAGGGGCATGACCCCTAAGTCTCCCCTTCCTAATCACAAGGAGAAGCGCAGACCCACAGCTGGAAAAGGTTGACTTTAAACAGCACTGTCATAAGTAAGCCTAGTTTTAGAGATGAATTGGGAAGAGAGAAAGGAGGGCAGGACAGTAAAGAAGGAAGTCATAGATAAATATTATCATTCAAAAGTCAAACCCTAGCAGACAGGCTTTTATCAAACATCCTAAATATTAAATAAACAAGAGTGCTTATATATTTCTATTTTGTTTTCAATAACATTTTTATCTTAATTATTTATTGCATGTGTGCACACGTATTGCGGTGCGAGGACAGCTGGGAAAGTCACTTGTCTCCTTCTGTGTGGCTCTCGGTCAGGTTCGGTACGGAGTGCCAACAGATTCTGGGCCATATCACCTGCCCTGTACCTCTTCTCTTCAAAAAGACACAAGATGCTTGCAAGATAGCATCTTGCTCACTCTTTTAAGAACTGTGTGTTTATAGAAAATAAAATAACTTTCTAGGCTGCTTTTATCCCATGGACCAGGAAGTGAGCAATCACTGGACTCCAGGAAAACTGGAGTTCCCTCACGATCACATTTCCACACAACTCCAGGTTTTTACCCCTGTTCAACTTCACAAAACATAGCTTTATTTGCAGGATTGAGTATTTTCTGTTTTATTTTAATAAAAGTCCGAAACATTTTTATAGGTCATTCAAATGCTAGTCAGAATTACTTTGACCAGATATTTGACTATATTGCTGCCTTGAGTCTTTTCTTGGGTTTTGACTGTGCCTCCGGAGTGATGGGCAATGCCCAGCTTCAAGGGTTCAGTTGATTGGGATGAGTTTGATTGTACTTTCACCTCTTTCCTGGTAGCTGGAGTTTCTCAATTTGTAAAATGAAGACATAAAATTTCCCGCCCCCTAAAAGTCTGTGGTAAGGACACAGAATGTGTTTGTTGCTGACATTATGACACAGGCAACATAAACACTGGGGGTCTCAACCGAGGGGGTGTTTGTTTTCAGCTGCCTGCTCGATAGCACCATTAAACCAACAACACTGGCAACAACCGAAGGGCATTCTCAAAGGAGCACTATGGGGTGTCCTTGGGCACAAGTGGCTTAGAAAGCAATGTGGGGGCCCAAGATAATTCAGTGGGAAATGGCTCTGGCCACACAAACCCGGAGCTTTGAGTTATAAGAGACCCCAAACCCACAGAAAGGTAGAAGGAGATAACTGAATCTCTGAAACTGTCTTCTGACCTCCTCATGCATGCTGTGACATGTTTGTGCCCCCTGCACACATACACACGTACACACAAACACACACAAATAGCAATAATGATGATAAGTAAATAAGTGCCAAGAAAACAAGTGACCCATAAAATCTTACTAACGATGCTGATGCTGCCGAAACAGGAAGTGGAGAGGACAACAGACGTGCTAATGTGGAGAGGGAAGGCCCACTGGCTTCCGCCCCACACAAAGAGCTGCAGGCAGCTAAGGACTGCTGCAAACAGGAGGAACCAGCTTCCCCAGGGAAGAACACACGGATTGGTTAGCCAAGACAAAATGATCAGCCCTGAAAATAGCCACACACAAGTAGCATGACACAGACTGAGCAGGTCGTATTTATGTGTTTAGGAATATATACACATTTAAATATATGTACGTGACAATGATTAATGAAAATAGAGAAGAAAAAAATTTTAAAAAGAAAATGAGAGAATGAAATTCATTCAAGAGGTAGCAAGATGTTTGTACCTTTTGACCCTCAAACTGTCTTTTTTATGATTTTTTTTGGAATTTAGTACAAGGATATATTAAAAAATATAAACAAACGTTTGCCTAGAGGAAGGTTCTCCGTGGTATTATTCATAACAATATTAAGAGAGAGAAAGACAAAAAATAATTCCTAAAATATGAATGATGGAAACATTCACACACAATGGAATAATATGGAATCGTTCAATGTAATTTCAAAAATTATGATAGATGGCAGAATAAAATATTCACATTTTAATTCTAAAAACTGGCTGTAGGATATGTCTGAAAAAACTCTAAGACACATGTTGTAAATTCTCTCTGTCTGTCTCTCGTACATACACACTCTCAAATTCAGGGGAGTCTGTCAGAAAGAGCAAAGGAAGGAATGATCTTTCTGAGATAGGGTCAGCAGGTGTGGCTGTGGACCAGACTATCATATGCGGTGTGTGGGAGAATCTTAACTCCCCTGTCTCCTCTCACAGGACTGGGAGAGTAGCCATGCCCTACAACCCCTCTCTTTGGTAGCAGAAAAGCTATGCTATATCTGCTCTATTGGTGTTACACAGGCTTAAGGACAAAGGTTCCCTAGGATGACAACTCAGTTAGAGACTCCTAATCACTGGGAGAATCATCTAGGCTTTATTAGTCAACCCCTCACGGGAACAGATGACTGAAGAAGGTCCTGGAAGTGTCTGCAGGGGATGGGAAAGGAGAAACAAGCAGAGCTTGGGCTCTTGTTGCTGGAGCTCTGGTCCCAGCTTCAGTGCCTCACTGGCTTCTGTGGCCGAGCATCTTCATGGGGGAATGCTCAAATGGCCAACAGAAGTCAAAACAGGAAGATACCAAGTTCAAGGTCAGCCTGAGCTACAGAGTCGGTTCAAGGACAGCCTAGGAAACTTAGTAAGATTCTGCTGGTGAGGTTGTTCAGTGGAGAAACGTGCTTGCCCTGCAAAGGCTAGTAGCCAGAGTCCGATTGCTAAACCCACCATGAACAGAAAACTGGCTCCCACAAGTTACCTTCCGATTGCCCCTCACATACCACGGTGTATATGTACACACATGCACACACACACACACACACATACACACACACACACACGAAGATTGTGACGATGATGAAGAATTTTTAAAGTGAAAAGTTGGTTAATAATACAGCCCTTGACAAGCATATGTATAAGGTCTTAGATTCATTCCCAAGTACTGAAACAAATAAATAATAAGTAATAAAATGAGCATCAGAATGTACTTCAGGCTGGATCTGGATTACTTTAGTAGTCCAGCATTCTTTGCTCTATTTCCACTACTGCCCCCTGTTGTCTATTCTCTGTATTGCATTCTAAATATCCCCATGCTGCTTTCCTATTTTCATCCCTCTGAAAAGGATGTATGAACTCCTGTGACCCGCTGTTACTCTCTGTAGCACGATGACCTCCCTTCACGCTGGCTTTCTGTGACTCAGTCTCTGAACCTCTTTTAGACTTAGGGGACCGTTTGTACTAGCTCTAGCCTTCCCCTCTCCCACCTCTCTTTCAGCTTTCTACCAGGTCCCCCATTGCTTCCAAGTCACCTCACCCACATCTCTGGCCCGTCACTCAAACCGACCTTCTCTGAAAATCCATCTTCAAAGTTGTAGTTTCTCTTATAGTTTGTCCTTTGTTCCTTTTGGGTTTTATGAATCTACCAGTTTGCCTTTGAGCTCGCAGGCCTCACTGACATTACTTCTAATGTGTGCTTGCTTATGTGTTGCATATATATGAACACATATACACACATAGGTGCAATACATCATAAAATGAAAACCTACAAGCATCCACTCAGGTAAACTGAGGCTGAGGACTATGATCTCATTTTGAATGTCACCGAAGAGCGTAGGCTATTCTGAGCATGTCTGGATCTCCAATCAGACCACTGTTTCTCTCTTTTGCCCCATTTTTGATACTGAGTACCCTGTCGTCCTTGTGTTTAGCACCAATTTAGAAAAAGAATTGGATTTCCAAGCTTCCGATTGCTTTTGCAGCAACGAGTCTGCCCTTTGTGCACTAAGGACATGCTGGCTTCTTTTTATTTGGTGATGACCAAGACACCTGCTGATTATTGAGGCCACTTTTCCACCCTCCCCTGACAAATCACAGATGGCACTTGGGGAAGGTGACCAAAGCTGAGGATAATAGCCAGAGGCAGTGCCACACCAGGACATTAAAGTTGGACGCAGTTTGAAGAACAAGGGTGCCACACGTGAGGAGTGTAACCGATGTGTGCAAACATGGCTTGCTGTTGTAGCGAGCAGATTTGAGGATCCAAGCTTCCATAAGGAAGTGTACTGCCTCCCATCCCTTAATTGCTCAGAGCTATTGTGCTATTTTTCACAACAGGATTTCCAAAACGAAGGGAAACAAACTGAAAGTTTCATAAATGAATATAAATATTGTCCTACAAACCTTTAAAAAATAAAATCAGTTTGCTCATTAATTAGAAAAAGCAAAGGACACTGGGACGTGCTCAGAGGGAGAGGAAGGATGGACAAGTGTGGCGGTTTGTGTGGGGGTTTTCTGCACGGCCGGGCATTTGAGCACTTGTTTGCTGGTGGGTAGGGCTGCTTGGCAAGGCCCAGGAGGTGTGGCCTTGCTGGAGGCGGAAGTGACAAAGCTCATTAGAGGTGGACTTTGAGGGTTCACAATTTGCTCTCTGTTTTGTGTTTGTGGTTCAAGATGTGAGCTCTCGGCTGCTGCTCCAACTGCTATGCCTGCTGCCTGCGATCCACCAGCATGGACTCTAGCCCTCTGGAATGGTTACTCAAAATAAACTATTGTATGAATTGCTTTGGCCACTGTGTTCTCATCACAGTGATAGTAACTAACGCATGACAGAGAGACATCACGTTGTCCTTAATTAACGATGTGCTAAGAACCTTGACCAGAGTCTGTAGGAGGATCCTTCAGGACTGATGACCAACAGGCCTCCCTTCCTTAGCCACTGAACCTGAAATCTTGAGTCAGGCCTGTGTGATCATACGATCATACCCTGTGGTCCTCTATCACACTAGGCACCCATACTAGGAGTAGATCCAGCTAGTGTTGTGTTCTCTTTAGCCCATAAGACATTCAGGCTTAGACTGGCATCCTTGTCAACCAGTAATGCCTGAACGACAGTAACTCTGGAACCTGAGATGCAGGCATCTTTGCACTACTCTGTACACAGAGTATAAAGCTAGCATTTATGAAGAAGCAACATCTCAAAGCAAAGTGCTCACCTACACTCATCAAACTTTCCCTAGAAGAGGGTGACAATGAAGTCATTCATTCACTTCCTCAACAAACAACTTGCTAGCATTCAAGAGAAACCATGCCTTCTGCTGCCTGTGGAGGATCCATTTTGCTCCTGTGAGTTCTGAGTACGATGATGATGAGTAGAAGAAAATGAAGAAGAGGAGGAGGAAAGGGGCTAAGGGAAAATAAGGAGAAGGGTGAAGGGAGAAGCAGAAGAGGAAGATGGAAGGAAGAGAGAAAGCATGGGGAAGAGAGTAAGAGGAGTGAAAGGGATCGGGGAGAAGAAAAGGAAAGGAGAAGAATGGGCACAAGGAAGAAGAAGAAGAGTAGAAGAAAGAGGGAGGAGAGGGGAGGGGGTAAAAGGAAAAGGGGAAGAGAAGTGGGAAAGGAGAGGAGGGTGAAGACTAAGGGGAAAGGATAATAGGAGGAAAAGAAGGGAGAGAGGAGGAGGAAGAAAAGAAGAGAAGGATCAAAGGAGGAGAGGATTGGTAGGAGGAGGAAGAAGAAAAAGGAAGGACAGGAGGATGAAGATAAGGCAGAATTTGCTTCTAAACGTCAAGTAATATTCTGTCTTCACAACACTCAGATCTCTTGCCCAAGCTAAGAGATGCTAACTGATTTATTTAGACTCATGCAGCCAAAATAAATTAGAGTAACTTGGAACTTGGTGGCTGGATCTGTCCTACAGCTAAGTGATGACCTTGATGCCATTGTTCCTCTTAATGTCCCTTTCTCTACTCTGGCTATCTGTCTATCTATCTATCTATCTATCTATCTATCTATCTATCTATCTATCTATCATCTATCTATTTATCTATCTATCATCTATCTATCTATTCATCTGTCTACCATCTATTTGCTTGCATGTCTGTCTATGTATCTTTCTCTCTATGGAAAATAATCAAAGCTTACCTTATCCCCAGATCCAAATCCCCACAGGAACTTAATATGTGATTTTTGGTTGGGTTGGTTTTATTTGTCCATTTCTTTCATTTATTTTGAAGAACAATTAATAAAAATTTTTAAATTGAAGTTTTATTATTTAATGCATATAAGCGCTTTGTCTGAATGTACGTATGTTCACCTTGTGCATGTTTGGTGCCCATAGGGGTCAAGAAAGGGCATCAGATCCCCTGGAATTGGAGTTACAGATAATTTGAGCCACCACCTGGGAGTCAAACCTGGGTCCTCTGCAAAAGCAACAAGTGTTAACTGCTAAGCCAACTCTCTAGCCCCCCCAAATAATTAATAAGATTTTATTAAAGTACTCTAAATTATTTCTATTGTCACTTTATGAATCAATCATGGAACAGGTCTTGTTTCCTGGGAAACCTGAATTGGAAGCCAACATGAAATATAGTTTTCCTCTCCCACAGACACTTAGGCAGCTGGTGTGCTGCTTTGTGGCTACCCCAGACAGTCTCGGCTTGACGTTCAAATGAGGAGCCACAGACTCAGCACATCGTGATGTCCTGTCACACGCAGAGCAATGCATAGCCTCTGCTTTTTTATACTTATAGACAGCAACAGAAGTCACACCACACACAACAGGAAAGATTTCAGAGCAGTTTGAGTCAGAGAAGGCTCGTATAAGCCACTAACCTGGGGTAGTTTACACAAGGCCTGCTGGGTGTTAGGTGTTCCCAACTCCAATCATACACACACACGTGCACACATGCACATACACACACACACACACACACACACACACACACACACACACACACACACACAATGATCCTTCCCCTGCAGACTGGTTTCGGAGAATAGCCCCTTTCACTCCCATGGATCCATTAGTTATTTTTTTTTGGGGGGGGGGGGTTTCGAGACAGGGTTTCTCTGTGGCTTTGGAGCCTGTCCTGGAACTAGCTCTTGTAGACCAGGTTGGTCTCAAACTCACAGAGATCCTCCTGCCTCTGCCTCCCAAGTGCTGGGATTAAAGGCGTGCACCACCACCGCCCGGCAGATCCATTAGTTATTGATAAGACTTGTGGCACCTTAGTATAGTTTGGCCTCATGCCCATTGAGTGATTGACAGGAAAGGTCACTTCTCAAATAACTGGTGAAATCCCAGAAGCTAGACACTTGCTAAGAAGAGACTGTGTGTGTTTTCAATACACAGGAAAAGTACTTGCATGTAAACGATTCTTTAATCTCCTTGGTTCCTTCACATTGGAAATTTCCTCTGGCCACCTATTCACTTCCTGTCCCTTTCAGGAAAAGCTATCCTGGGTTCAAAGAAGGGTTTGTATCTGCAGTAAATGGAAATGACCGGCTGAGCAGAACCGCTGCAAGTTAGAAGCCAGCCTGAACTACAGAATGGGAAACTCTCAAAGAGGTAGAGACGCGAACCAACCAACAATAAATAATCAGATTGGCTTAAGCATTTGATGCCATGCCATGTATTCTATCTGGAATTGAGTAGGAGATTTTTGTTTATTTATTTGTTTTTGTCAATACAAAAGGATATCCTAGAAATATCTTTTACAAGATCTGTGTCGACATGCATGTTCATGTGTGTAGATGTACCTGTGTGTATCTGGCATGGGAGGGGGCATTAAGATATTGGGGAATCTTTTGCATTAGTATTTTTTCTGGAAAAGCCTTTGGTCCTTTGATTTAATTGAATAGCATCAAAGAAAAAAGCCTTTTCCCCACTGACAACTCCATAGCTTGATGGTAGCGAAGAGGTCACCTGATGTCAACAGCTTCTCTCCAGGTGACAAATTGATGGACATGGTCAACGAGGTTAAATTGCTTCTCAGGGACTTTTCACGAAGTGGGGCTGCTTCATTTTACCTTCTGGTTCCTTCCAGAGGTGGAGGTGAGCAGCAGTGTGAAGAGGGGCACGGGGTGAGAGGACTTAAGCAGGAGCAAAGGTGCAGCACATATCAGAGGGGAAATGGGAGCCATCTTTCTTCCGTCTAAAAACATCACCTAGGGGAAATCAGAGGATGCTCTTCAACTTTCCACATTCTCTTCCCTGGGGACCAGAGGATTTTAAATCAGGTCTCTTCCTGGCAAATGGAAAGTTTGCAATAGCATCTATGGGAAGAACCCTTGGTTCAGAATCAGCAGCAGATGTGGTGACTAAGAGAGTCGGGGTCAGTAATGGGGAGACAAATGGGATTAAGCCGCCTTCATGGAGCAGCAGCCTTGACCCTTGCATTTCACTGAGGAGTCAGCTATGGTGTCAGATGTAGGATAGCTAATATGATATATAGATCTTAACTGTGAGTCTCATGCTTAGGAGGAATTTACAAATGTGCCTGGTCTGGTGTGTTTTATATACATACATTATAATATTTCAAAATCTTATAGCAGTTTCTACCCCCTTGACAGGCAGGAAGGCAGACCAATAGACACACACACACACACACACACACACGCACAAGCACATGCACAGGCACATGCACGCATGCACACACACACTCAGAAATATACAGAGAGAGAAAGAGAAAGGGAGGGACAATGGATAAAAAGGTAAGTCACGCATACAGCTGAAATAATATTTGAAATCTACTTAATCTGTGTTTTCTTATACATGAACCAAACTGCCAGACAAAAGCATAATCAACAACATTCCTTCCTATTATTTTTTTGTTCATTTCCATGTTCAAATCTAGACTCTATAAATTGAAGCGAGCAGACATTAATAAAGAACACACTAGGTTGTAAACATAACTGAGATCTCCATATACATACGTGTGTATATGCTACATGCTTTAATCATATCTTGGTCTTCCCAGAAAACACTAACTAAGAAATGATGGTTGACACTCCTAAAAGCTAGGAATTACTTTTAAGAATGCATTTTATAGACAGAACCTAGCCTGCGGTCTTTTATTGCTCTATGTGGGGCTATTTGCCTGAGGTTTCCATTTCTGCTGGTGACATTGAACATCTCAGAAGCCAGGGTTTTGCCAAGTCCTTCACTAGGGGCCACTGGACACTCATCCTGCACAACAGACCAGCTTGTGGTCAACGTTCCTCAGGCCCAAGGGTGGTGATAGATATCTCACATCTTGATGGGCAGGCACTTCCTGGAATTAGAATATCTGTGCCATGAAGGTTAAGAGGGATTGTCAGCCTGACAGGATTTAGAATGATGTAGGAGACAAACCTCCAGGCATGTCTGTCAGGGATTTCCTAAGGTGGTTTACCTGGTGGGGAGAGACTCTCTCTAAATATGGACAGCACCACCTTACACGCTGGGCTCTGGGGAAAACAGCCAGGAGAAAGTGAAGCTGATCACAAGCACCCATTCCTCGGCTTCCTGATTGTGACCAGCTAGCTACCTCCTGCCTTCACTGACTCAGTGGACTGTCCTATGGAACTGCAACCCAAAATAAGGCCTTCCTACCTTAAACTGATCATGTCATATGTGTCATTAAAGCAACAAGAAAAGCAGCCGAGACATATTCCGAGCTGAATAATGGAGCTGTTTCCTGACCTTGGGGGAATTCGCTGCTTCCAGGTGACTGAAACTTTTTGCGGTTTGCGGTGAAACTCTGGAGTAAAACTTCTCTTAGGAAGAAGAACACAGCTCTAGGAAGGGATATAATGAAAGTGGGTTGACAAAGTGACAAGGTACCTAGAGTAAGGGACACTGTTGACAGGGAAACCAGCACACAGCACTGGTCAGTCGGTGGAGGAAACCAGTCAGGATGGCTGCTAGACAGACAGGGAAGTCGGACCCTCAGCTGGAAACTTCACCAGTCATTTTCAGTTAACAAATGTTTAATACAGTGAATTCAGAAGTGGGGGCTGGAGAGATGGTTCATGGGTCAAAAGCATAATAATTGTTGCCCCTGAAGAGGACCCAGATTTGATTCCCAGTGTCCACATAGCTGCTCAACACCATCTATAATCCCAGTTCTCAGGGGTCTGGTGCCCTCTTCTGGCCTTCATGGCCATCAGGCATGCACAAGGTACATTTACACACATGTAGGCAAAACACTCCCACACATAAACTAAAAATAAAAGTCTGTGAAAAAGGAAGAAGTGCGTGACTCCTAGAAATGCTGAGGAATGTGCCCGTTTCCTTTCAGGGCTGCTCTGTCAGTTAGGGACTGTAGCCTGGTCCCAGAGACAGGAAGATGCTCGTGATTACGTTTTGATGAGATTTTCTGATAGAGAAACAGTGGGACAGGAAAGTGGTTTTGCTTTCTGAATGCAATTTCTTGCATTTCCACAACTATTCTCTGAGAACTGATGGCATGTAGACCCTGGCTCTCAGAGAAGACAAGAACTAGCGTAAATGCCATTTCCTCTTCCTAAGGGTGGTCAGATCACAGGGAGGAATAGACATAGATTGGTGGGGGGGGGTGCTATGGGGACGGGGTACATTGAAAGGACTCAGCTGTTGTGGACAGTGCCTTGTGAAAAGCAGAAAGAGTGGTTCCCATATGGCCAGGGAGAAGGAGGACAGGCTCTCCTTGGTTTGTTGGGTGCAGTGACCTTTCTACTGATTGGCTAGCTCTCATTGAGAATACTGGAACAGAAGGGACTTTGTGGAGAAAAGACCAGTGGAAATGAAGCGCAGGGATCTGGATGGTGCTGTACCAAGATGCTAAATAACCATATATCACAGGATGATCCCCATGGCTGACATTTAACACAAGTGACACAGGCAGGGGTAAAACCCCAGAAAGACTTTAGGGTGAAGAGTCAACATGATGGTGTAAGATTATGACACAATTTGTGTAGGTTCCAATCATTTGTGTGTGCGCCACATGTGTCCATGTCTGTGTGTGTGTATGTGTCCGTGTCTGTATGTGTTCGTTTCTCTGTGTGTCCGTGTGTCCATGTGTGTGACAATGTCCGTGTGTGTCCATGTGTGCATGTTTAAGCATGAGGGTTCCTTCCTATGACACAGAATGGGTGTGGAGGGCAGTGTCCATGTCTGTGTGTGTCTATGTGTGTCCATGTGTGTTTATGTCGGTGTAAGCATGAGGATTCCTGTGACAAAGAATGGGTGGAGGACAGAGGACAACTTTCAGGCATCATTCTTTGCCTTCCACCTTGCTGAGGAGATGTCTCTTATTTATACTGCATATTCCAGGCATCTGGGCTGGGCGCTTTTGGGATATTCTCCTGTCTCTGTCTCCCATCTCACTATAGAAGTGTTGTGTGTGCAGATAATGTGCACCACATCTGGTTTTGATGTGGCCCCAGGCATCGAAGACAGGGCATCAAGCATGTGCAGTGTGTGGACTCACAGCTGAGCCATCATGCTGGCCCTATGGAACATGAATGAACCTCCTGCAAAGCATCAACCTTCTGGAAGGTGAGGTGGCTTCCTGAGACAGCTGCTGCCCTCTTATGGGGTGGGACTTTCTCTCCTTCACTCCCTGGATCCATAAGCAGGAAGGCAAGACAGATCAGAGCAGAACTCAGATTTTCCCCATAGAAAATAGACCACAAGGGGCTGGAGAGATGGCTCAGAGGTTAAGAGCACTGCCTGCTCTTCCAAAGGTCCTGAGTTCAATTCCCAGCAACCACATGGTGGCTCACAACCATCTGTAATGGCATACAGACAGAATATTGTATATATAATAAATACTTAGAAAAAAAGAAAATAGGCCACAATTTACACTATGCATTTATTTTTAACAGTGTATTTTAGAAGCTTACTGTTCCTTATTAAAAATGAACAATGTCTTTAATAGTTTATTTTAATTCCAAAAGCAGTATGTTTTCACTATTTAAGTCTAGAAAACACAGATAAGACAAAGAAGAAGTCAACTGAATATATAAGCAATCCCTCTGTCCCAAACTGAGTACTCTATGAACTTTGGATATTTATAGTAGAGCTAAATTATAGTATATCAAATCATATGTTCTGAAATTTATCTCAAACATTTCCTTTTGCTTTTAAATATTTTCCATAAAAGTTGCCCTACGTATTTTTTAATTAGACAGTATTGGTTCAGACCTGAGCTTTGTGTGTGTGTGAGTGTGTATGTGTGTGTGTGTTTGCCATAAATACATAAATCATGGGCTGGAGACTTCAATAATTACCAAATAAGTGTAATACAAATGAGCTGTATTCTTCTCCTTCAATTGCAGTTGGAGAAGACATGTTTTAAATGCTAATCCTCATGATTCAGAGAGATTTAGGGACTGTGGAGAGTGTACATTGGCTTAATCTTTCTGAAGAGACAACTGCACAATGTCCATGGACAGACTTAGGCATCAGCACAACTCTCATTCCTGGGCTTCCACATGCGGAGCTGACTCGGTGGTGGTCTTGAGTGTGTTTCTGATACCTGCCCAAGCTTGCCAGTTCCTGTGGCCTTGCTGTAGGGCAACCAAAGGAAGAGCTTCACAACGAGGACTCCCAAACCAGTACACACAACATATTTGGTCCCAATTTGGCATGTTTATGGATATTTTATATATTTGCACATTTCTTTAAATATTTTAATTTTTTTATTATTTGTGTGTGTGGGAGTGTGTGCACACAGCTAGATGGACCCAGAGGTCAGAAGTGTTTGGAGCTAGGGTTATAGGTGATGATGAGTGGCTTTTGTGAAATGAGTGCTGGGGACCAAGCCCAGGTCTTTTGCAACAGTAGTATTTGTACTTAACCACTGAGCAATCTCTCCAGCCCACTTTTTTAAAAAAAATGCTTATTTTACGGAAACTTTACATGTATATGATATATTTTGATCATATGCAGCCCCACTATCTCCCTCTAGATTCTGCAAGGATCCCATAAACCATCTTCCTCCCAACATTATGTCCTTTAAAAAATAATGACCTACTGAGTCGGATTAGTGCTGCCCATTAATATGGGCATCTACTATGATGTAAGCAACCCACCTTAAAGAAAACTGACTCCTCTCCCTTGGCAGTCATTAACTGCCAATAGCCCCTCAGTTTTGGGACATTCCTTTAAAAAATAAAAGAAAGAAATCTCATTCAACATATACAACTATAGTAATAGTTAAAAATCATACAAATAGTTAATTCCAATATAGGGAGAAAGGGGAAAGGAGGGAAAGAGGAGAAGACGGGCAGAGAAAGGGAGAAAGGGAGGTGAGGAAAAGGGAAGAGAGAAATGAAGGGGAGGGAGGGAGCAGTCATCTGCTGGAGAGCTAGCAAATATTCATTGGAAACACCTTTCTCCCTGGGATCCGAGTAACACTTGCTTAAATCCTCTTGTCTTTGACTATTGGGGGTCTAGAGAGTTCACTGTTTTTGGAGATTTCCAGGTGGCCATGATGCCTCCTTCACCTTAATTATTCTTTCTCTTCTCTGCCCCATTCAGAAAGGATGTAAAGAGAAAGCTAACAGGAAAGGGAAAATGGAATGGGAAGAGTTGGGTCTTAGTTACGGTTTCTATTGCTGTGAAGAGACACCAGGACCCCAGAAACTTTTATAAAGGGAAAACATTTAATCAGTTGGCTAGCAGTTCAGAGGTTCAGTACATTACCTAATGATGAGACTGGGGGCATGGAGGTAGACATGATGCTGGAGCAGTAACTACAAACTACATTTTGCACAGGTAACAGGAAGTGAACGGAGACACTGGTGGTATCTTGAGCATAGGAGACCTCAAAGTCTACTTCCACAGTGACACACTTCCTCCAACAAGGCCACACCTACTTCAACAAGGCCATATCTCCTAATAGTGCCACTCCCTATGAGCTTATGGGTGCCAATTGCATTAAAAATACCATAGCATCCACACCTGCACAAAGATCTAAGGATACAGTGAACTTTCCAGAAGGTCCATTCTAGGTTCACACCACCTCAGCTTCTGTCCCCTTTACCTACAATTCTCTCATTACTTCTGTCTCTCTTTGTGAGTCCTGTTCTCATTTCATCTTCTCTCCTCTGCACAGCGACACAGTCATCATTCCTTGGTTACTGTCACAGTCTTCCAAACTCTAAACTAAGATTCCAGAGACAGGGCCTCCGCAAACCCCGGGCAGCACTCCCACCTCTTACTGAGATGCTGAGTTGATGATGATGTACCGGGAAGATCAGCCACAGGTGTGCAAGGTGATGCAGAGTACAAAGAGCAGATCGCTAAGCTGATCATCATAGAGGTGATGGCTTTAAACAGAAACTCTCCCCAAATACCCATCTCTATATAACCATGTCTATATAAACTATGTTAATCAAAGTGTTCACTGACCACTACTTTATGATGATGAGAGGGAGGAGTGGGTGATTATAATAGTCTTCTTTGTGGATGTCTACAGTATCTGCATGCCTAAAATAATGTAGCATTGCTTTTATGGTGACAAGTGTCAAAAGAAAAGCCCATCTCTAGAAGGAAGGTTGGGATTGGCAAAAGTAAAGAAAACACCATTCAGGAAGGTTGAAATAAAGGCCAACTGCTCTGTACCATACAGCTCTTGGCTCAGCCACTCTGTACATGCCAATGCTACCTTTCCTGAAGGGGCAGCTAAGTCATGGCAAGACTATCTTAGAGAAGTCTCCTTTTTGTGACAGCAGTTCACCCAGGAACCTACTGAGACAATGGCACAGGATTAGCCATTTTTTAAAAAATTATTATTACTGAGGTGCAAGAATGTGGCAAAAGCAATTGTTTTGGGTAACTTCAAACACAGGTGTGAAGACACAGGCATATTTGACTCCTCTACAAAAAGATAAAGAAATGTAAATTTTTAGAAGGAAGCTGGAGGGATGGCTTGCAGATAAGAGTGCTGGCTGTTCTGCCAGAGGACCTGCTTTTGATTCCCAGTACCCACATGGTGACTCAGGACAGCATTAAACTCCAGTCCCAGGGTATCTGGTGCCCTCTTTTGGCCTCTTCTGGCTCTGTACACGTGGTGTGAAGTCAAGCACCTGACAGAACAGAATGCAAACGCCTGTCTGAAAACTGTTACTGTATACAATGGAAATGCATGGCTAAAAATGTTTGGAAACTACTGAAACGGAAAGGCAGCCTAGTTCTAAATTAGTCTTGGCTTCCACAGGTTTCATCAAAACAAGTACCAACTTCAGTATCAAACTAAATTATGAAAGCTATCTCAAAATATTTGCTTAGAGTAAAATTAAAAACATATTCAGCAGTTGTAGAATTAGTGACTCACCTAAGGTGGGGGATAATTTATGCTCTATTTGTAGTCAAAAAAGAAATGTATATTTATAGTGGGGCCTGTATCGTTTCTCTTTTCCAGGGATGAACTAATTTGTGTTTGTTGAGTTGTTTCAAGTTGCTGTAGGCTGGCAGAACAGACTTTCTATTTGTAAGGCTAGAGGGATTAAATTAGGTAAACCCTAAGGGAATAGAATTGGGAAGGAGGAGCAATTGCGTGAATACATGAAGTATTATCTGAGCCAATGTGGGAGACTGCTGGGCAGAACAGTGAAGCTGGAGGTTTCTCTTGTTTGTTTGTTTTTTCAGTAATAAGGAAATACACAAGACCATCCCTCAACTTTTCTTTACTTCTGAGTCAACAAACATTTTGGAACAAACAAGCAAAATGACAGAACCCAGTGGCCACCTCCATCTGCTTAGCTTTTGCAGTAGCTGGCTCACAGAAGGCATAAAACCAGCATTTGTTCTTTTCTTCCCTTCTTTGTCTTCTTTTCTCTCTTATTGAAGTATAAAACAGGTTTTATCAATCATTTTCCCCTATTCCCACAACTGGGAGATCAGACAGACCCCACAAATACCTTTCTTCTAGCTCAATAGGGTTTATTCCATCCCTTCTTTTTCCCTCCCTCCCTTCCTCCATCTCCCTTGCTATCTCTTTCTCAATGTGTGTATAGACACAGGTGCACAGGTATGTGCAGGTACATAAGTATACTTGAGAGAGGACAAGAACAATAATCTCAGCTATCACCATTTAGTACTGTCCACTTTCACCTCCCCCCATTGTGTGTGTGTGTGTGTGTGTGTGTGTGTGTGTGTGTAATGTATGCTTGTGTAGGGTGTGCATGCATGTATGTGTATATATAGGTGGAGGTCGAAGTTTGGTCATTCTTAATTGCTCTTCTGCTTTATTCGTGGGAGCAGTATCCCTCAATCAAACCCAAAGCTCATGAATACAGTTAGTCTTGCTAGATAGCTGGCCCTGAGGACGCTCCGTCTCTGACTTTCCAGAGTGGATCTATATGGGGGCCATCACATTCATCTAGTATTTATACAGCTTTCTGGAGTTCTGAACTCTGGTCTTCTCACTTGCATACCAGGCTTTAAGCACAGAGTCATCGCTCTAGCCCTGAAGAAGAGCTTGTTGTTGTTGAGATAGTCTCCCACTTTCACCAGGAACTCACTGACTCAGTGAGGCTAGCTGACCAATGATCTCCAAGTTCACCTGTATCTGCCTACCCAGGCAGGGATCACAAGTGAAGCCACCATAAACTCTTTGCCTCACACTCACACCCTCCTGCCTGCACAGCAAGCACATATCATTAGCTCAGCTACCACCCCAGTCGGGTTTTTAAATTCATTTAAAAGTTGAAGTTTGAATGGAGAGACTTCATGTAACAACCTGATCTTCTTGATTCTCTTTCCAAAATATCAGACAACCAGACTCATTTCTATGTCATGAAAATGGAGTGGAGAAGGTGAGCAAGTGGCGAGGTGAACACCAGTCCCTGATTCTAATGGTCCTTTAGTCTCCAGTAACAGCTTCAAATCTTCAGAAGGCTTTTGTTCTTTTGAAGGATTTCTTTTTGTTTATGTTTGTGAGAGGGAGTGGGTTATCTGTATGAGTGCTGGAGGAGACCAGGAGATGGTGTAAGATCCCCTAGAGCTGGAGTTACAGGCAAATAGGAGCTACCCCACATGATACTTAGATCCTCTGCAAAAGAAGCAAGTGTGCTTACTGGCTGAGCCATCTCTCAATCCCGACTCAGAGTTTTCCTAAGGCACAGGGATGTCTCCATCACATCAGGATCCCAGATAGAAGTATGAGCATTAGCCAGTGTGGCAAGTGTATGTTCTATGATGGCGCCTGCCTACTAAAGATATGGTGACTTCTCAACTTCTGGGTTTGATACCTCTGACCTTTACCAAATCAATATTAGATGTCAGTGAGAAGTGAGAAGAGACCCAAAGGGAGCAAAGCCACAGACTGACAGATTGGTGTGGCCACATCAGGGGAGCACGCTCTATGACATGGGCCACAGGCCAGCTTCACTGTGTCCTAATTAAAGTGTCCACTCTCCACTAGGTCTGCAACAGAAAGTGACTGCTGGCTCTGTAGCCAATGGAAGCAAGCCAGAAACACAATCCCACTTAAGAAAATTGGATATGATTCTGCAGAGCAGACAGCTACGCTCAATCACAGCATGGCAAAGTATGACGTAGACTGTGCCAACATGCCTTGCTTACGAGGAAAGACCCGCATGGTCCACAGGGACACACCCGAGGGTTTCAGGAGGGTACTCTACTCGAGGGCCACTAGGGTTCAAGACAAATATGTTTTCAGGGCTGGTGTGCAGTGAACACCTCTATTGAACAGTTCATACTTTCCTAGGACAGAACTGCTACAAAGATGTGTAAAACATAGTGTTATGAATATGTAAATATGTATTTACTCCTCCCATTTTTCCCTGGGGAGAATCCCTGGGGGATAGTATTTCTATCCAAAGCTGGCCTGAGATATGATGACAAAACACTGTCAAGGGATGTTTGATTATTTCTCGATTCTTTTTCAGTCTTCTGGAAAACACAAGGACCACTTTGAGGCATTGATTTAAGCTATGAACAGTCTCCCCAGAAAATATAAATGTATTAATCATGGAGTTTTCTAGGCACCCGCAGAGATTCAATAGGTATATGAAATCTATAAGGAATTAAGACTTTTGGTTTGGGGTGTGGTGGCTCACTCTTGTAACACCAGCCTTTAGGAGGCTGAACCAGGAAGATAATACTGAAGTTGACACCAGCCTAGAGCTAGAGTACATAGAGAGTATTTGTCTAAACCTTTACACACACACACACACACACACACACACACACACACACACACTGTTTCTCGATGGTTCAGAAAGACAGTGTCTTTGTGCTCACCCCTGGTATCTGACATCCCATCTTCCTCCTCCTCTAGTCCTATTCTTCTCTCAATTATATTCCCTGTAAAAATATACACACACACATACATAGTGTGGCTGGAAAGAAATTCAACAATTAAGAACACTTGTTGTTTCTGCAGAGGAACTGGACTAGGTTCCTAGTACCAGGGGTTTGGGATGACTCAAAGCTACCCCTTACTCCGGCTCGAGGGGATCTAATGTCCTCTTTGGACTCCATGAAGACTGCACTTGTGTGTTATATATCCCTCCCTGCATACACACAAATTAAAAATAGTATCTAAGGCGTTTATATTTCTCTTGATGCTGATGTTAAGTCAAGAACATAGCTTCTTGGAGTAACTGATGCTTTTGGCTTAAGAACGTCTTGTGTGAACTTTCTGAATCTCCATTTCCTCATCTCCAGAATGAGGGTGGTATCAGACTGTCAGTTATGGACTTTTTGGAAAGCCAACTGGACTAAATATACATTAAACTCTTAGAAAAGTTGTTGGCATTATTGGTAAGAGATTGGTCTACAACCGTTTGCCAACAGTCTCTTTCAGATTTAATACTGGCTGTGTTTCAATTTTTAATGAAAACATTCCAATGCATTATAAATTGGCATCTTTAAAATCTTACATTAGAAGCAAAGATAATGAGAAGAGTGCATTTCGGTTTATGTGTGTGTGTGTGTGTGTGTGTGTGTGTGTGTGTGTGTGTAATATGAAACTAGCTCAACATTCTGATAATCAAAGCACTAAAAATTGGTAAATACATTGGGTTAAGAAGAAGACTGAAGAAGTAACAAGACCAGAGGAAGAAGAAGGTGAAATGGCAGGTATCAGGGCGGGCACAAAGATACTGTCCTTCTGAGCCATCTAGAGATAATACAACCACATTCTGCATTGGAGTGGCCAACGTGAAGCCTCAGTCAACATATGGGTCTTATGTCTGAGATTTGTAACCAGTTCCACATGACAAGAAAAGGGTGTGACCATCTCTATCCATGCAACCAAAGCCTGCCAGAAACTAGAGGTACCATATTACAGGGACACAGATCTAGAAGGGGTGATGTTGCACTGAATGACTGAGGTAGGCATGCTGCAGCTATCACCCTAACACACTTCTGAATTATTCCCTGTCAACTGTCAGGAACCCTCTAGATCCTCAAGCTGCCCTGCAAGCCAAAACATCCTTCTTTAGTACATGTATGACTAAGACTGTGGGCTGTGGACATACATCCTTGAATGCAACAAGTGGTGACATTGCAGGACCACCACCTTTTTCTTTGCCAGCCATGTGGACACCTTCCCCTCTATTGCGATTAAAGGATGGTCCTTCACTATGCTACTCCTTGTGTGCACCCTCTCCTCCAGTCAAAATAAATGATCTTTCTTCCCCATGCTAGACCATAAAAATCGTGTCCTCTCATGAATAGTGAGTTTTATAGCCTCATGGCCAGATAGTCTTTGAAGAAATACAACATGTCAGCAGTGGTCCTTCTTAGGAGGGAAAGGGGATCCCAAAAGTGGGTATCAGAACACCACATTTCACTCACTGAAAAATTACCCACATTGTAGGCATAGCTGTGAAACTTACTGCCTTCCTCCACATCTCTCTTGGAGGAGCAAAATTTCTTCTCTTTGCATACATGAAAAAGCCAAGGCTCAGAAAAATCTAGTTACCTGTCCAAGGTTACATATTTATCTTGTGACACAAACTGACATTTCACCAGCAAATGGTACCTGACATTTCTATGACAAAATTTCCTCTAATAATTTCAGATACTGTCCTAGCTTCATACCCATTGCTGTGAGGGGAAAATACAACATAGGAGAGAAAGGATTTATCTTAGTTCCCAACTCCAGGTGACAGTGCATTATGGTGGTGAAGTCACAGTAGCCAGGACATAAAACAGCTAGTCATGGCATATCCACAGTCAAGAGTACAAGGAAATGATTAATAAATGGCCACTCCTCAGCTCCCTTTTTTCATTTTTACACAGTCCAGGATCAAATGCAGAATTTGGTGCTATCCACAGAAAGTGAACAGAAGCCAGGGGTGCCTATATGTGTTCTACAACTTACAGGAAAGAATGACATACATTTAAAAAGTATGTTAATGATATCAACAGAGCCAAGGTTGGAAAACCAGCAATCATACATATAAGCCAATCTATAGAAATTTGAAGCTCATATTTGTTTACATATGCATACATACATGCAGATATTTACTTATATAATATGTATATATGTCTATATGACTGTATACACATGTACATAAGGACAAAGGAATAGTACTGGATAGCTTTATGTCAACTTGACACAACTGAAAGTCATCCGAGAGGAGGAGACCCCAATAGAAAAAATGCCTCCATATGATCTGGGCTGTATGCAAGTCTGTAGGGCATTTTCTTAATTAGTGACTGATGGTGTGAGGGCCCAGCCCCTTGTGGGAGGTACCATTCCTGGGCTGGGGGTCTTGGTTTCTACAACAATACAGGCTGAGCAAACTATGAGAAGCAAGTCAATATGTAGCATCTCCCCATGGCTTCTACATCAACTCCTACCACCAGGTTCCTGCCCTGCTTGAGTTCTTGTCCTGACTTACTCTGATGAGGAACTGTGATGTGGAAGCGTAAGTCAAGTTAGCTCTTTCCAACTTGCTTTGGTCCTGGTGTTTTGTCACAGCAATGTTGAACGTGACTGAGACAGAAGTACATGCAAACATGTGCTTATCTGCATGTTTGTAGTTATGCACAAACACTGGTTTGTCAGTGCTGAGAATCGAACCCAACCTCACAAGCGCTAAGCAAGCACCCTACCCCAAGCTACCCCTCCTGCCCCACAGATATAAAGTCTACCAGTCTGTTTGTGTCAGAGATGAGCCAAGGAGTGGACTTTCGTAAACTCTCTTTACTGGAAACCATGCAAGAGGAAAGGTTTGTGAACTAAAGTCCTTAGAAAGTGGTCACACTTTCCACCAAAACTTCCAAGGCTGGCTGATTGAGTGGAGCATCAGTGACCTTGGGGAAGGTGGAGGGAGGGTGCTGAGGGTCCAGTTTCTAATTACAATTTATTTTGTTCTATATTTAGCCCCCAAAATATACATTCCTTGCCAACCTCTAATATCCTGTGTCCAAAAGATAAACTCATCTGTAATGTATTAATTTAAGAATAACAAAAAGAGCAAGTCAAGTATCCATCATATGGCACCTGAGGCCTGCAGTGAGATTTCCACATTCTGCTTTAGCTCACCTCCTTAATGTTACTGCCAATGCACTGAAAACTGCTTTGATTTCTCACTTTCTTTTGTAACTATAAAAAGTCACGCCTGGTGCAATGGTACACACCTTTACTCCTAGCATTTGGGAGGCAGTGACAGGCAGATCGCTGTGGTATCAGCGGGTGTGTTCTTCCCTGAGAAGACTATGCCTAATATTTCACCAATCTTTGCCTGTTGTTCTTTGTGTAGAGGTGAGACCTCATTAATGAACACATCATTTCTTTGAAGAGTCACGCTGAGATGCTAGAAGCCATCAAGTTCCCAACAGATTCCTCCCTGTTACAGGCAGCCATAAGTCTTTCCAAAAACAGTCCAAAAGGGCTAGGAGGCAACTTGATTTTTTTTGCCTGGGCCATGAAAACTTCCCAGGATTATCTAAGAAATACACCTTAACACCAAGACACACAGACCTGTTCAGCTAAGGAGAATAGAACTCCATGTAGTTTGAGTTGCTCCTCTTCTCTCCTCCCCTCTGCTCTTCCTCTCAAGTCCTTCCTCCTTCCCATTTTTCTCCCCATCTCCCATGCTCCCCTCCCTTCTCTTCCCCTCCCCTCCCCTCCCCTCCCCTCTGCTCTCCTCTCCTATCTTCCCTTCTCCTCTGCTCTGATCTCCTCAACTCTGCTCTCCTCTCCTTTCCTTTTGAGATACAGCTACTTACATTCAGAACTCTCCATGTAGGCCAGGCTGACCCCAGTTCTGTGCCCTCAGCCTCCCCGCTGAATGCTGGCATTACAGATGTACAGTGTGGCACCTGGCCCTGCCTCAGGTGGGAAGGAGTTCTTTTTTCCATGGGATCTTTATTTCCCAAAAGCAGGAGAGGTTTCTAAACTGACTTTGTGTTCATCAAGGGCAATGCTAGCACCAGAATGTATGTACTCGTAACTAAATACATATTCCCTAAGTAATGATAAATATTATTATTTATAATAAAATATTGTTTCCCACTCCAAACTCAATTTGTTTCCGATTTTTAAATAAAAAATAAACTAAATCATAAAGGCATGCTCCACATCATGGTGTAGTTTATGATGGTTTGCACATACATGCATTTTACAGTGTTTAAGTTAGGTTAAACATTGCTCACCTCAGATGTTCCTCATTTCTTTGCTGCTAGAATATTCAGTGACATAACTTTCTTTAAGGCTGAAGCTGCTGCTATTGTTGCAAAACACCACATCAAACCAGAAACTTCCTGTGCAGTCACTTAATCCCCAAAGCAACAGTAGTTCAGGAGACAAGTTATGGGCCAGGGATAAAGCTTATTTGGGACAGCATTTGCCTAGAAAGCACAAGGCTCTAGGTTCAATATGTAAGACTTGGGAGATGAAGGCATGAGGATCAAAAGTTCAGGGTTGCCCACAGTGACATAAAAGGATTTGAGGCCAGCCTGGGCTACATAAGACTATGCCTCAGAAAGTAAACAAGAAACATATTGAAATCAACATCCATGAACAGAAGTCAACATAATCACGGACCATACCCCTTTCTCACATACATCAGCAATTTGTAATTGTCAACACGTTCTGACATGAGAAGCAATTAAGTTAGTTACACACACACACACACACACACACACACACACACACACACACACACACACAATGTTCCCAAAGGTCATAGTGACCATTAAGTCTTTTACTTTCAATCAGAAGGGCACAAGGGAGTTCCATGACATGAAATTATGAAGTGACATGGAGAACTGCTGTATTTTATACACTGAGCCACAGGGTCTCTTTTTGAAGCTGTAGTCTAATGTAGTAAGATGAATATAAATGATATTTATTTTCTTCCTCCAAGTCTCATGCCCCATTTTTTTGTTCTAAGTAAGTTACTGCTGATTCGAAGAAACACACAGACATACAACATCAGCAAATTTTAATACACTAACTACCTAAATCAAAGGTCCAGAAGATAAAATAATCATCAAATACAAGATAAATGTGCTGTCACAATCTTTTCAGGGGCAGCGGTGCCTACAAGAGTCCCGTTCTTTTCTGTTTCCATTTTTCTTTTACACACACACACACACACACACACACACACACACACACACACACACACACACACACAGAGGCATGTACACACGCGCACTGAATGCTCCCTCCAGGCTGATTCGGAATTTTCTGAGCCTCCTGGCTTTCCCTGTCCCCATGTCAATGGTGGAAGAGTCCCTTTGGCTATTTCAAAACATGTCTTTTAGGGATGACAGGGCATTAAAGACAACAGAAGGAACTGCATGCCCATCTTATTAGCACTTTGGAATTCAGGAGGCACTCAAGATAGGAAAGGGACTGGAGTGAGCATTTCCTAATGATCCATAGATTAGTCCAAAATTTGAAAGAACAGAAAGGTTCGTCTCAAGGGGAAAAGACAGTGCCAAGTAAAATATTCCAAGCAAAAGAAACCCTCTGTGCAGAAGCCACATGGTAGCCAGGGTGGGGTGGAAAGCTCAGTAGGAAGCAGGTAGCTCAGGTGGAGAAAGCAGAATGGACTTTTTAAAGGCAGGGCTGGAGCAAGGCAGAGCTGCGACTGTGAAGTCATGACTCAGAGTCTCGCTGGCATTTTGCTTTGAGCATTTCCTTCTGATTTACGCTAATAAGGTGTGTACATATGTGCCAACTATTTAATGTGATTGAAAAACACGTCGGCACCATTTTGAGGGGTGTCTAGTCTACAGAGTTATACAATGATCATTTCATAGTGTTAGTAGAAATTATTCCCTTCTACCCTCTCTGGGGACCTCCTCCAGGAGGATCTTCAGGTTCGCACTGAAACAATGCTCTCAGTATGTACACTTCTAGATGAAAGGCAGAATCAGAAGCCCCAAATGAAGAAGTGACGTGTGAGCCTCCCATGCCAGCACCTGTGCTGGTAGCTGTGGTGTGGTCTCTCGTATGACTGGGAAACACCTTGCTCCCCCTGAACCCTGCAGTCTTCTCTATCTTGAACCAGGCTTGTGAGAGATACAGCAAGATCTTTCTTAGAACAGAACTTCAAAAGTCAGGATGCCCCAGGTCCTACCCCCAGGTCTGCCAAACACTGCACAGAGTAGAGAGAATGGCCTGAATGGCATCCCCAGGAACCATATCCACACAAGACAACCCAGAGAAGTCAGATCAGACTCACATACTTCCTGGAGGCCTTATGTTTGCTGAAGAGTCAGACATGGGGATGAAGTCAGAGCCAGCCGGCCTTCTCGTCACCTACATGTTCAATAATTGCTGGGGAACTCAGGCCACAAAAGGCTAGAGCAAACTCACAATAGCTGAGAAATAGTTTTCAAAAGCAATGCTATGCTGACTTAGAGTCCTTTGGGCAAATACCCAGGAGTGGTATTGCTGGCTCATATGGAGGATCTATTTTTAGCTTTTTAAGGAATCTCTTTACTGATTTCCATAGTGGCAGGACTAATTTACATTGCACAATGGAATTTTATTCTGCTATAAAGGAAAAGGAAATTATGTTGTTTGCAGGAAAATGGATGCAACTGGAGATTATCATATCAAGTGAATTAAGTCAGACTCAGAAAGACAAATACCATGTGTGTTCTCTCATTTTCAGATTCTAGATTATATTCAGATGCATAAAACCATGCACAAGTATATGCCACGACAGTTGAAGCCCAAGTTTCTAGGGAACAAAGGGGCCTACTAGGAACGGGGAATGGAGAGACAGGAAAGGTGATGGGATATGTAGGGTGCACAAAATACAGTACCTACTTGTGAAAATGTCCTTATGAAACCTAGTACTATAACAATATACAATACCTACTGTGAAAATGTCCTTATGAAACCTAGTACTATAACAATGAACACACACCACTAATGATTTTTAATACTGCATCTGCGCACACACGTTTGTGCATGTTACAGCACAGACCTGGACAAAGGAGGAGGATCACTTCAGAAGCTGGTTCTTTCCTTTCCACTGGGGTTTCAACTTAGCTTCACACATCAAGTGTGTTTTACCTCCTGAGCCAGCTCATTGGCCTCTCTCTGGCACTTTTTGGCAACAACTAAAGCCAGGTAACCATCTCACACTCTGAAAAATGTCCTGCTAAGGACTATCTCACAGAGGGGCCACTTATGATCAGTAAATATCCATTTATCGGACATAATTACCCCCCGAAAGATGGGAATGCAAGCAAAAGCAGGGTCATCATGGCAGCAGAGTTGGTGCAGCTATAGCTCATGGAGCACAAAGGAGCTTTACCACAAAAAACAGCAGCTGAGGGGGGAATTGCACCTACATGTTCCAGACGGGACCAAAACAGGACCACGATGCTCTGGCTAAAATGGGAAGGCAAGGATTTCTTTGCATACATGCATGATCGTCTTTTCTCCGTAAAAAGCATTAAAACTGTACGGTGGGGGCTGGGCATGTAGCTCGGTTGGTAGAGTGCTTATCTAGCATGCACAAAGCCCTGAGTTAGATCCTCAGTTCTGCATAAACCAGGAGTGGTGGTGCATGCTCATAATCTCAACACTCCAGAGCTGGAGGTGGGAGGATCAAAAGTTCAAGGTTATTCCCCGCTATAGAGAGAGTTGGAGGCCAGTCTGGGATACAGGAGACCCTGTCTCAGGAAACACGGCACAAGTAAGAAACAATATGGTGTTAAGCAGACAGGCTTAACCCTGCACTGCGCTTAATATGAAGTACCAAGCTTTTTTCCTTGGGGGGTCTAGAATACACCATTTGGTTATTTGCTTTGATTTTTTTGAGATATTAATTAGAGTAGATCAATGCTTAATAGCAGCATTGTTTAGGTGTCCTGCTTAGAGTACAAATAATAAAACATTCTAATTTGCTGAAGGCTGGAGCATCCAGATAGACTACCCCCAGGATGTGTTTGATCTGATTAAATAAGACCACCACGGTCTAATGAAATCCCTCCAGTCACTAATCAGCAATGGTCCAAACCAGAAAATGCACCCTTCCTAATGAATATTGAAATTGGCTGTCATTAAGAGAGAGCACTCACAGGAGGGCAAGGAGACCGTGATCAATATTCATAGGGTCCTTGCTGCCCCGTTGATTAATAGCCTTCAAGTGTAAAAGCCGGAATGTTGGTAATAAAGCATTATTTTCGTGTGTGTGTGCAGCCTGACATGGGATGCTTCTTAGATTTAAACCTTGAATTTATTTTTTCTGATCAAGTTCTAATAAACGGTTAAGGAGGAAAGTATAATGGACTCCCTTCATCCTTTCCGCCTCTCTCCCCCTTGCCACTTTCTCCTTCTCTGCTCCCCCTTCCCCCTTTCCCACCCCCTTTCTCTTCCCTTTGCACTTTCCCCTGCATTTCTCTCTTTTTCTTCCCTACTTCCTCCTTTTCTTTTCTTTTTCCATGCCTGCCTCAGACTCACAACATACCCATCTCAGCCTTGAGTGTGAAAACACACCCGCCTAACAGGGTTCTTAAAGCCATAGGAGACTGGTATCCAGTGCATGCGTTACCAGACAAGACTTTTTATCAACTCAAAGGGGGAGAATAACCTCCAACTTTGCACTGGATCCTACATTATCTGTGATTGCTACAGTTGATCCACTTATTACCTGTGATGGCTACAGTTCAGAAGCAAAGGCTTTCACCAGAAAGTTTGCTACCATATCTGCATATCTGTTCTTTCCCACTCAGTCGGTCCTACCTCCAGCAGACACTCTATGCACAGACCCAAACTCCATCAGGCGATAGCGATGCTGATGGCTATAGTTCGTCCGCCATGAATACATTGAGTTTCTGACTCTGTGTGTAACCCACCCCTTAAATGGAACTGCAGTTCTCACCCTGGGACTCTCTTCTCCTTTAAAAGGAATGGCAGAATTTTAAGGAGCTTTGGAAACATGACATTGGATGAATGCTGACTGTCAGTGCAACCACTCAGGATCCATGGATTTCTATGTTTCTTACAGGATTTTCTCCACCTTTCACTCACCCTGCTCGTGAAGCTCACCCTGGGAAGGAGAATTCCAGCATGGGGCTTCGACTCATCCAGTGAAAACTCATTAGACATTCCCTTTCTCGGACTGCAGTGGTAGAAATAAATTTTTTGGATCCAGGCTGCAGCTATAAAAGCAGGTCTACAATAGATCTCAGCAAATGGAACTGGGAGATGTTCGTGAATAATTCTTACGGGATATATAAAATTCCTACCTATTAAATGCTGAAAAACAGCCATGTACCTTAAATGTGCCTTGCTTGCTTTCTTTAGGAAATTGAAAATGAGTTTGAATGTGTTCTATTACTTTTTTCTTATTTCTCTGTTCAGAACAGGTGTGTGGAGAGACTGGCTCAAATGGCAAGTTCAAGTTCACCTTTTTTTATTGTTGTTGTTTATGATAGAAAGCTTCATTTTGTTAACACTTAGCTTAATAGAACCTAGTGCACAGGTTTCTAAAAACTCGTCCTTGTTCCTTTGTGACCAGAGGTCTCATTTCACAGGTAGCATGTTGCTTTGCATGATTTGGAAAAAATTTGTGTATGTGTATGTGTGGGTTTTTATGTGTGCGTTCCTGTGTGTGAGTGTGCATTCTTATGTGCACATGTGCACATTCCTGCATGTGAGTGTGAATTCCCATGTCACATGCCTGCTTGTGAGGGCATTCTTATGTGTACATGGAGGTCAGAGCAGAGCCTTGGGTGACTTCCACTATGTTTAGGACTACTTATTTGTTGTTGCTGGGCAAGCTGGCCAACAAGATGCTAAGGATTCTCCTGTCTCTACACCCTGCCTCCCACAGAAGCAGCAGGATTATAGATTCATACTATTATGTCTAACTTCGTGGGTTCTGGGGATTCAAACTCAGGTCCTCACCTTTACACTTTATCCAGTGAGCCCACTTGACAGCCTGTTCTGTCAGCTTCTGTCATGCAAAGGTTGGTCTTTCTCATGCTGTAGTTTCCTAGCAAATTGGTAGAGGCCTAGGCAAATTGGATACTTGCCATCACTCATCATAATGCATGTAATAAGAGCCTACTGGCCCTTCATTCACTGATTAACTCTCTCTTTTCCTCCACCAGAGAGTGGGGTTACTCTTTATGTGCCCTGACAAATGCTCTAGTGTCTGTGACTCACAGATGCTTGGCACTATACGACGACTTGATTGCCCACGTGACTCCAATACCAGACAAAGATATCAGAAAACTAGGCACTCTCCCCTGAGCAAACAAGAAGACCCTGGAAGACACTCAGCTTTCCTACAAAAGCAATTTCCATAAGCCCCATTTCCTTTCATCATTATGTAACCTCACAAGGTTGTCTCCATTTTGCTGAAAATGAAACATATCAAAATAGAATTAAACATATTCCCATTGATTCTCTTCAGACCTGCAAAGTCAGTGGAGATGGAGATGCATGCACTGAGCAGCCGCAGCAGCTCTGGGCTGCTGGTGATTGACTTTTTGGCTAAGCTAAGCAAAAATAAAGCTAGTGACCAATTAGCTTTTCCCTTAATAGGATTGCAATGGGCGAAATAAACCAGAGAAAGGAATAGAAGGGAAAACTGTCATTTAGTGAATTCCCTGATGCTGTCATTGTCCCTGAGACATACATCATAAATAAATGAAGAGCTGAGAGTTCGGTAGGCCAGCACCTTGTCTGAAGGTTATGGGCCTTGTTGAAATGGCAGAGTACTGAAGAACAGCCGGACTACCAGGATGCTGGCTATAAACACATCCAAATCTTTCCGCCAATTTGTGCTCCAGGGCAAAGTGGACTTTGGAGATTTTCAGAATGATCATCATAATAACTGCCACCCATTGATCTCATTTAACGAGCACTGATCTAGGACTCACGCCATCCAAGCCCTCATATTCATCAGTGGAGTTGCATTTATGAACGAGACAGACTGAGAGCAAAGTACAAGGCAATGTAAAGCCTAAATGGAGACGTCAAAAGACAAGTGAGCAGGGTGTCCTGGCAGAGACCAAAGAAAGCAGAGGTCCCCTCTTTGAAGAGGTGGCTTTCCAGCTGTCATGGGAATAATTAGGAAAAGGTCAAGATTCAAAGAGAAATAAAGATAAAATTGGGAAAGTATATCACAGCCAGATTTCAGAAGTGTGTGTGTGTTCATTGCATGTGTGTTCATGTATACATGTGAGTATATGGCTTCATGTGGCCATGTACATGGCAAAGGCCAAAGCAAGACCTCTGGTGTCTTTCTCCATCACTTCCCATCTTACTACCTTAAATAAGAGTCTCTCATTGACCCAGAAGCTTCTCATTTTGGAGAGGCTGAATGACCATCAGGCTCTTGGGTTCCACCTCTCTCTTTCCCCCATGCTACGGTTACAGGCACCAGTAGCTATGGTCAGCTTTTTACACAGGTGCTGGGAATGTGAACTCACATCCCTGTGTTTGCACTGCAAGTACCTATATGCCTCCCAAGACCCACCCCACTCACCTCTAGGCTTTTTAGCTGGGAAGGGAGTGCAAGCTCAGTGTACTTTCAGAAAGTTCTTTGGACACTGTTGGAATAAGAATGGAAGAAGAAGATGCCCAGTGCAGATGTTCAGGATAGGGTGAAAACAACCATGTCTGGTGAGTTGGGGGAAAAGAATACTACTGGAAATATGGCCATTGGATCTGATAGGATTTGCTAATAAATAGGGGTAAGAAGAAACCTTGGAAGTAACCGCACTAACTAGGGCTTATGTGGGTACATGTGAAGAAGTATGTTCACATGTATTCATCCCTCGTTCCCTCCTTCCTTTCCTTCCTCCCTTCCTATCTCCCCATCCTTCCCTTCTTTCTTGTCTATACTTCCTTCCTACTTCTTTCCTTCCCTCCACCCATTTTCTCTTTTTCTTTTCCTCTCTTCCCCTTGCTCTTTCATCTGTCTCTCCTCCCCTCTTCCCTTCCCTGACACTGGCTCCTATTATCATACTTCTTAGTAATGTTCATGCTGATACTTTCAAGTACAGAATTGCCCCATGGGTGATAAAATATCACATTGAGACCTTCTTTACCCATCTGTATAGGGCAAGGTCTAACCAGCTATTATTTTTAAAATTAATGTAAACAAAAAAAGCTCAGTGGTTTCATTTTATGTTTTAAGGAAATCTGGACCATTTCTGAGCATCATCAACTTCCATGGAGAAAAGTATGTCTTTGTGAAATACATTGGTGCCTGGCAGAAGATTGTGTTGAATTATTGGGATGCTACAGGCTTTCAGACGGATGCTTCGTGAAGCATGAAAGGACTGTGTGAAGCTTTTCCTCTTCGTGTTGAAATGACTTTGCTTCTTACTTGACTACTTTCTGTGACCTTTTAGAGTGCTTCCTTCTTTATATTTCTCCTTGAATCTCTTAACCATTTTTTAAAATAGTCCAGCGACATCTTGTATGCATTATCCATGCTGAGCCTTCTGCTCCCTACGCTTCTAACACATCTTCTCCTCACTTGACCCTTCCCTATAAAGCCTTGTAATGTTATTGTGCTCTCTGCCCCAGTCCATCCATCTCTTCCTGTCTTTGGAAGTTCCAGAGAAAGCACGACTCTGTGCATTGGTAAAACGTTCTGCTCTGTTTTGCTGTATGTGTCTATGCATTCTTCTGGGAGTGAGCCTATGTAGAGGTCAGAGGAACACCGCAAATGCCAGACCTGGCTTTCCATCTTGTCTGTGACACAATCCCTTTATTATTTTCACTGTACTCCAGGCTACCCCTCAGGCTTCTGAGGGCTCTCCCGTTCTCTGCCTCCCATCTTGCTTTGGGAGTTCTGGGATTGGAGATTCATTCTGTCATTGCCACCTTTACACAGGTTCCCGGGATTAGAATTTAGGTCTCTGCCTGTGCAGCAATAGCTTTGCCCGTTTAATCATCTCCTGCCACTTATTTCTCACTCTCAAGGAAACCTGAGAGTTAGGACCAAGGACTTCTGTCTTTAATCCAGTTTCCTCCCCAAATGAATTGCACTTGAAAAGAGCCCTGATCTGCTTGAATCCCTGCAAGAAACTACCTTGGAATTAATGTTATTCCTTCTCTTACCTTATATTTTGCTTGGACAGAGCCACAATCACATCCAATCATACGCATAGAGAAGGGAAGACTCTGGGAATTCTGCAGGTTTGAGTTCTGTATCCATTTCTTACTCCATTATAGCTACGTGGCCTTGGAAATGTCACTGAAGCTCTCTGGTTTTCAATCTCCCAGTCTATAAAATCTGGTTGATATTACCTACCTTGATAAATCATGGAGGGAATTCAATTAAATGAGAGCATGCATTTAAAACCATTGCACAGCCAGTTCTCTATTTAAGAGCACCATAACGATGATGTAGGGCTTCATTAAGCAAACCTTTACTGAACGTATTTGATGGTGATACTTGGGGCTGGGGGAAAGAGGAAAAAATAGAATGGGGCCCTTGATGTCCCTTGTAATAGGTGAATTAAAATTACAGCTGGTTTCTTATTTTACCTTGGGGATGAATACAACATCCTGTTTTGACCAAGAATATCTTTATCCACTCACATGACAAATATTTATTGGGAATTTACATCATGCTGGCAAGTAAGAGTAAACCAGGCCAGACCCAGTACTGCTCTCAAGAAATGTAAAGTCTGCCACTCACCAGCCTCTATAAGGCAGTGGGTCCTCAACCAGGAACAGCTGCCCCAGTATACCTCAGGGCATACATGAGCCATGTTGGGTGTCATAACTTGGTGGCAGGGGGCTCTACTAGGAGCTCATGGCCAGAGCAGGGAATGATGCTCAACACCTTAGCAAACCAATACCTGACTGTGAAAAAAAAAAAAAAGAAAAGAAAATCCACATAGAGAACGGGATAAAAATATGAGATAATTCATCATTATGGCAAGAGAAGCAGCCAAGACAGAGTTTATCAGTGCTTCCAGCTCTCCCAGACATGGAGGTATGCAGATACACTGTGAGTTCCTGGCCTCTGCCACAGGGGAAAAGCCATCCCTGTGCTGTGCTAGGTGAGGAAAGGACTATGCGCAGAATACCTGCAGGAAGGAGCTGCCCATGCTCATCCACCCCACTCTCTGCTGCTGACCAGGTGGCTGCTCTGGGGTGCAGCGAACAATTCCTGGTTTTGCACTTCTTCCTTCGAATTCAGAAACTGCCCCTAGGGAACCCCCTGCATCTGAATCGCTGCAGAGTAGCACTTCAGTAGAGATAGCTAGATAAATAATCCTGAATAAAATTGCATATTTTAAGTGTTGTGTTAATATGCTTGGTTGAGCGCAGGCTAAACTCCTACGTGGTGGGGATGGAGGTGGATGATATGGCGGCTTAAATGAGTGGGGGCAGGGCAGGAAAAGAGAAGAGCCATGGCAGATTCTGGACTGACCGACACTCAGTGAGGACAGACAGAGACATGCAAACACAGGGTATGTGGGGTCCTCTGCAGCAGCCTGGGGTGTGGGAGGAGAACACCAGACCCACACTCAGCACTGGCTGCTGTGCGCATGAGCAGAGTGACATGCTACTGTTACTCCAGGTTCTACAAATTCTAGCGTCACAAAGGCCCGCATGCTCATGTGAATAACCAAAGCCGGCCGGGCAGAAAGATGGGCAGAGAAGAAGAAATTCCCTATTGACAAGAGAGAAGAGTCGGATGCACCTCAGTAGCAGTTTTCCACTATTAGAGAGATGAAGGGAAGCTAGACGTTTGTAGTTTCCACAGCAGACTCATTGGAAGTACACATGGCTACTACGTGAGCAAAAGTCTTAGATGATGACTCATTGCCCAGTGAGCCCCAGTTCTTGAGATCCGACTTGGGTTTGATTTTTAACAACATGACTTACTGAGGTTGTGACTTGATTTCCTTAGAGTATTCTGGACTATAAGTCCACGTGCATACTCAGCAAAGCTCTGGCATAATGCTATCCCCTTAGTTCTTATTTTACATTTTCTTTTCATTACAGAGTCTAATTCAGTTGCCCAGGCTAGCCTTGAACTCATTCTATGATCCAAGTGTGAACTTGAGATTCTCCTGCCTCAACCTTCTGAGCAGTTGTAGATAGGGACCAGGCACAGCTTACTGAGAAATTTACATGTAAGTTGTGGGGTGAACTGAGCTTCTTGTAGCTATATTGGTTGGCTATGAGCTCAGACCCATCATTCTACACTCTGGTTCAGAGACTGAACAGACTCTGAGTCTGGAAGACTTATCTCATGAGTTGTCATGGACACAAAGTAGGCTAACTAGACAAATGGCTGGTTCTGTTTCCATGCCAGATAAAGCCAGCAGATATCTCTCCTGAAAGGGTACCTAGCTGAGAGGAATAGTCACGAGAGATGGGAAGAGATTAGAACTTTCCTCTGAGAAGGGATATGACTGTCTGAGGATAGAATGTCCCTCCTAGGCTCACACATCTCAGCTGTTTTACAAAGTTGCAGAAGCTTTAAGAGGGAAAGTCAGCCTGGGGAAAGTACACAGCCAAGGGTGGCACTGTGAGTGTTTATATCCTTACTACACTCTTCATCCCAATCTCTCTGCTTCTTAGTCCACCAAGATGTGAGCAAGAAGCCTCCTACTGCTGTCACTGTAGGTGAAATCCACCCCACTGCTAAGGCTCCCCACCATGAAGAACTGCCCCCCTCGCTGTAAACCAAAATAAGCATCTTCTGTAAGGTGTTTCTTGTGAGCATTTAAAAATGCATACTGGCATGGAATAATCGATGCAGGCTCCTCCCACCACACACACACACACACACACACACACACACACACACACACACACACACACCACGTATTCTTACCCACAGTAAGTATTAATTTCCACACACCTTTTATACAGGAATAACACACTATAATTAAAAGAAATTCCTGTTCCTCCAGCAGGCAACCTTATGTTGGGCCTTATACTTTCTGATGATATGCTGTCTGGCCAGGACATCTCAGGCTCCTAGGCAATGCCATTAGGTCAATATTATCTATGAGCCAGTGATTTTCAGGGCCATGGAGAAGGTGGTTTTTTTGTTTTTGTTTTTGGGAAAGTCCTGCCAAATGGACATAGTCTTAGTTTGCACTCAAGGGTATCTTGCCATCATTCCCCAAAAATGAATACCAAGAAAAGCAGACACTAGAGTTAGAACAGGTCACAGCCTTGAAGACATTATGTGATTATCCCAAGTGTGGACATGATAGCCACTACACTCTGATTTGGGCTACAGACAATTATGTTATGATTTCTATTTTGTAACTTTAGAAAGATGAAAAAAATGGAGCATTCAATTCTACTCTGGTTCGGTCATCTTCTAAGAGAAGACCTAATCTCCTCAGCTAGTGGGGCCTATGAGAAGGAGACAATATGCAAAATTTCATCCATATTCATGCTTCATGTCCTAGGGTTGCTCCATAGCCCACAGAGGATGATGATGAAGATGATGCTAATGACAATAATGGGGATGGTGACAACAGTAGTCCCGCTTCAAAACTTCGCTGTGAGTCACTTAGTCCTGCTTCTTTTTCACCTTATTCGATCCTCACAAGAGTTGAAGGATCCAGAGGGCATCACAAGCATGTCTTCCCCTGACATCTGACATTTAGCAAAGGCTTGATGAAAATAGATTCTCCCTACTTTAGCTTCCTCCACTGTCACTGGAACCTTGTTCTTCTAACTCAAGTGCACAGAACTGCCTGGGTGTTGTGATGCATTGCAGGTTTCTACTCACTGGCCTTGGTCTGAGAGTCTGCATTCTTAGGCAGCTCCTGAAAGATGCTAGTCTTTAGACTGTACTCTCATGATGAGATTCTTGGTTATTGGCAGCTAGGCAATCACTAACAAGAATCCTATTGATGGGTTTATAAACATTCAGGTTCTTCCTAAACACAGCTTATTGGATCTTTCTATTTAGTTTCAACCAAGAAACATTTCCAATATAAGATATGCTGTCTTTACAATCAATGCCCAAAACTAACAGTTTAGCATCCCTAGGCCTATCTTCCTCCCATATGAGTGAATTCAGATGTGCTGACGGGAAGGCTTTGTGTCAGTATGTTTACAGGACAGCTTTTGGAGCCAGGACTGAGAGCTATAGGTTGGAGATGCCTAGGAAGGGACATCATAGACCAAGGGGGCCAGTAAGTTTTGCTGGTTCACATGGGTAGAACTCGAACATCCATAAAATGTATGTATTTACTGAAATGAACTCACCAGACTTACTATTAATATCAAGAGAAGCACAACCCATCACTGTACTGAGATTCAGCCATTTTCTCCCTGAAATATTAGGACATGGGATCTTTTCCCATGAAGTTAATGTACTAAGTAAACTTTCCAACTAAGATATCTTTAGGAAATGGAAGAAAATATTATTTTAAAATGTCAGTCTTGCAAAACTTGCAATATGCCATGCTTTGACATTACTTACCCACTCCGGTGGTCATAAACTTAAAAAATATAATAATAATATACATTTTACGGATATGTTTATAATTCATGTTACTGTGAACTTTGCAGAAGATATAATCAGAATAATTAGTAGTGCCTAGCCTACTGTACACTCACCTTTAACTTGATATATTTAATCTGTAATGTGTGCTAACAAAGCAGCATAGGATATACAGACTTTATTGGGAAAATGCTAGTTGTGAAATCATTTCTATTACATAAAGATGGAAACAAAAACTTTTTAGACATTGTTTCCTACTCCTTCCCATCTCATTCATGTCATGAACTTCTACATGTTTGGATCTCCTACAACATCCACTATTGTGTGCAAAACGGGGAATGTGATCTAACACATCGTTAATGCTGGGCTAAGGCATCAAAATGAACGGTAGCACGATTACGATTCTTTAGAGCAAGTTGAGTTATCTTGGAGGGAAGTCTCCAAGCACTAGGATGGAGGGTGGATGCACCTGTAAGTCAGCGTTTGGATATATCTTTCATGGAGGTAAGGCTCTTTGGTACTATTCATTATATCCTGTCACGGTTCTGGCTTGCAAATGCTAATTTATCATGATTAAGTAAAACACATGTTTTCATTTGCTGTCTCTTTACACATCATATCACTATAAGCTCTCCCTATAAGGATGCACCAATCCCTAAAGCCAGCCTGTTCTGTCACTGACTATGGAAGTTCAGAGACGAATCCATTTACACGATCTAAGAGAAAGGAGGCATTGGATTGCAAACACATGTGTGTGGACTCCTACGCAATCTTATCCTCACGGCTCCGGTCTCGGGCTTCAGCTCTGGAGCTGACTCACAATGAGTGGCATCTTTTCTTTCCCTGATGGCCATTCTTATTCATCAGTCTCGGGTCCTTGAAGATGCAGGTTCCCTGCTTCCATTCTCTCTGGTGCCTAGCTTCCTAGCTGCAGCTGGCCCGTGTGTTCTCATGCTTAGTTCTATGTCATTCATACAGATTCATGCTGAATAAGAGACCTCATAGGAAGTTACCAACCTACAAGGGAGAGACTGCAGGGGAAACCAAAGTGAGAAAGAGTGGCGGACAAGCAGCACTGGCAGTAAACTAAACAATGGCTGTAAATGGAAGGTGTGGTGGTGAGGACCCTGGACAGCTACTGGTCCTGGTTTCTGCCTGTTGCTTGCATAATTATTGGTACCGAGAAAATACTGTACAGCAGGCATTGGGCTAAGCCCGGCAGAAAGTTTCAAGCCATCTATATGACTGTTCTACCAAGTAAAAGGGCTCCCAGGTACTAAGAAATTTGTAAGAAAGAACAGAGCACACAACCCACAGAGGGAAGATTTGAACCCAGGCAGAACAGCAACCAGGATCCAGGTGCATCACTACACACAGCTTGGTGCTTTTCTGCCTCCCTTGAGTCCCATTATCATGAGAGCTTTAGCAGCATTGGGTTGTCACTTCCCTGCATTGTCAACTTTTTTTGGGGGGGGGCAATTCATTTTGACAGATCTCTGGGCTGCAGTGTGCCCTAACATCTCAGAGAGAAGGAAGGAGGAAAACCCTCTCATTGCTGAGGAAAGTATTTGTAATTGGGGCTGACAAAAAAGCTACCTACACAGTCAGTGTGAGACTCTCCACACTAGGTTCCATTTGCCTGTCAAATGCAGTGTTAGATCTTTAATTGCCTGGGCTCATTGAGCTCATGCAAAATAAACAAGCTCAAAGAAAGAAGGAAGGGCCTTTGTGAGCCACCTGCCCTGTGGCATGGTCATTTCTATAGCACTCTGGGTTCCAGCTGGGCTTTTGAAATAAGCATTTGTGTGTTTGCCTGTGTTAGCTAAAATATTCACCGTGTCTTTCGTAAGATCAGGGGCAAGGAGTGACACCAAATATTCAAAACTTGGCTTCATGTCTTCACACAAAACTGTTAGATGACTGACAGGCTGGCTAATGATGGGAAAAATAAAAGGCAGCCTCTTTTCTTTTTCTGTGCAGGAGAAAATCCAGGCTTAGAAGCCTCTGCGGCCTTCTGCCGTTTTCTACCCATTTTGTCGCTGGACATGCTGAGAGGCTAGCTCTCCTGGATCTGTGAAGATGAATCAGCCTCCTCTGGGAAGAGAGATCAATGTCTTGGTCTTCAGCATCTTGACTTTCTCTGATCACACCTCTGAGAGGCAGGACCGTACCGGTGCAATATCTGGGGGCTGCTATGGACAGCGAGCACAGTTGATATTCTGAAGTACTTCTTAAAGTGTGTGTGTGTGGCGGGAGAGGGAGAATTACAAAGACAGGAGATAGAAGGCAGATATTTCCATTTTGTAATTAACCGCATCACTGTCTGAGAGGAATCTGCGGGCTGTGGAGCCATTATTCTCTAAATTATCAAGAGATTCCTTGACCTCCCTACAATGTGCCAGGCAAGTATTCTGATTTTCATTCCTTAAAAGGTAGAGGTAACACATTATAGATAAACCACAGAAGAAAACACAGCCTCTTAAATGAAAACTGAAATAATCATACCAGTTCTGGTCTCATCCCAAAGAATAGCCAAAGACACACCTGGCCATCATACAGTCCCCCTGATAGGTGAAGTTCCCACTGTCAGAGCTGGAGAGCAAAGGGTTGTATTCTTACCTGGGCAGGAGTTCCTTTTGTTGTTCTTTTGAAAAACTACAACTCCCAGACTTTTCCTGGACTATGGTTGCCTGTGCGCGCACTTGCGCGCAGGTATGGGATATCCTTCCCAGATACCCTTGTGCCCCCCGTTAAAAGGCAGGGCCACACGAGGCCCCCCCTCTCGTCCTGCCTTTTCCTCGTGTGTCCCACATCCTTTGTCCTTTTGTGTTTCCCTCCCCCATTAAAGTGGACCCACGTGGGAGCCGCCCTGTCGTGTCTGTGTTTGTTCCGCCGTGCGTGTCTGTCCTGTGCCCCGTGTTCAAGAAGAACACCCCCTGCCCTTTTATTATTTTTTAAGAGGAACACCTTTCTCATTCTCTGAAATACAAGTAGACTAGAATTTTGAGATCACAAGTGATGGAAATGTTAGAGAGGAAACATGGACTCTTTGAAGTAGAAACATTGTGAGTTAGTAAGACGTCTGTTCAGAATATTTATTTTGGGGTCACCAGAAACTGACTGCAAACTCCACTTAAGTAGATTTCCGTGATGATGTTGAGACTAGTCCAGGGAATCACTACCTGACAAAACTGACCTCCCCAGTCCTCATCAGTAGGCAAAGACCCCACACAAAAGGAAGATGAAGTTTCAGACCCCATAAGATGGAAACTGGTGTGTTGTGAATAATGTCTAATCACTCGAGGTACTGCCTGGGTGATCAACCCAAGAAAGGATTTCACCCAAGTCTAGTTTGCTGAATCACTGAGTTAACCGAGGTTCCATATAAGAGGACGGGCGAGGGCTCCCTTGCAGGATCAAGGATGACTAAGGCAGTTGCTTCACAGAAAAGCACACCCCAGCTGGCATTGCCGATGACTCATAAAGCTACATCCCCAAGGCGCACCAGAAGGTTGACCATCTCCTCCAGAGGCTCCTCTTCCCCAGACTTGTTTCCTGTTTGTGTAATGTTGGTCAGAGTCCTTGCGAATCTTTGAACTTTCACAGCTTCCTAGGACTACTACGTCTGATTCGTAGGAATTGCCTGCCTTCTTTCTCTTGTAAGTGGGCATCTCAATTCAAAGGAAGCAGCTACATAAAACCACAAGTCTTCCTGGAGAGTACTTTGACATTAAGACCATCGCAGGCTGGTACACTGCAAAAACCATACACGGTCAAATCTCAGAAAATAAAGTAGGCAGCTACATGCTGGCCTCATGATGAAGTACTTTATACATGTTGAGGGGCCAGCTTTTTCTGTAGCCTGGCAATGCCAGTTTCTTTGAGCGAAAACAGATTTAAGTATTTGCACTAAATACAGGGCAACATGGCATAAAAGACGTTGGATTTGGAAGTAGAATTATAACTGTCATTAAGAAATGCAGGAGCAGAGAGACATGCAGGCTGTCATATTGAATTACTTCTCTCACTTGAACATGAGCTCCTGACCAAGGCTGGAACAGTCAGGAAGAGAAAGAGGGATGGTGGCAGGCAGTTGGTGGATATGTAAGGCTTTGTTTTGCTTGACATTCATAGTAAATTCTCTGGAGTTAGACATGTGTATTCTTCAACTCTGTGGGAGGCATTACAGTTTTTAAATGCTGAGTTATCTGGACCACATAAATCACAGTAACAAAAACCCTCTCAATTCGGTTACTAAGTATCGTAAGACAGTAACTGAACCTGACTGGCTTCTACTTTTGATCTGATGTGTATTGCTTTGCTCAGAAAACTTCCTGCACCAATGAGTTTGCTCTTCCAGAGAGGAGGATGCTCCTTTGGTGGAAGGTCATGTTTTCATCTTAGAAACAGAGAAAAATAATTAAATTACCCATCTGGCTTTCTCCAAGAAATGGAATGTTTCCAGTGACACAGTAGCAATTTCCTCCCTTCTGTTTCCATGGTGTGCTGGGAGCAGGCATGAATGGTGACAACCCTACAGCGTGTGGAAACCAGCCCGCCTCCCTCTTCCTTCCTCCTAGAGCAGTTCCATCATGCTTTCTGGGGCCTACAAAATGCTCAGCCTCTCACATTTGTTTCCAATTGCACATTACAGCCTTTCACATACCTAGAGGTAACTTGCAGGAAAAAGCCCATTTATAAATGAGCACTGTTGCGACGGCTGGCGGCCCCTTCCCCCCAAACTTCTAACTATGCTCATCAATTACTGGTAACAGAGCCCAGCGTTGGCAGTGTTTACCCACCATCCTTCCTGAGTTATTCAGCTCGATCTTGTGGCTCATTAAAAGCATCTCTATTTATTTGCTGTGTGTTACAGTCCTTAACTTTGGCACAACACGCCAAAAGAAAGCCCATTTTACTTTTCCCTGTGGTGTTAATTGGTAGAGCATGCTGCCTGGCTCTTCATTAATTATGTCAATGTGTATGAAACGTCCATTTTCGTGGGGGTGAATTAACAAGGCTTCTCTGAGCAGGGCTGACAAGAAGCCAGCTCAGGCTGCCTGCAAGGCAGGGAGTAACAAGACTGCTGGTGGCCAACGCCTTGCTCATTTTCAAAGGCTCACTTTGTCTGGCCCCAAGCCCTTCTCACTTCCGCCTTTTCTTGTGGCCAGCAGCATGTAACAGGCAATATTGTGAAAGCAATGACCCTGCCTCCCAGGCACAGCCAGTCCACAGGCTTCCTGCACCCTTGAAAAGAAGCACTCAGTGTCCTGCTGGACACAGGAAGGTGGGAGGTGGGCAGTGGCTGGCCCTCCAAGATCCAGCAGACACCCCTGAAGCAGCCAGGAAGAGTCCTGATAGACCACTGCAGCAGAAGAGAATGAACGATAGGCAATCCTGGCCGGAAACTCCTTCATGTCACTCTAAAGTGACTGCAGAAGACTTGCACATGGTTAGGAGCAAAAGGATGCCCTCACACATGAGCAAACACATGGAAATGCACATAGACAAATAAATAGACACACATATGTACATTCAGATGTACACATACACAAATATACACAGTGTACATATAGACACATCTATAAATATACATGCATGTACATATACAAATACACATGCATAAACATATATATCCACAGGTGTTTACATATAAACACACAAGCATACATATGAAATAAAACCCTAAAACCTGTGTCAAACCATATTTTCTGATTAACAAAATCATTCCAATTTTTTCCAGGCTGGGGTAAAGGTGAGGCACAGAGTATTTACAGGTAGTGGTCTTCAACTCCAGGAGGTATGAGGCACTATGAAGCACTCCTCTATGGCCTGTGCTTCAGCTACTGCCTCCAGGTCCTTGCTCTGATTTTGTTAGATAATAGACTGTAATTTGTGAAGTGAAATAAATAAACCCTTTACCCCTCAAGATTAATCACAGCAACAGAAACCTTAAGACAATATGGTTTTCGGTATGAGTAAGTGCGTGGGGGGGGGGAGGTGGATGTGGGTGGGGGTAAATGATGGATTGAGACCAGGTATCTTTCTCTTCCACACTCTATCTTATGTTTTTGATACGGGACCTCTAGTGAACCAGAAGCTTGCTGATTTGGATAGAATGACTAGCCAATGAGGTGCAGTACCCATCAGCGTCTGTCTCTGCAGTGCTGTAGGCCTGTATCACTGCACCCAACCTTTTACAAGCATTCTGAGAATGAAGCACAGGTCCTCGTGCTCGCAGAAAAACTCCTCCTTAAATCTCTGAACAATTTGCCAATTTCTCAGCAATATGCATACCACCATAAGACTGAGTTCTTTATAAGTCCCCTCATGGTTAAAATGGGAAAGTCATAATCACATGAAGGGATCGCTGGGAAGAATCAACAGCAGGATTAAATTCACTTAGGATAAAATGATTCCAACCAACTATGGTTTTCCTAACAGATTATGGCCCGGAAGAGAAGGGGACAAGCATGACTAGCTTAGGTGGGTGAGGTGCTCCTCTCATCCAGCGCTGTACTGAACTCCCCACTCCTATGGTAATAGCTAATGTGCACCAGGGATGGATGAGTAAACATGTGGGCGGGGTTCCTGCTGATCGCAAACAAGGCACCTGGACTGACCAAGCAAATATACAGTCACGTGACTCACTCTAGCTAGGACACAGAACCCTATGGAAACTTCTGAGGAGATGAGTAAGACAAGGTACTTCCATACATTAGCATCTTCCCTGGAGACATGCATTGTGTCATAGGTCACAGGGCAACATGACACTGTTTGAGAGACGCTGGCCACTAAAGGGAAAGCATCAAGTAATTCTATCTGCACGGAGCATCCAGAACAAGCATATTCACAGACAAGTAGCTTGGTGTTTGCCCAAAGCTGCAGCAATGGGAATGAACAGTAGCTGACTCTCTGATGTTCTTGGGCGTCAGAAAAATGCTCTACATTTTTTTCTTTCTCTTAATTTTAGAACCTTGTGATTTTGAGTCAAATTTAGAATGTTTGGTTGTGGAGATGACTTTTCAACTCAGCCAACTCTACAAAATTACTTCATTCTACACTTAAAGTAGGCCAATTTTATAGTATGTAAATTACATCTCAATAAAGCTGCTTAACAAACAAACAGAAACCCTCTTCCAGTCAGAGAAGCTCCCCAGCCCATGCTGTCTACAATTGTCCATGCGCAGTCATAAAATGTCTGCTTTGCAGAGGTGATAGCAAAAGGGAAACAGAACACAATACAGCCATGTCTGCTAGAGAGCAGAGAGACCACAGAACTCTTGCTGTGCCGTGGAAAGGGTACTGGGCTTTACTGCTAGCCTTCAAAGAAGCTACCAGAACATTCCCAGCACCACAGAATGGGATGGAAGCTATAACTAACCATATTTACCTGGCTACCAGAGAGGAGTCTGGGGTGGGCAAGGTTCGGGAGTTGGGAGAGTTTCTTTTTGCAGGGTGGTGATGTTTGAACCTCAGAGGTGGTGAAGGTGGAAGGAAAGGAGTGGGAGCAGCATGGCAGGATGTGGGGGTGAGTTGTGTGGACTCAGGCATCAGGCTGGCCGGGAGTGGGGAGTGAGGAATGCATACAGGTGATGAACTTGAGTATGTTTGTTACACCGACAGTAAAAAGAAAATCTCCAGGGAAATACAGGTGCCATGGGCAAAAGATAGAAAAACATGGCTACATGGCTGCCCTCCTCTCTGATGAAACAAGCTAGAGTCATCAGAGAGGAAGGAATCTCAGTTGAGGAACTGCCCAAGCTATAAGGCATTTTCTCAATTACTGATCAATGGGGGAGGGCTCAGCCCATGGTGGGTGGTACTATCCCTAGGCTGGTAGTCCTCGGATCTATATGAATCAGGCTGAGTAAACTGTGAGAAGCAAGCCAGTAAGCAGCTCCCCTCCTTGGCCTCCGCATCAGCTCCTGCCTTCAGGTTCTAGCCCAGCCTGAGTTCTTGTTCTGGCTTCCTCCAATAACGGACTATGATCTGGAGTATAAGCCAAATAATTTCTTTCCCTCCCAACTTGCTTTTTGGTCATGGTGTTTCATCACAGCAGCAGAAACCCTAACTAGGACAGCAGATAACTAGGGAATCAAAGAATCTACTTCATTAAAGAAACCACACTTCTGTTCTTGGGACACAACTGGGGGCAAAACAAGAAAGGCAGGAAAAGAAGGAAGAACAGATGTCCCACAACAAACTCAGAAGCTTCCAAATAGAGCAGAGTTCTGGGAAAGGAAGAAATTCCAAATTCCTTGCTCCCTCTTCTCTCAGGAGGGTCTGGGCTCATTCTGAGTGCTAAGGTATCACTTGGAATACTTTTTCCATTAGCAATTTTCATTCCAGAACTCCTTTACGTCCAGGAGGTTACAACTAGCTCTTTTAAACTCTTCCTATAATTTCAGAGTAGGGTGTTTGTTACAAACCTCATCCATCAGGAAAGTGTATAAAGAACTGAATTTGGCATGTGTGATGGTTAACTTTCATTGTCAGCTTGACATGACCTAGAGCCACCTGGGATGAGAGTCTCAGTAAAGACTTGTCTATTTGGTGGGCCTGTGGTGTATCTATGGGGGAATGACTTAAGCTAATTGATGTAAGGAGACCACCGTGGGTGACATCATTCCCTAAACAGTTAGTCATAAACCATATGAGCAGAGAAGTCAAGATGAGCGCAAGAAACAACAAAGGAGCATGCATGTGTTCATTCTTCCTTTGCTCCTGACTGTGGATGTGCTGTGACCAGCTATCTCAAAGTCATGCCATTTTGACTTTTCTATTATGATAATGATAGGCTAGGACCTGAAATTGTAAGCTAAGATAAATTTTCCCCCTCTATCAGCTTCTTTATGTAATATTAGGGACCATGACATGAGAGGTCCAACAAAGGAGCTCAGTGAAGCACCTGGTGCATAAGATAAGTTCTTCGCAGAAGTGGAAAAGCCTAACATTGCCCCCTGCCTACATCATGGTTTGCTTGTTAGCATGAGGCATCATATCACATGATTTTATTATGTGATCAGACATGACCACTTGAGCAGAATGGCCAAAGTCCCACGCATGGAGCAAGTTTTGAGGGCCATTTACACAGGGAGTAGTCTTCCAATTCCAGTTCCCATTATATTACTTCCTGAACAGACCCTGATAACAGGACATACTATATGCTTAAAAATATCTTTAATTCTTCTGAGGTTGGACTGGGGGAACATAATTTGGAAAACATCCCTGGAGATTCTTACCCAGTCCAGATGTGGAAGTATTAGTGAAGAAGGTGAATTTGTATCTTTTTGTTCTGTCCAAGATGTACTTTGTGCATCCCACCTTTGCCTCATAGTTAGGGTACTGAAGTGGTTAGGAGCTCTGTCATCTGTTGTCTAGACTGGCCTAGAATTCCCTCATATATAGCACAGAGTAGCTTGAAGTTCACTATGTAGCCCAGGTTAGCCTCAAATTGTATTAATAATTCTGCATCATGCTCTTGGGTGCCAGGATTACAGGCATTAGACACTATGCCTGTTTTGCTTTTAAATTTATCTTCCTGAGACAGGGTATAATTCTATAGCCCTGAATGGCTTCCACAAGCACATCTTGGCCATTCTTCCTTGTGCCTCCATTTATTTCTTCTCATCCACACTGGACAATCCAACTTGTTTTACAGGATTATTAGGCTAATCAAGCTTAAGGCTCCAAGCAGCGTTTCTCGGGGGATAAACAGCAATAGTTCAACAATAGGTCACATATTGCCACTCTTGCTTTCATTAGCACAAGTGTTAGCACCACCATCATTAGCTTAGAAAACAAGCATTCATCTAATTAACTACACTCAATATTGAGGCTGCTTTTTATTTAAGCAACTGGTGAGAATGTCTCATGCCAGGATTTTCAGCCTACAGGGAGCATAAGAACGCTCTGCTTGGACAATGTCTATGTACAGCCTCCTTTCCATCATGATTCTGCTCCACTGGACTGGAGGAGATGCTCAGGATGGATATTTTGGATAAAGATGGGAAACGCTCTCCTACAAACACACTAAGGTGATAGCATTCTGTCCATATGCCCACTGAGATGGCTAATCTTATTTGTCAACTTGACTGAATCTAGAATCAACTGAAAGGCAATCCGCTGAACACTCCTATGTGGAATTTTCTTATTGGAGAATTTAAAATGGCATAATCCATCCGAAATATGAAAGGTAACTTCTAGTGGTGACCTAGATAAAGGGTAGGTGGAAGAAGAAATTTGTGGTCTTTTTTTTTTTTTTTTTTTTTGGTCTGGAAGTCTTCACTCTTATTGGAAAGTCCGTCTGTCCTGTTGCTGTGACATTCCTTCAGTGATCATAGAAGCAGCTCCTCCAGGCTTCTACCACAAACTGAAGATCAGCATCTTTCCAGAAATCTCCCAGGCCTTCATCACAAGACTGAGACTGGTGAGAAATCCAGGTTCATGGACTGAGCAGATTCTCAATCTCTCCAGTATGAGACAATTGTTGATGTACTACTCAGACTATATAGTGTAAGTCAGTCTAATATACCCCAGTGTCTCTAGTGTGAGACAGCCATTGGTGGACTACCCAGACCAATCTAATAAATCTCACCTTAACATATAATTATCCTATCAGCTCAGGAGTTCCTCTGGAGAACCCCGACTTATACACCCACCCAGTTAAAGCAGGAGGAAGTGGGCTCCTAGAGAAATAGATGCTCTTCATTTACCCAAAACATGGGCCTTTTAGGGTTACTAGCTATCTCTCATTTTCTCTGAGGAAAGAGAAGTATTCTGATGTGGAGAACAGAAGCAAAGGGGTCACACACAACAATGGCCAGTGGGAAGGCAAAATCCAGCAGCTTCTGTTTCTCATTTCCTGATTCCTTTCATTTGACCCTTAATAACACGTGTCAGTGAGTCTGCCCTAATCATCCCTTCCAGACTGGTACCCACGCAGCAGCTGTCTCTGGATTCAGTCTTCCCCCTTGATTGCTGAACACCAGCAGCAAATCATTGCTTCACTGACTAGAGCCTCCTCAGTCCTTCTTTTTCAGAAACATCGAACCAGCCAGGCTAGGCAGGTTATTTGGGGTGGCTTGATGGGGCTGGGAGGGGGTGGGTAGAAGGGAGGAGGGGTGAGAGGGAAAAAGGCAATTTCTGGAGCCTGTGGGTAGCTGGCTTCCCCCCACTGGCACTTTCTAATTTTATTTTGCTTGCATTTATATTAGGAAATGCTGAAGCAACTTTGTGCTGAGGGCGGGGGATGAACCCGGGATGCTGGGAAGGCTTATTGCAGCTGGGAGTGAGCCCCTCGGAGGATTCCTGGAGCATGATTCCACCCACCTGGCATGGAGCTTGAAGGAGCTATGCTCATGGCCACTAGGCCAGGAACTAGAGAACTTGCTTCTTGTTCAATTTTGAAATGCTAGGCATGGAAAGAATAACCCTTCCATCCACACGCGGCTCTAGATCCCAGCATGACTACACTTCTCTCTCCTTTACATCCAAGCGCTATTGTTCACATGAAAAATGTTCCTTTGGGCTTTGAATGAATCTATAATTTATTAGTTATTTAACCCTAAAGTCCAGAGAATCTATCCTTATTTTATTAGCCCAAGGATTGAAAGCTTAGATTGGGAGAATGTGGGTACTTCAAAATCTGTGTATGCATGACATTTTGATCAGCTTATTGTGACTTTGTGATGATTACCACAGCAAACCAAACTAATGCCTATACCATAATATATGTTATATATAGCATATATACTAATATATGTATGCTATATATAGCACATATACTAACATGTTTGTTACATATAGCATATATACTAATATATGTATGTTATATATAGCATATATATATATACTAATATATGGTTGCATTTCGTTTTCATTTGCCAACATTTTAATGGGAATAGTACGAAAGTCCAGTCTCATGACCAATTACAGTATAACATACAGTTTTGGGAATTACAGTTCTTATAATGTACATTTGATGTTTTCATACCCAGACATACATTGTAACCCTGTGTGACCTTGAATAGATCAGTTATTCTCCTAAAAAGCAGTATATATGCATGTGTATGAGCACGCATGTGTGTGCATATGTGTGTGTGTATGTGTGTGTGTGTTGTTTTGATCAAAACTGCTTTTATTACAGCAACTTTGTGTCTAAAAAACACTAAGACACCTACTAGAAGAGTCTCACCAGTGGGTGGTTTTATATGCAGCTCCTGGTCTGGTCAGGTGAATATCTTACTTCTCTATCAGATGCTCATTTAACTGGAACTGTGAAGGAGCCAGGTCACCTTGGCTTTGGTCATCAAAAGGCCCTAACGGCAGAGACAAAGCTCCCTAAGGAAGAAAGATGTGGTCCACATAGTTGGACCCTGCCCAAGAAGCGCCAGCGTGTCCTTCCTGATGGTGTGGTCTAGCATGAAACTCACAATAGCATAACAATCTCCTGCAATCTCTTTCTGTTTCTCTCTCTTCCTCCCTCCCTTCCTCTTATCCTGGGAATAGACTTAGAACCTTGTGCATGCTAGTCAGGTGTTCTACCACTAAGCTCATAACCTTAATTCTCTCCATTTATTTTAAGAGTTCTTCTTGGCTAGAACATAGACTAATAGAATTATCATCAGAATGATCACAGTCATTATTCCTTCAGAACTATTACTGAATACATACAATTTGCATAGCATGTAGGCCAGAAAGGCTTACACTAGGGAAATTCACTTCATGAAGGACATTTGTCTCTGGGAGATGTTACCAGATCCAGCTGTCCTTCATTTGAACTTCCCTGAGGCCAAGGATACTAAACATTTGTCAATCGACTGACTTAATACCACTTTGCCTGCATTCCTTCAACTCTCTAATGTATCATGCAACTATATACTTTTGGTCTATCATTTTCATGATACAGAGATAAGTCTACTAGTTCAGATTCTCTAGAGAGCCTCTCAGCCCATTTGTATATGGATTTATTCTTCACTCAATATTCTGCTGGACCCCACCCACCCATCACAGGTCCATTGAAATATCTAAACATGGGAAACAGAACTCTTCTTAGCAATAACAACTCAGAGAAGACTCCTCCCTGCTGGGAATTCACACTCCGGGAGGGGGGAGGCAGAAGGTGGACCCACAATGCAAAGATTGACAAGCATAATTCATATAGAATCTTAACTGTTCTAAAAGAAAACTGCAGCATGGGTAAAAGTAGCAGAAGAAACAAGTTAGGTGAGAATGGTAAGAAAGAGCAATTTCACTGATGTCAGGAAGGATGAGAAAGGCCAACCTTAAGAACTGAAAGGAGGGGAAAGTAAGCCCAAAGACCATGGCCGAGGAAAAGAATTGAATGTGGAGTTCTATATGAGCAGAACTAGGCTGGAATAGCAAAGAGGTGATGGGAACATGGAGACCAGAGTGGAGTGTTTACCATAACAGTATAGACTGAAACAGTGGCAGGCGTCAGATTGTGTAGGGCTTCAGTGCCATGCCCGTGTGCTTCTGATGTCCACTGGGTATGCAGAAAAGGAATGAGGAATGTCTATTGTGAAACTGACTCTCTCAGTTTATGACTGATTCTTCAGGAAGCCCTGATGACTGAATCCCTGGAAACAGTGTGTCTCCTCCACATTTCTTGTAGACTCATACTTAGCTTAGAGTAGTACATTAATATGCCAAGCTGCCACAGCAAAATCTCCTAGACTAAGTGACCTAAAAATCAGAACTTGATTTCCTCATAATCCCAGCAGCTAGAAGACTGAGGCCAAGCTTCTCTCTTGTATAGTTTCTTCTCCGGTCATGAGTTGGTGATGTCCATTCTATACTTGTGCCATTATGTGCTCTTCCCTCTCCATGTATCTGTGTCCTTATGTCCTATTCTCATAAAAATTACAGGCATAATTCTGTAGAGTACACACTAACCACCTCCAGTTATCTTCATTAGCTCTCTAAATACTGTGTATCCAGAACAGTCCCACTGTAAAGCACTGGATTTGAACTTTATGATGACTCATCTTCATTGTCAACCTTACTTGATTTAGAATCACCTAGAAGACAGCCCTCTGGGTAAGTCTGTGAGATGGCTGGGCTTGGAATTACCTAGGAGACATATCTGTGGGTAAGTCTGTGAGGAAGCTAGACTTGGAATCACCTGGGAGACACACCCTGAATGTGGGCATTGAATAGAAAAAGGAAGGAAGGAAGGAAGGAAGGAAGGAAGGAAGGAAGGAAGGAAGAAGGAAGGAAGGAAGGGAAGGAAGGAAGGAAGGAAAGGAGGGAAGGAAGGAAGGAAGGAAAGGAAGGAAGGAATGAAGGAAAGGAGGGAAGGAAGGAAGGAAAGGAAGGAAGGAAAAGAAAGAGGAGATATGACTGCTCCTTGGTGTGCTGGAGAAGATTTATTATAGATAGGTGGGAGAGTCTAGTCAGGGGCAGAAACATCTGGGAGAGTCATGACACTGCTGTCATACAGGGAAGTGGTGGGTAAAAGAGAAGGGAGAGAGAGGAACCAGGAGCAACAACCAGGTACAAATAGAACAGACAACCAAAATGGTTAGATTATATAAGGGAAAAACCAGCCCAGTCCTCTGGGCTGAAGAACTCATAGTAAAGGGCCAGGTTGCCAGTCAAGAGGATGCTGTAATAAATAAGGGTTAAGGGATGTGGTAAGAACCTGGGTCAAGAGGTCTGCTTTGATGTGTTGAACAGGCACCTCAGCCTTTTGTCTTGGTTTGAAACCAAATGGGTATTGCAATTTTGTCCTAGGTTTGTCAGATCAGGGCTGAATGAAAATGATCAAATATGAGATGAGGCTGACCACCAGCTTTCCCTTCTTCTGTTTCCTTGCTGTAGACATTGTATGACCAGACACCTCCTTCTGCCATCATGCTTTGCCCACTATGGTGGACTATACCCTCAAACTGTGTGCCAAAATAAACGCTTTCCTCCTTAAGCATCTTTCAGTTTCAATTTTGTCACAGTAGCATGAAGAGTACAAACTTCTGTATAAGGATTTTGAGGAGGAGATGTAACTAAGCCTGTAACAGGTGACAAGAGAGCAGCTGCAGCTTTCTATCTCAAACACAGGGAGATCAATGTCTCTGCAGCCAGACTCTAGGGATGGCTGGACAGCAGGCTGTGGTTTGCTGGGAGCTACATGACTCTCACTCACCCATTCCGGTATCAGTGATGTCTACAATTCCAGTATGATCAAGATGGGTACTCAGGTGATGTTCAAAATGGGTTTCATTTATAAAAATCTCCCCCAAAATTAAAGAAGTTTCCCTAAGATGGAGACTTGGAGGGAGCAGAGGGGGACCTCTTTGAAGAGGGGTCGCTCTATAACAGTTTGTCTTCTCCTTAGCTCTGGCTCCCAAATAAAAGGAAGATGTTCCTCTGTGACAGACAATGGTCACCTCCCTCCATCAATGCTGACTGTACCATGAAGCCATCTGAGGTGGACTTCACTGGCAAATTAACCATGATTGGACCAAGATTGAGTGTCATACAGAAAAATCCAAGTGCTTACTCTATTATTGTTGAGTTTTCCTGAAAATGAATGCAGCCTATCTCTCCTTAGAGCCACTCCTAGGTTGTTGAGAATGTTCTCAGTCCTAGATATTATTTTGCTATTAGGCTTTTCTTTCCTTTGTTATCCTGAGTATTAGGATTGAGGCTACAGACTGATCAGGTCATGTCTGGATGCAGCTGCTGTGGAGGACACAACAACCCTCCTACATCCTACTGAGAGCCTATCTATGACTCTGTAACCAGACTCCTGGGTGCCTGGATTCCAGCAGAATGACAAGCACCATTGGCGCTGCTCCTAAGAAAGTTCACAGAGCTCAGGCTGCCACCCATCAGGCTATCAGGGGCTAAGGGCTAATGGAGAAACCTCATCTCCATGTGCTTCTCCACTGCATAGCCTTAGTCACACATTCCTGTCCCCCTGCAGTTGAGGATTCATGGATAGTCTGAAGGCAGGCCCCTGCTTTGAAAGTTACCCATTTTGATTTATGACCTATAAAAATCCTCTGCCTTGCTGCTTTCTTGCCAGTACATATGGTCACAGTGTTAATAACACCTCTAATAAATCATTTTCCCCCAAAGAGAATTTGACCCAGCATCCCCTTTCTCCCTCAAGCTGAAGACCTTTCAATGGAAACTCATAAGATCCCAAATATGGATGATTCTATTCCCATTCTATCACATTTATAGCAAGATCCAGCGACCAAGGCCCAAGCTTCAACCACTGCTTCATCTGTCATGCACAAAGCTCAATGTTAAGGGTTAGTTGGAGATGCATTTAGTTTAGATTTAATACAGTTTCTGTTTGGGCTTCTAGCTTATGGTGTGTGTGTGTGTGTGTGTGTGTGTGTGTGTGTGTGTGTGTGTGTGAGAGAGAGAGAGAGAGAGAGAGAGAGAGAGCTCGTTGTGTACATATATATATGTGTGTGTACATGTGTATATGTAAATATATACGTGTGTGTATGCATGTGTATCTATGCATATGGAAGCCAAAGGACAACCATGGGTGTCATTCCTCAGGTGCCATTCACTTTGTTTGTTTTGAGACAGAAGCCTCACTGAGCCAAGAATTCTTCCATTGAGCTGGATTCTCTGGTCGGTGGCCATGTCCCTTGTTCTGGAATTACAAGCACATGCCACAATGCCCAGCCATTCCACATGGGTTCAGGGGAACATGGTTTTACTGGAAGTACTTTACCAAACCAGCTATCTCCCCAGCCCCCACCCCTGTTTTATGTTTCACAGTACTTCTCTCCATCACTCCCGTGAAGTGAACCTAATGACTAGAAGAATAACAATTCTTTGAAGGGACAGAGGCGACATAATAAGGAGCATGTTCTGTCTGGTCAGAAACATGCATGGCTGATCAAGCTGAAGCCAGTGGAATGAAGGGTTGAGCATGACCAGGGAACTGCCATAAAGCCTAGTGGATGATACAATATACATGGAAATGGGCTGCTGGCTGAGACTCAGAGGTAATGAAGATGCCATAAAAGAAAATACAATGTACGGCTCTCACTGGTCAGGTAAGAAATGCCGTGAAGATAGATGGGGTTATTTGAAGACTCGGCTACTGGCTCTACAGAAGTGCCTGGACATCTGTACGGCATTTCCATAAAGCCCTTGAAGATGCCAGGATGAGGCATGAGATTACAATGAGTGGCAGAGGGCTAAATTGGATGGGAAAGGGCAGGGAGCCCTGTGCACTGTAAGTAGCACCCGCATATGGAGTAGACCCAGAGCAGGACCGGGAGAAATGAAGTAGTATTTCAAGTTAAGGTCATTTCTTTCACTTGCCCATTTTTCTCAGATAAGAAGGGAATTGTCATGTTACTTATAAACCCCAACTTAAAAAAAAATGGCAAAAAGAACTGTCTGAGTTCTCAGATGTTTCCAGACTTAAATGCCCCCTTTTCAAATTATTCTTGGCTACGGGCTAGGGATTCCATTACCATTAGCAGAAAGCCTCCTAGTAAATGCTGTGGGCATGTGTTTGTCATTCTACAAATCCTCACTCTGTGCTTGACAGGAACCCAAGATCACCTGTTAAGGCTAATCTAACAGGGATAAGACAGCATTCTTAGCATTTCAACTCAAACTCAACATGACTGGCAGTAAAATCATTCTTAGCCATTATGATTGGCAGGAGGTTATGGTGTTGGAGGCAACTCACTTCAGAGAGATTACAAGTTTCTTACAAAAATACCTGGAAGTAAATACCCCTGCTGCTTAGAATGTTTTCAATGTCTTGAGCAGGGTCTCTAACACTGTGCAGCCAGGCAGCATCAAACACAACATGCCCTCTGACCTCAAAACCCCCATCAACATCAAAACTCCCCATCCCTAGTCACAGTCTTACAGATCAATTGCCAAATACTAGGAGACTGTTTACATTAAAGCCTTTTGATCTCTGAAGTCTCCCTATAAACACAATTAGTCTGTTCCTACTGATTTAACTGAGACTAAGAGCTTATCTTTCTAAATTAAGTCAGGAGCCTAAGCACTTACATGCTAAATATCTTTTGAGCCCCACTTCAGCCGTCTGTCTCTGTCTCTGTCTCTCTCTCTCTCTCTTTCTCTCTTCAGTGACTACAGGTGCATTCATGTGCATTCACATTTGTGTATAGGTTAGAGGTTGACACTGGTGACTCCTCAATTACTCTCCAAACAAATCTTTGATTCAAGGTCTCTCACTGAGTATAGTAAATTTCTGTTAGACTGTTGTTCTATAAGACCTAGGCATCCTCCTGTCTCTGCATTCCCAGTGCTGGGGTTATAGGTGCACAGGAGCTCACTCAGATTTTTTTGTGGGTTTGGGGTATCAGAACCCAGGTTCCTCATGTCTGTATTCTCAGCACTTTACCAACTAAGGCATCTCCCAGTCTTGACATCTTTTTTTTTTTAAATATTTATTTATTTATTATGTATATAATGTTCTGTCTGTGTGTATGCCGGCAGGCCAGAAGAGGGCACCAGACCTCATTACAGATGGTTGTGAGCCACCATGTGGTTGCTGGGAATTGAACTCAGGACCTTTGGAAGAGCAGGCAATGCTCTTAACCTCTGAGCCATCTCTCCAGCCCCAGTCTTGACATCTTAATGCTGGTTTAAAGAAAAGTTATCTACTCTTGTTTCAATGGCCAAGGCTAGAAACATCTGTCATGGTTCCCCCATGTTGTTGGGTAAAAGCTAACTTGTCATTGGCATCTCCTTGCAATGCTGGGCTGGGTACTAATGCATGCCATACTTTGGGTTTTTGAACAAAATGTAGGCTTGTACCTTAGTACTTATTAGCTATGGTTCTCTTCAAGGCAAGGTGCCAACTCTCCCCTTAAAGATTGCATCAGAATCTCTGGACTATTTGCACTTTAAAAAGATTCAGGGGTTCATTTTCCCCCCTTTGCCTTCCATCTAGCAACAAACAAATAGGCTAAATAACCAGTTATTCACCAATGCAACTGGGTAATAGAAAGGCATGAAGGTCTGGCCTTAAGCGGCATCACCTACTAGTTAACAAAGAAGGTGGGACAGAAACATGACAGGTGAAATCCCATCACCACAAGTAGCCATGATACTTTCTAGATATTTTCAAACAGTTGGAGCTTTCCCAAGTAGGCATCTGGTTCAGATTTCTTTCTTCACTGCTCCTTATCTCTTAACATCAGTGAAGGGATGGGTGAAGGAAGAGCAAGAGGCTAAATATTTCACTTGGTTTTCCTACTTGTATCTTACAGAAGACTGGCATTATCTCTCCATCTTCCTCTCTCTGAATTTCTATTTCTCACACAGGGATGTCTCACACAATGAGAGAGGAATTATAAAGGTATACACAGAAGACATTAGAAGGAGAGGGAGATGCAGAAAAAGATGAGAGAATAAAAAGGGGAGGCCAGATATAAGAAGGAAGGAGAATTCTGGGTAAAGTTATACCACATACACGTTAGAAGGAAAGTAAAGAAAATGAGCTGGGTTACCGGAGAGATTCCTGAGCATGTATGTGGCCTAGGAAGATGCAGTTCCCCACCCCAGAGATACAAACATGTGCAAGCTCAGAGTAGGATGATGGGTGACATAGAGCCTGGAATCGGTGTATTCTAGATCTCTGCTATATGACACAGTACCTACAGTTAGCAATGCTGTGTTGGCCACTTAAATTTTCTAAGGATAGAATTCATATTGTATTTTCTTACCATATTAATATTCTCAACAAATAAAGAGAAATAGGGGTCATCTCTGTTGCGCTCTTCCTTTAAACCACCACTCCACTGAATGGCACAGGGCCCTTCCTCTGTCCTATTTACTCTCTCTGCCCTGCTTGTCACCCCTGTCTTTCTTGATGGGGTAGATCCCCTTAATGCTGATCTTCCTAAAATTGACCTTCCGCTTAGAAAGCCTTAGCTGCAGGTCTGCTCACCAGGTTATCATTCCATTCTTGCAATTCCCCTGGAAAACTGTGACTCTGATTACTCTTTACCAGGTGTCTCTCCATTAAGACAAAACTGAACTTCAAGAAAGCAGGGAAGAGAGGTTCCTAAGTCATGTTTATGAGTTTATCAGCATTGAATTCATGGAATTCTTGCATTTGTTAGAATGACTGAATTTCACACCCACTGTGAACTGAGAGGGAGGGGCCAGCAAAGGCAGAAAGGCAAGAGAAAGGAAGGTCAGGACAGTAGAGAGGAAGAAAGCACATCCAGAGGAAGGGCATACCAAAGAAAGGAAGGGGGTGGGAAGGGAAATGGAGGGAATGGGGAAGCAAAAGAAGAAATAAGGAAGGAGAAGAAAAGTCCCAGGTGTCATAAGAGACAATTAAGATGGGAGATGAAAAGATGGGGCATGTGCGAGGGATGGGGGAAAGGAGCAAAGGGAGTCAGGGGATGAGAAAAAGCTAGCCATCCAAGTGTGGGGAAGGAAGGGTCAGCAATCTTCCCTGGCATCCTATTTCTGGGCCTGAGAAGCAGAGCAAAAGATGAGGCGAGAAGAGGGCATTGTCTGATGATGGAAAACAGGAGTGAATGAAGATGCAAACAACCTTCCAGGTAGTTGCAGGCACTCTGCAGGGGTGCTGGCCGCCAGCACGTGAGCACTGGTTGTAGCCAGTTTAAATATAGAATGATAGAAAGTTAGGGGCACCTTGGCTGCAGCTTTAAATGTTAGTTAAAGATTGTGACAATCTTAAAATACAACGTGAGTGATGTTTGAGAACACAGCACAGCTTGCTCAGCCCTATGTAAAACAGATGCAAATCATATGTAAATGCACACGTGTTCTCCTTGGCTAGCTCTGACTTTAGCTGCTTCTGTGCATGAGCCGTAGACACACTTAGATGTCTACTTAACTCAGTGAACAGTGATTCATGCTCTGTAAAGGCCAAGGCTACCTTTCTTAGGTTATAGGTCAAGAACAATGTTGGTATCTGCAGAAGGAAGCAGGGACCAGGTGGCTCCATTTGTCATCTAGATGCTGGAATGGACTTGCAGGTAAAGGGACTTGTCTCTGGCTGGGCTGAGAGAGGAAAGACAAAGACTCACTGCTTCCCTATAAACAACCAACTGACATTATAGCCAAATATATATTTACTCTCATCATTTGTATAACACTTGGTGTTATCAACTGTGGCTTAGAAAATGCCTGGAAGCAGAGTCCCAGGGATGGCTTCTCTAGATCAGATTGGCATTCGGGTATGTGTCTGTTGAGATTATCTTCATTATTGAAGTAGGAAGACTCACCCTGAATGTAGGTGACACCATTATTTCCTTCCCACCCTTGCTAACACTTTATCTTTTTTCTTACTTGCAGCCATCCTACTAAGTGTTGGATGCACTCTTCTTTATAACTCTGGTTTATACTTCTTAATGATTAACTTGAGACCTGTCTTTTCATGTATGTAGTAGACATTTGCTTATCTCCTTTGGAGAGATGTCTATTCTAACCCTTTCCCTAAAAGACTAAATGGGGTTATTCTAATCTGTTTCTCTGTCCTGATGTGTCAATAACTCTCACTGGGACGTGGTTCCTGTGGGGTAATCTTGAGAGAGTCCCCTGAAGGCAATGTCAATGGCACAGACACACACCTTCTCATAGGATTCTCTCGGTTTCCTGGATTTCTATAAATCCTGCCAGCACTACCTCTAGTACAAATCCCTTACATATCTCCACTACCACCACAGTCTATTCTTCATGATAATCTGTCCTCACCTGGAAGTCTGCAACCACTGCTTAAATTATCCTCCCGATGCCAAGCTTTCCCATGCCCACATGCCCACTTTCTGCCCCACAGATTGTGAGTGAGGCAGGTTACAACACAGGAAACAAGACCCCCACACTCTACCTTATTCAAAATAGAACCCCTTTGTGACCATGATGCAAGGACAATCATGATGCTCTTCCCACCTCTGATGACTGGTGGCATCTTTATATGCCATTCGACCTCCAACAATTATGTTCTCTATATCATATTGTTTACAGTGGTGCTGTATTGGGCCCCCATGTCAAAGCCTGACCACACAATGCTTTTCAAACCTCGAGAGGTCTTCCTCTGTTACTTTCTTCGCTGACCGATCCCTCATCTTTCAATTTCATTGCCTTGTGAAAACTTTTCTCTTTCAGAAATTATTTCATATTTGTAAAGTTTGAATGTCCTTGCTGCAGAAAAAAAAAATACAGTGTTCCAAAGCTGATGGCTGACAGGATGCCACAAGTGGAAAATTCCATGCTTGACCTCCGGCAACAGGTGGCAACCAAAAGGCAGACTGCACAAATAATAAAGAATAGCGTATGAAATTGCCTTCGGGCGAGGTGTCTGAGGTGCAGATGAAACATAAATGAACTTTCTGTTTAGACTTGGAAACCATCCACATGATATCTCATATATATGTAAATATTCCACAATCTTAAAAAAATATGAGAAACAAAGCACTTGTGCTCTGCAGAATTTCCAATAAAGGATGCTCAACCTGTATTTTGCACCTAAAATTGAGTTTTGCTACTTACAGTTCCACCAAATAGCTATGGCTTAAAGAAAATACAGGTTTGTTTTCTTTCAGTGGAAGAAATTCTGAGCGAAACAGTCTATCCCAATCGTTTCTTCATCTGTCCCTGTCCTTTCCCACCATACCTGGTACATGATGGGAGAAGATACCTCAAAGGTTTCTAATTTCATCAAGAGACAAAACAGAGTGGGGATACAGGGATATGGATGATGAGAGGATTGGCATCACTATAGGACATTCCCAGAAGACATGTCTAGTCATTCCAGCTGCCGTTTCTCAGACTTCCCTCTTTGCTGGGAAAGCCATGAACCTAGTGTTTCTCTCCATTGGATTTGGCCTCATTGGCTATGACTAATGGGTCCATTACCAAGGGGTCTGCTCATGAAGAGGAAGTAGTCAGTGCATACTGGGTAGGCAGATGGCAGTTTCTGACAGAAGTTCTTCCGTAATGATTTTTCTGAACCAGAGAATATGAGCTTCATTCAAGATGCAATGCTGTCTGCACTGCGCATCACAATATCCTGTGCCCCGGTGCAGTGTTGGACATGCATGCTATAAACAGAGGCCAGGAAGAATGAAGAACGGTGGTGGGTTCTTTTTTAAGATGATAGTTAAGAATACAGTAAGAGTGACTGAGAGGGTGTAGCTCAGTCAATAAAGCACTTGCCTTGCAAACATAAGGACCTGAGTTCAATCCCCAGAATATATATACATGTATATGTATGTGTATGTGTATGTGTATGTGTATGTGTATGTGTATGTGTATGTGTATGTGTATATGTATATGTATATAAATACTTGGTGGTGCATGCTTGCAGTCTTAATACTGAGAAAGTAGAGTCAGAAAGATCCCTGGGGCTCGGCATCCAGACAACTTAGATACTCTGGCAAACAAAATCCAGGCCAATGAGTGCCCATGTTCAAAATCAAGGTGAATGGTGTTGTAGAAAAGGTATCCTCACATGTACCTGCACATACATGGATACAAGCATACACACGCAAAGAAGCCAGGCATGATAGAACACAGCTGTAATAACAAAATTGAGGAATCCGCGAATGGAAGATGGGGAGTTTGTAGCCAGCCTGGGTTATATAGTGAGACCTTGTCTTTAAGGAACAAAGTGTGCGTGGGTCTCTTCTGTCCCATTTTCCATAAGATACTCCTGCTTACTGTGCTCATCAGCCCATCGACATTCCCACACTACCTCATTTGGCTTTCAATCCAAGAATTCTAATGTCATTCAGCAGGTCTACTATTAGAGTTGGACTTCTCCTCCTCCTCCTTTTCTTCTTCTTTTTCTTTTCTTCTTCTTCCTCCTCCCTCTCCTCCCCCTTCTTTTGAAAAATTACGACCTGGGGTTAGGAAGCAGCTTTGTTGGTTAAGTGCTTGCCACTTAAGCATGAGGACCTGAGTTAAAACCCCAGCTCTCCGAGGGAGGGATCTGGGTGTGATGTATGGACTGTGTGTGTAATCCCAGGAATAGAGATACAGAGACAGGTATGAACTTGGGGCTCTCTGGATAGTCCAGTCTACTTAGTGTGTCCCCCAAGAATCATGTGGAAGTTTATCCTCTGGTTTCTAGACATATTCCTATACACGTGAACAAGAAACCTACCACACAATCCCCCCCCCCAACACACATCAAAACACCTCTGGTTTCTCATTATATTCAAGTTGCAGGTGTAGTTACAGGCCAGAACAATTAAAACCACCCTCAAGGACATCTCATGTTTAAGTCCCAGAAAATAAAATGGGGTTCCTGTCTGACCAACGATTTCCTCCCTGAATTGTTCGGGCATTTAGCCCTGTCACCATAGCTGTCTACATCATCAGCTCCTCCAGGATCCGGCAATAACAAGAGCTCCTCACAATGCTCACATCTCTGAATTTCATCTTCACTCCAAGCACCAGCCAGCACCACACCCCTGGCAGCACAGTCATGCAACAGGTACCTGGCTTTGCTTAAAACTTCTAAATCTCGGGTACCTGCTGCCTGGAATACTCAGACATCCATTTCCAAAGATGTTGTAAAGTGCACGGGGCAGAGCCCATCCTGCAGGCATTCTTCAGCTATTACTTCTTAACCGATTACCATTCGATTTTTTTTTTAAATGATAAAACAGGGAAACCTTTAAACACTCAGTGGATCCTGAATTATTAAACATAAAAGGGCACTTCAGCGAATTTATTACCACGCAGAGCCACTCTTGTCTGGTTTAAGCTTTTAGCTCCTTCGAATGTCCCCCTCTGCTCCAAAGTGGAGTTAAAGACAGGGGGCTGTAAAACTCCCTCCCCTCCCAGTGTCCCCATCTCAGCACCTGGTGTTCCAAGTCCATTCTCTGGGCTGCACTCCCTCTGGGGTGGAGGCTGGCCCTGTAGAGGTTGATGATGCTACCTTAGGAATCCCTAGGAACTGGAAAGAGCCCATGCTTGGAGTACTCTCTTCTGCAGACTCTCCACAGACACTCTTTCCCCAATGATCAGTTTTCTGGGCGCTTCCTTGAAGCCCTGGAGCTGAGTACACTGTGGAAATCGGCAAGCACGTGCCCGTGGAACTCTCACTGGGTTTCACTGTTAGTGGATTTTTGCTTTTGCTTATGTCCTTTTGCAGAAGTGGAATTTATGTCACCTCACATAAAACAAACCATTTGAAATATGTAATTGAGTGGTGGGCAGCCAGCCTGTGTATGCAGCAGTGAACAAGGGACCTTGTCTCAGACAAAATGGAAGATGAGGACCCACACCCAAGGCTGTTCTCTGATCTCCATGCATGCCGTGACATGCATGTGCTCACATTCACACACATGGACACCACCACATGGACTCACATAACATGCTAACACATATTCCACACCTCCCAGCACACACAAAAACCTCCCAGGGATTCCCCCTCCCAAGGTTACCACTATTGTTCCTTCTGTCTCTCTGAGTTTTCCAAGTCTACAGAGCACACATACACAACCACACGACACCCAGTCCTTTGTTTCTGGCTTCTTTTGCTGGGCACCATGTCATAGGGTTTGCCCACATTATGGCATTTGCCAAAACTCGATTTACTTCCATGGCTGAGACAGATCAGATTGAGTTTGCTTTGTTGATGAACCTATAAGGTACTTTTACCTTTAGCCCCTGTGACTGACATACCTCTCTACACATGAGCTACCCTTCACGGACTGTTTTTTTTTTTTTTTTTTTTTTTTTTTTGAGGTCTAAAACCAGCAGTGGAACCTCTGGGTCTTATTGTAATCCTATGGCTAAATTTTGGTGGACCTTTCAGACTGTTTCTGTGGCTGTTGCTGTTACCTTTTTCTGAAAGGTGTTTAGGCTCATCCCTGGACTCAGATTGAACTCAGCCTCCAAGAAAGCACTCTTGGGATTCCCAGGAGAAGTGGGTGAGATAGACAATAAGCTCAACCTTTTTCCGTTTCAACCACAATGACACTGAGCATGGGAGGCTCAGGGTCACATTGCTCTTTGTCCTCTTCCTGGTCCCCTTACTACTTCATTCCAAAGGGGAGTGTCTCTTTAGGGCACTTGGGTAACACACTCCACTCCAGCAGCCTAAGGAAAGCAAAATACCCAGGGTGAGAACTGATAAGCATGTACCATTGGATTGACTTGCGCCAACACACACACTTGTCCCCTCCCTAAATATGTGTTCTTTGCAGTCAGAACTTTCTCTTTAAAATGAGCATAACAGAGGCTGGTACATGGTTCAGTGGATAAAGCACACACTATACAACCAAGAACCTGAGTTTGCATCCCTAGAAGCCACGTAAACCAGACACTGTAGCAGGCATCTGTAATCCCAGTACTTGTACAGGAAGATGGGAATGGAAACAGGAAAATACCCAAAATCCTCTGGGCCAGCTAGACTGGAGCAAGCCTTAGCAAATGATAAAGAAAACCTGTCTCTGAAAAGGAGGATTGGATTTATTCTGATTTCTACATGTTCATTATGCTGTTCTTCCAGCATTCAGAGTCATGAATGCAGTTCCCCTCCCCCTGCCACACACACACACACACAGACACACACACACACACACACACACACACACACACACAAATGGGCATAGCCTCCTCAGTGCTCATGTATATTCTCACAGTGTAAAGTGAGTGCACATATTTAAAAAGCCCACTGCACGACTTTGGGCTCTGCAGAAACTTAATAAACCTTTGCAAAGCTGTGAGGCCTTTGGGGACCTGCACCATCCATGTCCAGAGTGGTCTGAAGAAAGGATGCTTTTTGATTTTGCGTAGCTAAGCAAATTCCTGGCAATGCAGGCAAGAGAAAAGCGAGAAGGAAGGAGATGGGAAATGTGTGTGTGTGGCGGGGGGAGCATCCCTAGGAAAGCTTCAGGGAGAAATGGGAGAATGAGTAGCATGTGGCCAGTACCATAAGTGCAGAATTTATAACCCATAGCAACACAACAAAAATGAATTATCAAAGTTAACATCGGTATAATTCTTAGGATCATGGAACTTCTGACTTAGACTTTAAAATTACTAGATCAGCCTGATTGATATTCTTTTCTTTGCCTAAGTAAAAGATGGGGGAAGAGGGAAAGGATGAAGGAAAAAAAGAATCATCCCAAACAAAACAACACTAATCAATGAAGCTATAGAACACTTTCTAGGAGACTAGAGAAAATGATCCTGTAAGACTTAAGATGCTGAGAGTGAAGAACAAAATCCTTAGATAATGCTATAGGAGCAGGGAATAAAAGCAAAGTCACACTTTGCAGGTTATACTCCATTTAATATCTGCTTGTAAGAGCCACAAATGAGACACTCTTTGTCAGTTCATGTGCATCTCTGATACCCAGTGACACTCAAACCTGGGCTGTTGAGTCTGTTACCCTGTTTGGCCTTGAAAAATATCAGATACTAGCCACCTACCTGAGATCATGCAGGATGTCGATGTCACCTAGATTTGTGACTTATGTAGTGGTCAGACATGTCACATCCTAGTTCATGGGTTCGATGGTTTAAGACTGACCCACAGCTAGTACTTCTCAGGGAGATATATCTTACAGTGACAAATACCTTAAAACAATCTTGTCCAGTTGGAGACAGATTTCATGAAATACCATCAAATACAAACCAGACTATTAGCAGACTACATGTGCAAAACCTTACACGGCCAGACAATTTGAGGCACAGATAATAGTGAGGTTGGGATACAGAAAACTCTTTCTAATCAAGTACAGAACATAGAGATTTAAACTTTTTGTTGTTAGATAGAATGTTGACAACTGCAAAGAGCAAATTTAGTACCAATGTTTATCCCAGTAAAACTTTAAGTTAGGAAAGGTGTCTTGGCTGTCTCTGTTCTACTTCCTAAATGCAACAGAAACTGCTTACTTCTGGGAAGAGAAGAGCAGAATGAATGAATTCAAAGATGGCTACAGTACAGAGAGAGAGAGATGACTGTCATAAGGATAGACTTCCCAATTGTCATGCCTTGTCTACATATATGGAGGTACCACATGGTACTCCATAAATATGCCACAATTGCTGTGCTTCAATTAAAATAAAGTACTTTCTAGAAAAAGGCATCCGCAAGCTTTGAGCTTTAGTGATGAGCATCTGCTTCATACTCAGAAAGAAGAGGCTTAAAATCTCAGTCCCCAAGGGATGAATTCCCCAAAATCTTAGTGGTTCCACTGCTATTGCCATTGAGGTCACCATGTGTCACATAATTGATGATCAATTAACTAATATCTTTCATCCTCATGTTCTTTACTTAAAATGATATATACTGTTCAAAATGATAATGCATACCAGTATTGCCAATTTTTAAAAGTCAGCTATCCAAGTAGAAAGCAGCCATTAAATAAATACAGAGCAACCATAAATTGCTGAAATCTGTACTTTTGACAGCCAGACACCGAAGCTGTGGTTCCTAAATCATCACCATCACCACAGTCATAACCATTACACTTCCACCTCCACCATCACCACCACCATCACAGTCATATCCTTGTCACGACTACCCTGAGTATCATCATTACCACCATCATTGCTAGAATCTTTATCAGCATCAGTACCACCATATTCATTATCATCATCATTAACACTGTTTTCATTATCATGATTGTCACCATTATCATCATCCCCATAAGCTTTTTCAGTACCTAGACATTCATCATGATCATCATTATTTAGATTTTGAGATAAGACCTTCCTATACATCTCAGGCTAGACCCCACACCTCTGCCACAAACTCTGGATTCTATGCTCAAGGTAGCACCTCTCTGCTTCTTTCTTCTTTTGTAAAACAAAATATAACATGGCACCTGCCTCATGGTGGTAAGGGTAGCAATGCATGTAAAATGCTTGGGTGTCTGACACAGGCAAGAATTATATATGTATTTATTTATTGTATCGACTACTTGGTTGGTTTCTTTTCAGTGCTATCATACACATTATTAAAAATGAAGTGACTTAAAGCAGTACAAGTAATCATCTTATAGCTCAATATTTTGGAAATGAGATGCAAGTCACACTAAGAAAATCTTGCCAGTGTTCCTCTCCAGAGGTCTGGAAGGAGGGGTCAATGATGCACACCTACATTCTTGTCTCTTCCAGATTCTAAAAGTTGCCTGAATCCCATGGCTTATGGCTTTCTTCTATCAGCAAGGCAACTATGATGGGTCGAGATTTATCAGAAAGCATCATTCTCAGCCTCCCTGTGCTCTGTCTCCTCCAACATTTAGTGCCTTGTGTTATTTTATTATGTTGGACCTTTGCAGGCAGTCCAATATGAGATCCTCATCTCAAATAGATGGCCATAGGTAACTCCATCTGGAGACTTGACCCTCCTCTTCAATCTGAACCCAAATAAATTTAGACTTAGAAGGGAGGAGTATGCGTGTATTCATGGTGGGTTATTTCAACACAAAACATAGCAAACATGCTGTCCTACCTCTTGTCTTACACAACTACCAGCTAGTGTGTGACACTTCCTAAAGGGAATAGCCACTGAAGGTGTACTTTGGGCTTTCCTATTACCATGTTTTTTGTGTTCCACAATAATTTCCCCTGCTTTTTTTTAAGTCATTACTTTAGAATACCCCTAGACCTCCAGAAAAGCTGCAGAAACATAACACAGAGAACCTCTCTTTACGTCCCCTCATGCTAATATTTTATCCACAGCATGACAAGAACCAGGACATGGACATCAGCACAGTATTGTACTAGACTGCGACATACATTGGGGTGGCATAGTTTGTACACTTATCCCTCTTTTTTGTGTCATGGTCCCAACCAGGATTTCACCTGACATTTAGCTATTATTTCTCATTAGTCTTCTCCTAGATAATTTCCTTGCCTTTCAACCTTTGCCTTTCCAGTGAGTGATACTTCACCACCTGCTTGGACTTCAATCCCCAGGTAGGGAATTCCTGGCTCCTACAGACATTTGAATCTATCAGGATTCGGGTAAGCCCCCAGCCCCACAAATCCTCCTGGTTATCTCCCTTTGCTGGACGTTGTTCTTCCCCTAGCACAAGATTCATTATCAGATCCTTGCATTGTATCAAGCCCAGTGTGCTCTCTGTGGAGCTAAACTTGTGCCATGGAAATCCAGGGCTCCTGAGCTATGAGGCATCTGAACCAGGACTGCACCTCAGCATGGCTTCTCCTCTCCTCCTGTTTATCCTTCCCTGATTTGAACAACAATCCATGGAATAGCAGAGACAGGGCCTCAATAGATTAAAAACTGTTTCCCTCTAATAAAATGTTAAACGAGCTTGAAAATTAATCACCAGGGCCATTTGTGTTGCCCTCCTCAGAGGAAGATGGCTCAAGAAATTTAATAAATTATTATCACAACGATGTTCCTATTACTGAATTTGCATTTTCTTCCCAAGGCTTGTATTCAGCTTCCAAGTTGCCCAATGATGGTTAATAAAAATGATCAGATCTCTTTGCCTCAGTGGTTGGAGAGCTAGGCTAAGAATCTTCCACTAAAGAATATTCTTTAGGCTTTATACTTAATTATTTCAACTTCATCTTTAACCCCCTTCTTTATGATTTTTGTTTCTTTAAGACAACTAAAGATAGTATTAATCATGAGCACACTTTCTTGGTGGAAGCACACTGTAATGATATGCCTAGCTTAAAAGCAAATCTAATCTACTTGCTTATTAAATTTAAATGTGTTTAAGGCTGATATGGTTTGAAGATGATATGTAAAATAACAGCTTCCATGGTTATAAATGTCAACTTTCAAAATTATGTGCAATATAACACACAAAATAAATGCTGCTCGGTCTTTACTTTCCACTGTGATCAATTCATTAAGCGATGTATTACAAGCCACGAGGACGATTGCACAACAAGAGGCACCATTTGTCACAGCATATTCGAAAGCACCCAGGAAATGCTGTGATTATTATTTTTTTTGTCAGGAATAGATTATACTTCTCATTGGAAAGAGGAATAAAAGAAGCTTCCAATGTCACATGACCCTGGGGACTTCTCCAATCAAATACTAAACACTAAGAAATCTATTCTTAGAATAATGATCTGTGTTAACAACATAACACATGAACTAACAGCCATGTGGTTACCTCATAAGACCTGCACATAATCAAGGCAGTTAAAAATTCCAGCATGGATGGGAGAGAGGCCCAGCCTGGTTGAGGAGTTATTGGCAATTAACAGCTGTTGAGGGAGGTAGCAACATTATGTTTGAGAGGGTGGTTATTGGTAGGTTGCTCAGGCCACAGTGAAAAACCCTACACACATATATAAGCAGGCCACACTAACAGGACTCAAGGACTTATAAATAGTGAAAGATATATTGCATTCATCCATGAGAATTTCAAAAAAAAATAAGCAAAACATATCGTTAAAGAATGTGAATGGGCTGGAAAGACAGCTCAGTTGATTAAATGCTTGCCTAGAAAGCAAGGGTTCTGATTTCAATTCCCAGAAGCCGTATAAAGAGCCAGGTGTATTGCACATGGAATCGCAGAACTGGGAAAGTGGAGATAGGATAATCCTTAGAGCTCACTGGCCAGCCAACCTAACCTACTAGATGAGATCCAAGTCAATGAGAGGCCCTGTCTCAAAAAAAAAAGTGAACAGTAGTAAAGGTTACATCCAAGGCTGTCCCCTGACTCCTCAGGAACTTGTCTACACATATTCGTGCACACATGCACACATATACACACTTTCTGTTTCTCACACATTCAGAAGGAAACAAAAGGTGGTTTCCTTAGGAAAGCAATGCTGGCTTTTTATAGTATGAACAATGAGGAAGGACAGAAATACATTTCTCTCCTCAGAATGAGGAATCCTATATTTTTTATTATATGCTAGCCCTCGGAAATTTCCCAAATTGGATTGATCATTAGGATTCTCAGGGGAGGGGGATATATAGCATTATCTGTCTATCTACCTATCTATCTATCTATCTATCTATCTATCTATCTATCTATCTATATCATACACACACACACACACACACACACACACACACACACACACACACACAATCCCTTCCCAAAGCGATCACTGAAAAGATGGAGAAGAAGCCCAGAAATTCACATTTCAAAAATAGACTTTTTTCTGATTCTGTGAACATTGAATTTTTCCTGAAGCATAGTAACCATGTTTGTGTGTATGTGTGTGTGTGTGTGTGTTTGTGTGTGTGATTGTATGAATAGTTGTATCTATGTTAAATAAATGAATGATATGATCACAAAAGGGACTCTGGCCTCTATTGGCACATGCCCTACAGAGTCCTAACACTCATGGCTTGATGTGCCCAACTCCATGCTGATTCTTGATGAAATTTCACCGACTCCTGGGTAGTTGAATTTCTGATTTTATATCATACTGATTTCTGTGTAGCTAGATGGTATGATTTGAGGATAAAATATCCCCAAACAGGTCCATGTGCTTGCAAACTAGCTCCATGTCTGGGGACTGGTGTTTCGGAGGTTGTAGAATCTTCTGAACATGGCTTGTAGATTCAGGGCCATAGAAACAATGCTTGAAGACTTGATGCAATTTATGCTTCCATCCCAAGCTCTCTGTTTCCTGAGCGAAGATATAAGGAGGCCCAGTCTCATGTTCTCACAGCTGTAAGTGCAGTCATGCATTCCTTGGCATGAAGCTGTGGGCTAAAACAAGTCCTTTCTCCCCTGAACTGATTCTGCCAAGTATTGTGTCCCAGTGACATGAAAAGTGAGTGACAGGCCATGATGGTCTCTAACCTAGGCTCAGACAGCCTCCTCGGTTTCCGTTTGTGCAATTCCCTATATTCTCTTCAGCCGATTATATGACTCTTAGGGTTTCACTTAGGAAATAAATAAAATAAAATAAAATAAAATAAGAACCTGGCTGAGAAGGGAAAGTATCTGTTGGGAATCTATTGAAGGGTTAGATGCATCAATGTTTATAAAAGCTAATGAGAAAAGGAGGGCAAAGGCTAGCTGGCCGGGATGGAAGGACTTTTATTTCAAATTTAATTGTTCTGGGCTCACCAAGTTGATCAATGCTTTTCTGTTTCTTAGTGGCCTTCTAAGAAGTCTTGGAGTTTTGTCATTACTCAAGGGAGAACATTCCATTTGAGTCATTAATTGATGTCCTGCCCAATGGTCTTCCATTTCAATTAAGACAATGATCCATTTTTTTCCTATACATTTTGGTTGAGTCTATTCCAGACATGCAGGTAAACAAGATATAGACTGTAGAACAGAATCGTCCAGAAAGCTGTAAGGAAGAAATAAAATTGTATTTGATTTGATTGTGTTCGCTAGGAAAGTTTTGCAAGGAATTGCCTGCAGGTATCTGTGGGAAGCACTGGAACCAGTGACCTTACCCTCACCGGCAATTTAAAACCCATTCAGGGCACCTTGCTCCATGGGTGGGCTAGTTTATAGATTAAGAGATTGTGAAAAACAGATTACCATATCTATGTTCCTTTTCAAGTTATGTGTGGGTGTGACATCGTGCTTAGGGGTAAGGTGAGTTCCTATGGGTCTATAGCAGTGTAGTCCATGTACTATGCTGACCGCTACCCTTCTAGACATCTGTAGCCAGAAAGCCTTCACTCTACACCAATGCACCTTTTGTTGGGGCTTTCTGAACCAACTCCTCACTGGAGAGGAGTCACATTCCCAGGTTGGAAAAGATCTCCAAAGAGCTTCCTCCAATTCCTACCTACCTGCTATTCTGCTTCCTCAAGCATTTCTCAAAGGCTCCCAAACTCTAAAACTGGCACCTTTTTTAGCAGTCAACTCAAGAACATTCTTAGGTTGTCCTGTGAAATGCTCTGTACAATCTCATTATTATACCCTTTGAAATCTGGAGGCACCAGGACTTCCAAATGGAACAGAGAGAGGAAGGGTACACCAGCAGAAATGATACAAACTGTGAGCATCCTCTGGGATAGAATAGGAAACTAGTGCGAGGAGCAAATACTCACTGTATCCGTTTACAAATGGGGTTGATTGTGCTTGCTTAGAGCACAAAACAGCATTTAGCAAATGGGGGAGGTGAAACACACACACACACACACACACACACACACACACACACACACTTCCTTTCTGCATCACTTCAGCTAGGGTCTATATTAGACCTCGACAACACACACTTAAAAGCTTTCTCCAAATGGCATTTTGAAGCTAATTGCAATGCAAATCTTAACTCTAGGGTTTTTAATAAAATGCTACTCAGACAATATCAGAGCATTTCCAGGCAAGGCTTAGAAAGCCAACGGAAATACAGGAATACATCTTATGATGTCTTCATTCGAGCTTAAAAGACTTAGCCTAATGCCTCCCCATCTGCAACCAAGGTCCGTTTTCAGGATCCAATGGGACTACATGGGCTGAGGAGCTCTTTTGTCCAAGGGGTTGAATTGGCTGATTCTTTGTCTCTTTCCCCTCCCTCTCTCTCCTTTCTTTCCTTTTCTCCCTTTCTCTTCCCTCTCTCCCTTCACTGTTTCGTGTAGTCTACGCTGTTTTTGAACTCCCAGCATTTCTCCTTTCCCAGCCTCCTAAGAACTATTTCAAAATTACTTACTTTATATGCTCACTAAAACAACACTGTAAAACTCGTTAAAAACAAACATGAGAGAGTAGAAATGTGGCTTGTTGGGAAGAACGGGTCCAGAGCGAGGGGGAGGGGGCAAATGGGGGTAATCAGAGCACGATAAAAATGTATCATATACATTGATCTGTGTATGTAAGTGAATAACAAGCCATCCTGCATGCTATTACAAAATCTTTCATACCTCACATAGAAAACACTGGGGAGGGGGACCCTAAAATAAAATGAGTCTTTTCTCAAACCCTTTATGGAAAAGAGCTGCATGAGTATGCTCTGAAGGTCTTAGCTCTATGTGTCAACTATGTCCCAGCACACATAATTCTGTCCAGGCCACTGTGTGAAGTACTTGGCTCACCTGACAACACCAACTAAGCATTTTCCATTAGGACCACTAAAATGTGGCCAATATTCTGTTTCAGAAATTTAGATTTTTATTTCCAATTTTTAGCATTAGGAAACAATGGATCAATAAGAGTTTCCACTGAATCCTATTCATTTCCACATGTGTGGAAATGTATTCTCATTGCAAACACACAAAAAGTACTTTCTTTTGAGGTTACTAAAGAGTGCCAAGGCACTGTAGGGGATAAGTGTAAGGTATACTGGAGAGGAGGAAAAGAAAAGGTAAGTGAGTCATCCTCAGACTTTTGGACCCTCACTCAAGATAGGATGAGGAGTCTTGATACCCAAGGATGGACCACTATATGTAACACAAAAGTGTCTTATTCCCAAAATAAAAGAGAGACTGAAGGATGCTCAGATATTCATATGACTAGGGAATTTTAAAATCTAAAAAACAGTTCAAGTTCCCTATGTACAGCACACTTCTGTACACTTGCAGAGCTAGTGAGAAACAAATGTCTTTGAAAATAAAATTGCATAACAAAGCCTATCTCCAAGGGTGAAACTGTTTTATGATTCTACCATGTAAGCATGAGCCCAGATGTTTCTCAATGTCTAATAAATACAGCAGGGTTTCTGGGAAACTGGTGAATCGAATCTGGCCAAAATATGTGTGTCCACAAGATGACCATTATTATTATGGGAATTATTAGGGTGCAGTATCGGGGAGGAACTAGACCCAAATGACTCTAATCTAGTCTTATCACATGCACACAAAGACGCAGAATCCGAGGGACCTCCATGTAATCCATCTCTGTCAACTGCATTAAGGAAATTACCTGTCAGCAACATCATGGCTGAGATTTTGTGATTAAACACAAATATGGGAATGCCCACGGGTATAGTGAAATCGTTAGGGGAAAAAAATCACATGCAAACACTTCCTTCAATTTTCTTTCCTTAGAATTCATTCTAAGGTCATAAATATTTGAAATCTGCAATGAGGGGTATAACATGGAAGTTATCAAGTACTTACTTTGTGGTTAATGCCCTGCCTTCCCCAAACTACCCCATAATGCACCAGGGTAAGGTGAATTCAATGGGATAAAGTGTGTGGGTGTTCCTCTGTGCACTTTGTAATTTCAAATATGTTATTGCATCTGAAGATCATTTTCCTTCCTTCCAGAATGGGTCATTGTTATGAATACATAAGATAAAGAGATGGAAAACAGCAAATAGCAAACTTCTTTTGAAACCCAGTAATCATTATTATGCTTCTCATTAATAATAATTGTAATTAATTGTAATTGTAAATAATGAATAATGTTGATGTGAATTTATCACAAATATACACTTAAGGGTTCAAGGACATTGTCTAAGTTTTATTTATTTTCTTTATCTAAATTGGAAGCAGGGTCTCATATAGCACAGGCTCCTTGGGAATTGCTACTTAGCTGAGACCGGCCGAAGACTCCTAATCCCCTTGCCTCGATCTCCCAAATGCTCGAATTCCAGCCACGCGTCACGGGTTTTTATGTGGCAATGAGGACCAAGTTGAGGGTTTTGTGCATGCTTCGGAGTTACATCCCTGGCCTTGCCCAAGGCTTGCAGTTTAGAAACCACGTACTGCTGACTGAAAAGGAGCACGGCCTATCTAGAGCCTCATGCTGCTAAATTCTATTTTTAAAAAAAAGTTTCCAAAGCATTTGTCTTCATTTTTTAGGGTTCATATGTTTGTATATGAGATTGAGATCTGTATATGGGAGCTGCTCTAGATTCTGAGATATTCCATGTTTGGCCTAAGAGAGTTTCAAGCACATTGTCAAGGAATCTTTAAGGTACCACAGGTCAACCATTTGGAAAAGCATTGAGCAGAGATAAGTTGTTGACTGCGACAGAGGAGGCAAAATCTCACCCATGATGCAAACAGACAGATGTTCAGTCCAGCAGGCACGTTAGTTGGTGCACAACCAACATCATCGGCTCTGGATTGCTTAGAAGGCTCTGGCTTTCTCCTTCCCTCCTCCCCTCTTCAGCATACACATCTCAAGGTTCACATGGTCACCCCATCTCTTGTGTCATTCATGGCCCCTTTCCTCTGAGACTGAAACTGACTTAAGTAACTTCCCATGCATGGAGGAAGACTGATCGGATCCCCTCCCCTCTGCCTCTTCTCCACCTCCTGTACGTGGAATTCCTTCCAGTTTGTCCTTTCTCTACTCTTTAAACACACCAAGGCAAGGACTTTCAGGCTGCTGAGTCTGGCATACAAGGGTACTCCTCTTCTCTTTCTGGCTCTGCCTTCTTCCCCTTCCCCTCCTCCAGGACTTCCTGTTATCTCTGGCTGCCTGGACCAATGCTTGCCACACTCGTTCACCCTTCTCTCAATGGCATCACACTTTAGGCAGAAAATGTTATCCTTTTTATTGACTTTGAGTCTCTTTAAAGCAGCTCCCTCCATTAGCACAGCAGGTGGAGGAGAGCAACACCTATATCTTAACTACTAAAATGGCCCCAACAATAGGCACCTAGTGCCTACTAGCTGAATCAAACTCAAAAGGACCTAATGGGTCTCATTCTTACATTAAACCGAAATCACAGGTCGTATTGTATGTGAGTTAGCTAGCCCGTGATTCCTGCTGGAAAAGCATCCTCTGGCCCTGACTCCTGAGATCCAGAGTACATCTTGTTTGGGGTGAACACTAGTGTATGTTTTCAGGAGCCCAGAAATCAATCCATGCTTGTTCTGACTCTGTCTCTGTCTGCCCTGCTCCCTCTCCTCCTTCTTTCTTTTCTCCCTCTCCCTCCTTACTCCCTCCCTCCTTTAAACATACCTGCAGGTGAATGAAAGGGTGAAATAGCATCTATCACCACTAAAATCTGAGATGACTCTGGAGCTTCCATTGTTTGGTGGCAATAAATGAACAAGAGTTCTCAGTTCTGACCACATCCATTATGCCTGGTGCTCTCAAATCCTGGCATGAAACTTCAAGCAGAGAAACTGCCATTTTTATGCCAAATTCGAGATCAACCCTCATGCTCATAAGCATTGTAAACTCACCAATACCTATTGCTGTCACTTGGCTTTGTTGTCCTTGTTCACGATGGATTCCATTTCTCCCAAGACTAAGACAGCCTGCCACCAAACTCAGAAACACAGACGCACCTGGCCTATGGAGCCTCTCTTCCCCGGACAAAGGATCAACCTCAACAAAGACAGCTCGGTTCTCTCTCTTAGGAAATTTGCAACCGAGGCTGTCACCCCTTAGCCCCACTCGTCTTTTTTCATAAAATCCCCATGTCCTGTAAGTGACAAACATTATTTTAAATGCTTTTCTGATCTCAATAAATTTAGGTTCTAGTGGGAAAACAAGCAAAGAAAATAAGATAATTTAGGATCAGGGCATGTGGTTATTTATGGCCAGGAAGGAGGTGAAAGGCAATTAAGACAAAGGGCTCAGGGGTGTGAGGCTTTCTCTGGAGGAATCCCGAAGGAGTCCATGTAAAATGAAGTGGAGGGCAGTCTGCTATGTTGGGGGTGAGCCACAAAGCAGGAGGGTTGCTGGCCAGGGGCTGAGACTGTTCCTGTTTCCCGCTCCATCCCAACACTGCTCCTTCTCTTTAGTCCTGCTCCTCATTCCTCCCCCACCCTCCTCCCCCATCTTCCACCGGCCCCACCCCTCCTCCTGGTATCATTTGGAATCCATGGGCTATTTCCAAATCCAAGTTTTGCTGCATGAGTCTGAAGCAGGTTTCTACTCTTCACGCTGGGAAGAGTTAACACTACTTTTAATCCCCGGATCTAGGACAGCAGCTCACCACCAGGTACGCGTCATTTACTTAACCTGTCCAAGGAAAGGTAAAAACAGAGAGGATACCCAGGTGTGATTAAGCCTTTCAGAGTTAACAAATCAGGGGCTCATCTGGCTTCAAAGTCAGGTGTAGAAACCCGACAGAAGAAAAAAAACAAATTTTTTACTTCTTAGTCTGTTGGGGGGGCCTCAGAATTCCAGTTACGGTCTCTGTAGAAGGCCATAATTGTTTACAGGAACTGGAATAAAATGCCAGGCTGCATAGCTTTTCACAGTGCGGGCTTTGAGGGAGCTCAAAGTCTCTGTCCCTTAGTGATAATCACCTAGATCAAAGGCGTACAGGAAGGTGCATCTTATGAGATAACCACAAAGCCATGGCATTGACTACAGAGTCCATTGCAAACAAGCATGCAAAGGTCTATCCCGCTTATCAGCAAGGGAGATTAGGGCCGACCATTACTGTGCCCTGCACTTTGGCTCTGAGAATTCTGCTGTGTTATTTCATGTTGTGCTTCCCAAAGGAGCTGCCCACGTCCCTCTGCTTTGAGAAAAAACCTCCCCCCACCCTTACCAATGACCTAAGAGTTCCTTCCGATTCAGCAGTTCAGAAAAATCTTCTGGGAGGGTGAGGGGTGATTTTTTTGGACCAGAGTAATCAAAAAGCATGCAGAAATTCTCAGGGAACCATTACTAGGTAGGAGGCCTTTTTTTTTTTTTTTTGTCAAGGAGCAGAACATAGACACAGAAGAAAAGGAGTTTGGATAGGCAGAAGGGAACAACACAGAATTACTCTCACTGATTTATAATTTTCTCGGTTCAGTTAATCCTTTGTGCCTCATAACTACTGTCAAAGTTGATGGCTAACCTCAAATGTCAGTTGATGAGATCTGGAGTCTGGAATTTGACCATGCCTCTGGGGAATTATCATGATTATGTTAATTGTGTTGTGAGGACCTGCCCACTATGGGTGGCACCATTACCTGAGCCAGGGTTAGGTTAACTGTGTTGTGAAGTCCTGCCCATTATGGGAGGCACCATTCCTTGGGTAAGGGTTAGGTTAGCTGAGTTGGGAAGACCCGCCCACTATGGGTAGCACCATTCCCCTGGTCAGGGGCCCAACTGTAGAAAAAAAGGGAAAGTGAGAAGAGCACATTCATTACTTTAGGCTTTCTGATTATGGATGTGATGTGACCCTTGAACTATGAACCAAAATAAATATTTTTCCTCATAAGCTTCTATTGTTAGGGCATTTAAACAGCACCAGGAAAAGTAAGACACTAAGCATTATGTTTTCTCTTTAGCAGTTTAGAAGACTGTGGCTCAGAGATGTCCAAAGATATTGGATAAATGACAGCGAGGCTAGAGACAGAATGCCCATCCTCGGAATTCCTTTACTGTAGGCGCCCAGGCAGGGTGTGGCCATACTCTCGTGCCCTGCTGAAGACAGAGGCTTGGAGGGCACACTGTTTTCACATTGTCTGCAAAAGGTTCTCAGCAACAGTAAGGATGAGTAGTTGTGACAGAAACTGTGGCACACCAGTCTAAAATATTAATTATCTGTCCCATTACAGGAGATGCTGGCCACCAGTCCACAGCAGTGAGCATGGCACACAGCATCCTAAAGCTGACATGCTTCCTTCTAATCTTGATTCTTAACATCAACTTTTCCCTCTGGTAATATTTTGTCTAAATATTTTCACCTTGAAGCAAATGTGCTCCCCGCTTTTTGTACCATAATAACTCACAGTAGAAATGGAGTCGGGCGAGCAGAGGAGGATAACTTTCCCAAGTAAATCTCCTGCACTTCTTTCCGGCACCACAGGGAGCCATCTCACCTTTTACAGTATGGGAGGAAAACTGTCGCTGTTGTTAGTGTCCCCTCATCCATCAGCCTGTGAAGTACTGCCCAATAAAATCAAAGCACCCTGCCAGATCAAGACACTGCACAAACACGGTGTGGGCTTTCTGAAAATAGGTCTTCAGAAGGGCGAGCCAGCCCTGCCCCTTATCTGATATGAACAGCATCTCATCCTTAGGAATGGGACTTCCAGAGGTACTGTTCCTTCTTGGCTGTGTAGCAGCAGGAACTTGCTTACCCTCTCTGATCCAGATTCCCCTCTAAGTAAGAAGAACAATATAAAAAGAGTACCCTCCTGCCGGGTGGTGGTGGCGCATGCCTTAATCCCAGCACTCAGAAGGCAGAGGCAGGCAGATCTCTGTGAGTTGGAGACCAGCCTGGTCTACAAGAGCTAGTTCCAGGACAGGAACCAAAACCACAGAGAAACCCTGTCTCAAACAAACAAAAAACCAAAAAAAAAAAAAAAAAGAGTAACCTCCTCATACAATTATATAAAGAATTCATTAGCTACATACAACAAAAAAATATGCTAAATTGCATTAAAGAATAGTGTGGTATACAAGCAAGTGCTAGGTGAGTTATTGGCATTGTTGGTATCATTATTATTAAATACCATCTTAGTATTAAGGAGTAAGGAGTAAATAAGAAGGAGCCAGAGAGATCACTGAGGGAGATGGAAGGCAGAAGAGCTGCTTCTCCAAGAGAAGATGCTCAGGACACAGGTGTAAGACAGGGCAGATTTGGGGTGCCCTCTGTGGAGCAGTTTTCTCTGGAAATGAAAAACCTTGTGTCACGATCCTTTCGGCAAAGGCTCAAGGAGCATCTCAGAGCTGGGTGCGTAGAAAGAAGGGTAAGTGCTAGACACCACACAACACTACTGCAGTCTAGTGTCTTCTGATTTGCCTGGGCTTTGCACGCAGACTCACAGCAGCTGCGCTTATCTGCACAACATGAATCCAGACAAAACTTCCAGCATAGACGTGGGAGGGGTCACAGGGCCCCACCCTAGCTGAGGAGCCGGTGCTGATTTGTGAATTCTGGAGAAAAGGCAGTGGTAGCTTTCTTCAGGACAGGCCACTGGCAGAGTGACTAGTCGATGGCCCGATGCCCATGAGGGTATGGGCATCACTAATTAGAATCTAAGTAGCAATGCAATCAGAATCATAAAAAGTCTAAGAATGGGTCATGAAGCTGGATGAGGGACATAGCAGAGAAAGGGTCTAAGCAGAGCTGGAAGTAGGGAATGAGGGAAGGATAAGACCAAAATACATTGTGTGTCTCTACAAAATTTTCAAAGAATAACTAGCTTTTAACAACCCCTACTGAGTATTCTTCCATATAGACCACAGTACACTATAATTCTGGTGCAGATGCCAACTTCCAATTCTATCAAAAATAAAGCCTTCACTGTACATCAAATAAAATGGTACCTGACCAAAAAATAATGTTGAATTTTAAGTATCAGTCATAAAAGTGAGTTATTCTCTAAGGGGCAGGGCAGCTTTATTTCTGAGTTCATCATGGGGTGTGTGAGCTTCCATGAAAAATTAAAATGTGCCACTGTTATTGGTTAGCCTTTTTAGGAGATGGCTTTTTGTTTATAATATTATTAGCTAAGTAAATTAGCTAAGTAAACAAAGTTAACTACACCAGATCTGTGTGACAGGCAGAGATGTCTGTCCTTGGGACATTACTTAGAAAACAGTAAGTATAGCTCCTTCTGAGTGTTCATACTTTCTTAGTCAGTAGGGTTACACTCATCAGTGACAGAGATACATGTTGAGGTCATTGCATTGATCACGTGGAGTCTGACACCATGACTTTTCCTAGAGCTCTGAGTCTAAATAAGCCCTTCCTTCCTTAAGTTGCTTCTGTCAGGGGTTTGTTACAACCAGAAGCAAAGCAGCCAATGCATCAACCCTACAACAGTTTGGACATGGCAAGTAATTGATGGAATGGAAGTGCCAGAGCCTTCCATATATCCTGCTCCTGCAGGACACTGAAAAGGTTCAGCCATTTGCTTGTGGCTGGGAGGGTCATGTGATTGAGGCTGGTTAGAGTCATGTGATAAATCTTTCCCAAACTTTGAGTCAGTTACTAGGGTACTGCTAGGAGATTTTCTGCTTTTGTCTTTCTGAATTACACCAAAGAATCAAAATTATCAGTTCTGGAAATGTGCATTTCTGGAGTAATGTTTTTGCATAGCTTCTCTAGAAAGTCTCTTAGATCCACAACAGGTTTTCAATGAGCAGAAACAAACTTTCCTTTTGTTACCACTCAGTGGCTTCCATGGTATAGGAACTGACATACATTCTCTGAGTGGACACATGCCTGGCCTTGATACCCAGTGGACCCTCAAAGTCACCAGAAAAGGAGGAACTATGCCTAAGCAACTTTGACAAACCACATGTCCAAGGTTGGAGCCTATAGACTTCTATAAATAAAGTTTTATTGGCACACAGCCATGCTCATTCATTTATTCATTGTCCATGACTGTTTTGTGCAGGGCTGAAGAAATGCAAGAGAAACCATAGGACCTGTAAAAATCTAAAATATTTACAACCTGGCTCTTTTTAGATAAGATTTGCTGACCTCGGCATGAGAATTCTGTGGAAGTGCCCTGCTTCCCAGAACAATCTAGTTAATAATGCAATTTGCTTGGAGTGCAGCACTCAGAGCTAGCAGCTGGTCCTACAACGGTAGCCACTGTGAAGGGGAAAGCACTACTGAAAATAAGACACGAGGTTGAAGCCTTACAAAGCATCTTTGACCTACTTCCCATTCTTCCCATCCTCAAAGCCTGAGACCGCAGGGCTACTGCCTTGTTTATGCAGCTGCTACTTTGGTCTTGTCGGTGAGGCTTCGGACTGGCAGTGAGGACCACAGATGCAACTCCCTCTCACTGAAACCAGCTTGTCTACTGTTCTCTCTGCTCAGATCTATTCAGGGCCTGAACTGTAGACCAGTCAGCAAAATGACAAGCTCTCAGTGTTAAAATAGGGGTCATGAGGTCATACCAAACGAGATGGTTTTAAAATTTTTCATGTGTATATATGTATGGTGACCATGTGTAATATTCCTGCGTGTGCTTGCATGTGTGTCTGCAGATACATATGTGTGAGCATGAATGTGGAGACCAGAAGTTGAGGTCCTCAACTGTTCTCCACATTATGTGGGTTGTATATGTATTTGTGGTGGGGTTGGGGCTCGGGTGTGTGCATGTACATACATGCCTGTGAAGGTCAGAAGTTCAGAATGACTTTCTTCCCTGATTATCTTCTACTTTATTTCTGAGTCAGGGTCTCTTGTCAGCGTTTGCCAATTCTACCTTTCCCATACAGTCAGCTTGGCCCAAGTAACACCTCTCTTTGCCTTTTGCCTTTTGAGATTACAAGTGACGGCCATACCTGCCTGGATTTTATGTGTCTACTAGATATATAAACTCTGGACCGTATTTGCATGCCAAGCATTTTATCCCTAAAGACAGCTCCATGATAGTCTAGCCAGCTTGAATGGTTAGCCATATCTGAACACACATGCACTCTTAAGTATTTTTTTTTTCATATGCTCAATGGGACTTCATTGGGCATTGATAGTTTCTCTACATAAAATTATCTTACATAAATAAAGCATTACATAAGATACACCAAAAGAGAAACATAAACACCAAACCAGCTACAAAACCTTTTATCTACAATGCTGTCCTCCTGGCAAAATATGCTAGGGTAATGGAGGCACAAAGCTTGTAGGAGTAGCCAACAAACATCTGACTTGACTTACGGCCCAGTCTACAAGATGGAATCCTTGCCCAACACTGGGAGGATGACCAAGAGCCAGAGACTATATAGCTCAGAGACATAGGGTAAGCCAAATATTATTGGTCTTTAAAAACTACAGTGATAAAATAACTCCTAATGATATTCTGATCAGTGCCTTATTCAGCCGTCATCAAAGAAGCATCCTCCTGCAGCAGACGAAAACAATACAGTGACTGTTGTTCCTTTGCGGAACTACAGCTCCCAGCGTTCCCCTGGACTAGGGATGCCAAAGCACGCAAGCGCAGGACACATTTCCCAGAAGCCTTTGTGTTCCTCGTTAAAAGACGAGCATTGCTACAACCCGCCCCCTCTTTTCCCTTGTTCCTGTCTCTCCTGTCGTGTCCCCATACCTGTTCCTGCCCATTGTTACCCCTCCCCCATTAAAAGTGCACCCACGTGGGACCACCGCGTGTCTGTGTTTCCTTTCCCGTGTAACGTCTTTACCCGTTAACTCTGCAGACAAGAAAGCCAGCCAGAAATCAGAAACAACAGTGACCACACACAGACACTACACACAAAGAGACAGAACTACTTTGGAACACACAACCCTTTGGATAAAATATTTCCTTATATTCCCTCATCTTAGGGCTCAGGGAACTCCACAGAAGAGGAGGCAGAAAGAGTGTAAGTGCCAGAGGGGATGGAGGCCACCAAGAAAACAAGGTCTTCCGAATCAACTGAGCAGGGTTCTTGTGGACTCACAGAGACCGGAGCAGCAAGCACAGGGCCTGTGTGGGTTTGTACCAGGTCCTCTGCTATGTGATATGGCTCTCAGTTTAGCATCTTTATAGGACTCCTAAGTGTGTGATCGAGTGGCTCTGACTCTTGTGCCCTCTCTTGGGTTCTTCTGCTGGTTTACCTTGCCCAGCTTTGGTGTGATGATTTTTGTTTTATCTTATTGCATTTTATTTTTGTCATGTTTTGTGTTATCTCTTCAAAATCAATTCTTTTCTAATAAGAGAGAAAGAAAGAGGGTGGATACTGAGAGGAGAAAAGGAACTGGAAAGAGTAGAGAGAGGGGAGATTGTGGTCAGGATATATTGTATGAAAAAATAATTTACTTTTATTAAACGGGGAGACTGTGAGACACATGCACACGAATACATACATGCACACATATATACACAATACTCTTTCATTTTACCCTTTGCCTAGCCCTTTTCATGCTCTTTTTACTCATGATCCTTACCACCACTGACATTTGTATGTAGGTTCTTATTTGTAAATGCTCTGGCTGTTTAATTATTATGATGAAACTGGCATATAGGCATAGCACGTTCAAAATCTTATTCTTTGGATCTAGAACAAGAGTTAAAAAACTTTGTCCAGGAAATACTTAATAGTGTGTATTGAACCATACAGTACCATGAGATTTCAACTCTGCTGTTGCAACAGAAGGACATATTTGAGGTCAATATGCAAATGAGTGGGTGTAGCCACATAGCAACAAAACTATGTTGACAGACCAGGTGGACATCGGCTGCTTTGAGAGTTGCAGTTTGCTGAGCTAGGACATACACCACTCCCTGACACTAAGTAGGTACTTCACAGATATCTGTCACATTATTTGGATTAACGAGAATCTCAGGTACGTGGTTAAGTCAAAAAGACCATGTACATCTAGTAAGACGCTGTCAAAGATACAGAATCAATGTGACAAGAAGATTTTTAACAGCAGAAAAAAAACTGCAGGATGATGCTAATCACCTTCTAAGCATTATCTCACCTCTTCTACGTATGACTTGAAGAACCTCCTAGTATCAAGCCCGTTCTATAGCTAGGATAATCAAAGCTTTTCCCTAAGCCCCACATATAGCAGGGGAGTCCCAGGAACCCTGGTAGAGAAACATGGTTAAAGGTATATGAGCCAAAACTTGGGCAGCCCAGCTGTAAAATGTCTGTCTAGCATGTGTGAGGCTCTGTGTTCAACCCCGGGCACAAAGGCACAAAACCAGCTTCCTGAGACCACTCTCACATCTATTGTGGGAACCCCTGCTGACTGAGGTCTTTATTGAATATACATTAAATCAAACTGGTGCAACTATTGGGTGGCTGTTAAAAACTTCCCTCTCAGAACTCTGACTTTTGCCTTTGGATCGCTGAAGGTTTGAAACTCTCCGTTTCCTCCTCCTGGGTTGCCCAGTCCAGCCTTGATAAGAGGGTACATGCCCAGTCTTATCATAAGTTGTTGTGCTGTGTTTGTCTCTTTGAACCTATTAGGCTTAATCTCCACATCTCAAGTCCTTTCAATTTTTCTAAAGAGTGGCCTTTTCCTAGAGAGAACAGCTTATTGGAACCAGGCTCAAACACATGAAGCTTCCTGCATTATCCACAGAGTGAACAAGTCATTTTCTTAGAAGATAAAAAAAAAAATAATAACGTCAATTATGGAGTGGCTAGAAAAGGCAAGCTGGTGTGGACAGGGAAATGTGTGGCTGTCAAGCTTCAGCGTAGAGGCACACGGTGCAGAGGTGGGACATGCCATCAAATCCCATTTCCAAAGCAAGGTTCTCACACAGAATGCGCCCTAATCACAAATGGGGTGATTAGCAACTAAGATCTGTGTTGTTCTACAACTAGCTTGCAAGCACTGCGAAAAGTTGGGAAGAGAAAGCTTAGCATTGTGTCCTAAGTTCCTGGTTTTCTTTTAAAAAAAAAAAAAGTTTTCCTCCTCTTCATCACCCTCCACCCACTTCTTAGATAGCTCACCCCCAAGGGGAATCAAATTATTGATGAAGATAGATGCCCCTTAATCTTCATTGAGCTCCATCTATGAGGTTAACAAGGCTCACTGAATGGTCATCACAGGAAGTTCTGTGTCCAGGTTAGTTTTAGCTGTCCGCTTGACACAGCCTACAGTGATGGTAAGTGAGGAATTTAGCTGGATCCTATTGGCCTGTGGGGGCATATCTTGATTATCACTTGATGTAGGAGGGCCCAGTTCATTGTGGGTACCTCTCCCACTAGGCAGGGGCCTGTACTGTGTAAGAATGGCAGCTGAGTGAAAACCACCTGCCAGCCAGGGAATACGCATCCTCCCTGGTCCCTACTGTATTTCTTTGGCTGCAGTGACTTCCTTGACTGTAGATAATGCTGTGTGGAATTTTACCTCTGGCTAAGGAATTCTCTTCATGAGGAGGAGTGGGCACATGAGTATTTCCCATTAGTAGAAACAAAAACCTAAAGGATCCCTGGCACGCTTACTGGTAATCCTGTCTAATGAACTGGTGAGCTCCGAGATCATTGAGATCTTGTCTCAAAAATTCAGGTAGGGAATGAAAGTGGAAGATGCTCAACATTCTCCTCAACCCTCACATCTGCTCTCCTCCGCATTCACACACACACAGACAGACAGACAGATAGACACACAGACACAGACACACAGAGACAGACAGACAGATAGACACACAGACACAGACAGACACACACACGCACAGGCACACACAGACACAGACAGACAAACACACAGAGAGAGACAGACAGACAGACAGACAGACACAGACAGACACACACACATACAGACACAGACAGACAAACACACACACACACACACACACACACAATCAATTGCAATCATTTTTTTGGCCTGAGACAGACGGTAAATATGGAGTCCTATGTGCTGCATACCATATTGTTTCTAACACAAAGAACAGCAAGCAGTTGCTAAAGGAAGGTCCCCACCAATTGCCTTGCTCTGTCTTGGGTGACCCAGGCTGGGGCATGCCTGGCTCCTGTCCTCAGCTCTCCAAGAAGCTAGTGGGCATGCTAAGCTATTTAACTTGCATAATATAATAGTTATGACATGACACTAAAGAATATTACTTTATTCAATTTTATGATGCTTAGTGCCATAAGTGGGACTTAACTGTAGATGGGTGCATGGAATTAGTTTCTTTATAGATGATTAAAATAAAAAATGTCCTAAATTTGTTCCACCCTCCTGAAGCCATCCTCACGGTCTTAAGTGCCACATCCTAATATTTCTACCGCTCTCTCCCTGGTGTTTCTGGAAATTGCTTTCGGAGTGTAAAAATAGTGTGTGGTGCTGTAATTGAAATGACAAATGGAGAAACACCAGGGAGATGGCAAGAAGGAAGGAGAAATGGCTCTGAGAGAGAAAAAGAGTTTCCAGCAAACTCAACACAGTTGCACACAAAACATTCGAAGCCAGCCCACTCCTTGCCAAAGTGCTTGGTACCTATACCCTCTTGCTTCTAAATTCTGTTTTATAGTCACACAGGGAATGGGGTTCAGAGGGACACGCAGTTTTGACAGTAGCACCTTGTTTTGGCTATTCAAACCTTTACTATAGTCATTCCTATGCTTAGGGTTGGTAGGACTCTTTTTTTATATATAGCATAATTTGAAATAAAACTGCTCAGAGCAAAGCAGTGATTAGTTTCCTTTTACTTAATAATACATGCTCAGGAAATTTTTGTTAAAGGTAACTCAATAGAAGAATCATAATAAAATACTTGGTATTTATCATCATTCTGTATTCTGAACACACACTGCCACTTGTGGTCTATTAACATGCTGTCTGGAGGGATGAGGATGTAATTCCTTGATAGCATGTTCGCTCAGCATGCAGGAAGCCCTGGGTTCAAATGCTAGTGACATACACACAGAGAAACACACAATGAGACATGTCATTCCTATGTGCGATTTACACTCCTTATAAAAAACGTCCATGGGAGAGCCCAGCATAGAGTTCTGCGATGACCTGCTCTGCGACACCCCAGTCTCCATTTGGAGGTCCCTAGTGGCCAACTTTAAGAAGGGGGGTCATTATTCTTGACCTGCTCCCTAGACTTTCTGTGCTGAAGGTCCCATGCTAGCTATGTGATTCTGCCTTGGAAATTCAAGCTCTCTTTGGAAAAACTATGAAAGAAGAATCTGTGATACTTCAACTCCAGGAAGGTGAGCTCCCAGCTGTGTGTGAAGACCCTGGTCTGTCTCCTGCTTCTAGCCTTTTACCAATGTTATTGGTAGAACCTGGCATGAAATGTGTTCACAGCAATGTTCAGACGGCTTCCTTCCTTCCTTCCTCTCTCTCTCTCTGTCTCTCTCTCGCAATGTGAGAGAAACAACAGGAGCGCTAATTACACTTAATGGAACTTGGCACCGTTTCTCAGGAGGTGGTGCTCATCTGCAGAAGGTAACACTTTAGATTTGCTGACAAAAACCTGGGGATCAAAAAGTGGGTGTGAAAGAGGGAGAAATATGTATTTTTTTAATCCAGTAGTCATGGTGGGAATAACAACATCTTTCACACTATAAACACACCAGTGGGAAGCTTACTTTTATTATCTACTTTATTAGGAAAATGTGTGGGGCACAGGGGAGTGGAGGGGAGCTGCTGCACATGCCTATGAAGGCAGCTGATATTTTTGATGAAGCTGGCAGGATCATGGTGGGAAATCTATTGTTGGGTGTAGATTCATGTAAATATGGAATGCTTGGTCTGAACCCCAGGAACTCCAATCTGAAAATGCAAATGTCTAGGAATGTTAGTTAAGTAATAACATCTGATTTGCATGTTTATTTTTATAGGTGAGAACAGTAAAGCGCACAGTGAGGTTTCTGACTTGTCCAAGGTCATGAGTATCCTGGGAAAATTGGAACCAGAAACTGGCCTCATGGCAGGCAGAAGCTAATTTTTTTTCTACCACATCATGCAGCCTGCCAGCAGGCATTGGATCCTGAGCATACAGCTTCCTTTGGGAAATGACTCTCTGTGGGTCGTGTTCTCACTTAAGTGCCTCTCATAACTGGAGATGTGTCTTGGTTATCAGCCTGCTTCAAGCTATATGGTAAGCACAGTTTAACAGATAAAGAAAGACACTGGCTAAGGCAACATTCAAAGGACCCAGGAGCTTCAATGAAGTATGGAGACAGACTGATAATGAGTTAATATAGTTCTGAGGCTCAGTGCTCAGAAAACACTCGCCGCTTGCTTACCATCGAAAGAAACTCATTTTCAATGACCCTGCTCTACGGCAAAGTAAATGGAAATGCTTGCTTTTGTGTTATTGATAAAGACACTAGAGTTCAGAACACAAAAAGAGAAAATTGTGTTCCGATCACAGAAGCAGCCTCTTGACCACAGGTCTCTACGCTGTGATGAATTCTGTGGAACATTATGAACCCACTCTGAGAGAAATATGTATTTTTTTTGTATACTAATCCTACAGTTTACTTAGAGAGGTAAGGCAAGTACACAAAAAGTAGCTGGAGACCATGGAGTACAGTGAGAATAGGATATTAATGTTGGCAGCAATTTCTGTAGGGTGTGATATGAATGAAGAGTATTGGGAAACATTTTCTTACTGGGTGTTCTGGGTCAACCAGGGATTGTAGTAATATTGTCCTCTTTGATATGCTGTTAAGGTTGTTGAGGTTTCTGGGAGTTTCACCTGACTGCTGTGGTTTATACTTCCCTAAGGAGCAGACCTGAAAATAAATCCTAGATGTGTCTGGTTTGCATGTTCTCCACCCTCTGCCAATGGATCACATACTGTGACTCCCATGAGTGCTTAAGAGTCTGCAGAATGTGGTCCAGGGCTCAAGACAAGGGCTGAAACTGACTTTGAAAGTCATTACTGAAGGCAGGGAGGAAGCCAGGTGCAGAGCAAGATAGGATGGCATTGACCATGGCCACAGTAAGACCAAGTGTTCCATAAAAGCAGAGGCAGTCATAGGGTTGGTGGCACATGACTTTAATCCCAGCACTCGGGGGCAGAGGCAGGCAGATCTCCGTGAGTTTGAGGCCAGCCTGGTCTACAGAACTAGTGCCAGGACAGGCTCCCAAGCTACATAGAGAAACCATGTCTCAAAAAAGCAAAACAAAACAGAAAACAAAAACAAAAAAGCAGAGGTATTCACACCCACTGGTTCAGTGGGTACAGAACTGGGACCATTTAGGGATCAGCTCCAACAGAGGTCCAGTGGAAGCAGTGGAGACTGTGGGACCCACCCCATGGACTGGAGTTAATACATCATCTCTAAAATTCTACCATTAAGTGATTCATCTAATCAACAAGTGTGGGACAAGGCGCTATTCCAAGCATCCTGAACCCAGGAGTGAACAGATCTTGGCCACACTACACAAAGTTAAAGATTCTTACAGTATTTGTCATTTCTGTGTGGAAATGGAACACATGGCTCCGGCGAGTCCTTCCAACTGCCAAACAAGCAGCACTCAGCATGGAGTGATGAGGGATGAGATTAGCAATCAGGGTATTATTTAATTACTGATATTGCTCATTTTGTAATTATGATACACTTTCTAGAACTTGAAGTTATCTCTGAATAAAACAAAGTACTATTAAAAGTGGACTGGAGAGATGGTCCAGCAGTTAAGAGGTGCTTTTTCAGATGACCAGAGTTCAGTTCCCAGAACCCATATGGTGGCTCCAAACCAACTGTATTCCAAGTTTCAGGGGCTGTGATGTCCTCTTCTGGCCTCCAGAGGCATGGAACTGCATGTTGTGCAATACACATATGTAGTCATTCACCCATAATGTAAAATTAAAACATTACTACTCATTGCCACAAGCACATTTGTCAAAATACTACTCTCTCTCTCTCTCTCTCTCTCTCTCTCTCTCTCTCTCTCTCTCTCTCT
>NC_022014.1:7889789-7915669 GCF_000317375.1 Microtus ochrogaster | reverse complement strand
TCATCTATCTATCTATCTATCTATCGTCTGTCTATCTATCTATCTATCTATCTATCTATCTATCTATCTATCTATCTATCTATCTATCTATCTATCTGGTCTCTGTGTAGTCCTAACTGCTCTGGAACTCACTCTGTAGACCAGGCTGGTCTCAAACTCAGAGATCTGCTTGCCTCTGTCTCCGGGGCGCTGGGATTAAAGGGAAGTATTACCTCAGGCCAGCTTTAACTCTATATTTTTAAATCTGAAAATGCATACTGAAAAAAAGATGATAGATGGATGGATATTTAGAATTGTTTTATACAACAAAATAGCCATGATATTGGTGTGGATGTAAATACTGTATTGGATGTCAGGGGAGACAACTAGGCCCTTAAGGATATTTTCTGATTTTGCAGAGTACTTGAATTCTGTTCCAAACATCCATGTCAGGTGCCTCATGATGTTACAGGTGACCTGTAACACTAATTCCAAGGGATATGTTGCCTTCTCTGGTGTTTGCAGGCACCAGTGCACACATGGCAAAGCACAGACATAAGCACACACACGAATAAAAATTAAAATCATCTTAAAAACCTACTTAGAAGTTTGGTCCTGCCCCTTTACTCCAAACTCCAGTCTCTTCTCTTAGAGGTACAGCTGTAGACATACACAGCCTGCAAGAATATTTTGAAAACAGATCGACTATGCAGGCGAGCCAGTCGCAGCTGAGAGAATTTATCTATTGAGGGTTGGGGGCTAAGTCTGCAGATGTAGTGTGTTTATTGGAGTGAAGAAGCAGGTGTTACTGGAACCATTGGGTAAAAATTAGTAACAGAATCTTGGAAACATCCCACACATATATTTGGCAGCCTTCCCTCCCTTCCAAACAATCATCTGACCCAAAATAAAAATAATATTGAGATTTGGAAGCTCTGATATAAGAAAAGCCCTTAGTGCAATGGCAATGTCAAATGTCTCATTGTAACTCATAAATTATTATTGTGTCATGTATATTATCACATACAATTATTACTATTTAATTATCAGCAGCAGCATAGCCATGCTCTCTACATAGAAAATATGAGGAAACCATTGCCACAGATGTTAGAGGAACTGAAACAATTATTGACACGGCTGTCTTATTAGGTGAGAGTTACACATTTTAATCACTGAAATATTGGATGACTTTTTTCCTTCTTCCCCCACCTCCAGACTTCCACGTCACTCCAACAAAACTCCCTCTAACTCTGGTTCCGTTCCCGTGCCATGGCTTATTTCTTTTAATTGGAGTTTTAGAATTAGTCCCCATGGAGTTTCCCCCTCAGGCAGGGCATCAGAAAGCCTTAAAAATTATATTAAGTTAAAGGATGGAGAAAAGACTAAGATAGAGCCACATGCCTCCCATTTGAAAGTATATTTGTTCATGTCAGGAGAATGAAGGCTGCATGAATTATTCATGAGAGTAACAGTTTATTGGCAAAATTGTTGTCTTTGGATGGTGTGCATTAAGGAGAGAATAAATAATGTGGGGTGGATATTTTTAGGGGCTGAAGAGTAAATCTGGGAAGAAAATTTGTAACAGGAAGGAAGGGAGTTATGGCTAGAAGTGGCTGAGAACTCTAAGTGAAATATGCAAAGAAATAAAAATGGCCTCCACCAAGACGCAAACTAGAAGCACACATAAAGACCTGATAATGGCTTAGCGTGCGTGCGTGCGTGTGTGTGTGTGTGTGTGTGTGTGTGAACTCACTTCTGTCCCAGTATAAGCAGAAATAAGTTTATAATCACATCTCTTCTAGCAGCTTTCTCTGGTCAGCCAGGTACATGGACTGTAGGTGGAAAAAACAAAAACCTGACCACGAAAGACAAATGGCAACTGAGTCCCAGCCTTGCCTGACTTGGCCTAGCATACTTCAGAGAGAGAGTGTCCTCTTCCAGTTTCCGTACAAATCATACTGTGCCCCACTTCCAGGCCAGAGGGAGGGACCCCATGCATTCTTTATACTATAATCTGCATCTGGAATGTCCCCAAAGCCTCCTGTGTGGCAGGTATTATATCCAGCCTTGCATTATCAGAAGCAGAGTAAGCTTTAAAAGACAGAGCCATGTCAGCAGTCTCTGGGTCATGGGAGCATTTACATGAATCATGTAGTTGACCCAAGCTCTTCTTCTTCCTCTTTCCCTATCTCTGCTCTGCCACATCCACTCACCATGACATGCATCCATAGCCCCTAACCAAGATGACCAATCAGCTAGAGATGATTTCCCTGAAACCATGGGTCAAGTTAAACATTTTTCTCTATCAGTTTTCTTAACTCGGGTATTTATTACAGTAACAGAAATATGACTGGCATTCTCTCTAAACTTTCTGGAACCAAGAGCTAAGAGCATTTCTCTGGGTGCATGAGTCTTGTCTATGTTAGTAGGAACACAAAACAGTCACTCACAGAAACACTATTCCTGAGGAGTGAGCTTGAGTGTTGATCACCATAAAAGAAAGCAGATCCAATTGCATCACCATGTCCCTAAAACACATTAATGACTCAGACTTTGTTGGAAAACTTTATATTTTTGCTTAAAGAAGAAAAAAACAAGACATGCTTCATGAAACATTGAAATCTAAAAAAGAATGTGTTGGCACATGTCTCTCATCTTAGCACTTGGGGAAGTTGAGGAAGGAAGGCTGTTTCATGGTTAAGGTCAGCCTAAGGGGAGAGAAAGAGAGAGAGAGAGAACCAGAGGACAGTGCTTCAGGATTCACAGGTCAGGGTCAGGTGGTGGCTGCTGCACACGGCATGCTCTCTCCTCCCCTAGGAGTACAAGAGCATGCTCATTCAATACAAACCACGGGAAATCAAGGCTGCATATTGTAAACAGAATCTACACCAACAGGAGCCTGGCTGGACTGGGTCCTCTAGTCTTAGGTTGAAGACCCCCTAATGGATTGGATTTGCTGCTCACATAACAAATTAGCCCCAACTGCTGGCTACAAAGTACAGAAATGCATTCTCCCTTAGTTTTCATGACCAGAAGTTCAGAACTGAGTCATTGGCGCTTTCACAATCCTTTGGTGTAGCTTGTCTTGCCCCATCTTGCTTCTAGGGTATAGCTTTCCCTTGGTTTACGGCAGCACCACACTCTGGACTTTGGTCATCATGTAACCTCCTTGCTGGCATCTGGATGACCAGATCTCCCTCTATTTCTCTTATAGAGGGCTGACACTGGAGTCAGCACCCTCTCTAATCCCTAGATGATTTTATCTCAAGATCCTTACCTCATTACTTCTGCAAAGACACTGTTTACAAAGCAGGTCCTATTGTGTTTTCAGGTTAGGTGAACTGTAATGTAGTACTATTCAACCCATAACTTTTGATCTAAAAATACCAAGTGCTTGGAGCTGGGAATGTGGCCCAGTTGGCAAAGGGCTTGCCTGTGTAGGCATAAGGACCTGCATTTGGAACCCCAGAGCCCACATAAAAGTTGGACACAGCATCCTGTGCTAATACTATTAATAATGGAAAAGCAGAGACAGGCATATCTTCAATGCTTACTGGCCAAATCCATAAAGTCAGGTTCAGTGAGAGAGCCTGCCTCAAAAAGCCATAGAATGATAGAGGGGGACACTCAATATCTACTGACTACAGCATATGTGACCCCAGGTACACACAACCACACTAACATAAATTTGTCTAGACATCACACACACACACACACACACACACACACACACACACACACAAATCCATCAAAATAAATTCAATGAGAATACTGAAATCAGGCAACAGAAGGTCAAAGGAAAAGTAACAGAATGGCCATGGTTAGTTGAACACGAATCCTGAAACCTGACTTCACTCTCCCTGCAAGGAAGACTAGCAAGTTTCAGGCAGAGAACCAGGGAAGGTGCAGACATCACAACTTTAGGGTCTCACCATAATGCTCAGAACAGAGGACAGACTCCAGAAAGACTGGCTGCCACTGTCTGTGCAGCCTCCCCACAAGTAGGTACTAGACAAATGATGAGATAAACCTCATCCTGGCCACATGGCCATGCTCCTGGGGTACCTGTCCTCAGTAGCCCTGCTACTGCTCGTTAGAGTGGCTGCTGATGTGGTAGACGATATCGTCCTGAGATACTGTGGAGTCTTCCTAATGCCAAAGCTCAGACAAAGAGGGCTCTTTACTCCTTTTGCACATGACTCTTGAGATGGGTCTTTACTCATGTGTGGCTCATCACAATGGCAATGGGAAATGAAAATGACAGACTACTTCTCCAGTGTTCCTTAACACCCATTAGCCGTGTGAGCCCCAGGTCTTCTCCCCAGTCAGTTTTGCCAGTCTCTGAGCTCTGATCTCCCTGCATGCACATTGTCTCTCCATCCACATTGTACTGCTCTCAATTCGGTCCACAAATGCCCTTTTCTCTATCTTCCTGCATTATTCCAACCTATGTCCTTAGAACTCCATATGCAACTGCACAAACTATTTGTCGATCTGAGTGTGTCCTTGGATGAAGATTACTCATTCCCTCATAGTGAACTTGATCTTGGTCTTTCTCTCTCTCCTCATCCTTCTATTCCCTTTTCTTTGTCCCCCTTTTTCTCTGCTGCTGCTGGTGGTGGTGTGTATGTGTGTATTTAGGAGAAATTATAAGTTATTAAAAGTTTCTATCTTGCAGCAGAGGATTTAAGGGGGGGGGACCTTCATATATGTTGCTCATTCTTATTCTTTTGTGACTAGAATTTTTTTCCAGTACACACATACTATTTGTCATGGAAAAAATGAAAGTAGGAAAATTTCTTCCAAATATTTTGATGTGTGCAAACTGGTATCCTGAACAAATGTATTGAGATCTGAAGTGAATGAGGAGAGGGAGACAGGGCTGGAGGAAGGACTAAGCAGAATGAAAGGGTGAGATGGACAGGTCACAGGGTGAACGCAGCCACTAGCCACCTGCAAGGGGAAAACTGCACCGGACCAACCTTCTCATTCACAGTCATAAAATATCCTCATCTGTGTGCCATTTTCCAAAGCCAAGTCTCTAGATAGGTCTCTTTGCTTTGGATTGATAAGGTTACTAATCACCAGGGGACAAGGGCTCTCCACAGTGACATTTATACAATTCCCTGTCCCTTCATCCAAATCAAACAAGGTAATACTCAAAAGAAATTGGCTAGTGGACTCTTTGATGCTTCAGCACAACTAAGTCAGAACCTTTCCAAAGCCCAGTTGACTGCTGTTGAAATAAGCAAAATAAGGCTGAAGAGGACCAAGCTGCAGATACATGTGCTGCTTTGGGAATTATTTATATGTGCACCGCTGTGCTTGCCAGATAAATACAGTGGGCACTTTCCCTGCTCTGGGCTCTCAGAGTAATACAGGAAAGTCGCAGAGCCAAGCACTAGAATGGAATCATAAAGATGCTGGCTGACATGCCCAGGATCATCAAGTAAATGGTGGCCAAAATGGAAATAAAGGCAGCTGCCTCAACCTCAGTGTGCTTTTTGAGAATGACCAGACAGCTCCCTGCATGCTACCACAATGTTTAAGTCTGTGAAGAAGAGGAAGGAGAAAGAGTCAAAAAGAAAAAGGGAGAGGGCAAGGTGGGAAAAGAAGAGGAGGAAGGGGATGAAGAAGAGGAGAAAGCAGAGAAGAAAGAAGATGCAGAAGAAGAAAAGAATGTGGAAAAGGAAAAGGAGGAAAATGAAAATGAGAGGTTCCCATACCTCCTTGCCTTTATTAACTTAAGAATCATGATCTCTAGATTCCTATATATGTTTTATCTTTGGCACAATGAGGTATAATAAAATCTGCTCATTAATATTTATGGGATCGGAGTGATATTATAATAAGTATATTAATTTTAACCACCATCTCTCTTTCTCTCGTGTGCCCGCTCACTATCTTTCCTTCCTTTACTCCATACTGCTCTCCAAATCTCCCTCCCTCCCCCTCCCTCCCTCTCTCTTCATATTCTCTCTCCATATAGATATACAAACCATTACGGACATAGGAAAGTGGGGGAGGCACCCGACGTGGTGGACGACTACAAGGAAGGCTTCTGGGCATTGCAGGGTAGCTGCACGTATGAACCCACAGTGGTTGCAACAGCATGTACAGAACCTGCGTACACTCAAGCCAGACCTATTTCAGCATGGAGAGAAGAGAGGGGCATACACCACCACCCCCGCCATGAAGTTATAGGCAGCTACTAGCTGCTGGAAGAGAGACTGTTTTCTGTATGAATGTATCCCCTTGGCAAGCAGATCGTTCTTCAGTGGAATAGCACATTCAAGCATATGTTTGGGGCACAAATTTATCTTAAAGCTTTCCTTTCGAAATGACACAATGTTGGGTGAGTAAAGAAGGGGATGTGAATTGGGGAAGAGTTCAGAGAGGGGGTGAACATGATCAAAATTTATTGTATAATTTTTTTATATTGGTCTCCATCTGTTGCAAAGAGAGCGTTCTTTGATGAGCAGCGAGGACTACAGTTATCTGTGGGTGTGAGGATAAATATTGAGAATGAAGAATTATGCTGTAAAGTGGTGGTTGTAGACTCATCTCTAAGATCCAGGATTTTGCTCGCCCCAGGGAGCTGGCCTCAACTCTATACAAAGTACTGCCGGCTACTAAGGGATAATGAAACCAGGAGTTGGGGATCCTCTTCTCCGGGAAAGAATACATTAGTTGGTTATCAAATACCATGTAAACACAAACATACTAGTAACATATAATGCAACACTATATGTACTGAGCACATTGGATTTTTAATATATATCAATAATTAAGAGGCTACGAATTTGAAAGAGAACATAGGGAGGAACATGGGAGGGCTCAGAGGGAAGAAAGGAAAGGTAAGATATAATTGTAATTTAAAAGAATAAAAAGTTATTAAAACTGTGTGCATAAAACTCTCAAAAACCAATGAAATTAATATATATCTGCATATTAACACATGTACAGGAATGATGTATGCATGGATAAGTGAAAAGATGGGTTAATGGGTGAATATTTGGACAGGTAAGTAGATGACAGAAGGCATTTCATTTTGTTAGTTTAGTAACTAGACACCAGTGTCCCACAGCTGGACAACTTCAGGTGGGGTGAGAAGCACTGACTTTCGCTGACATTACTGGCACATCTTGTGGGGCTTGGCGGGGTTCCTCTGGCAGGATGCCCACTCTCTTATGAGGAGCTGGCTGCTTGTCTAAGAGAAGGAAACAGACTCTTGTTCTGGTAAATGTCTGCACCGGTGGGAGAAACATCGCTGGTTGGCTGTATGCTGCGAACAAACATACTTCTAGTGGGTCACTGCTTGGAAAATGAGACTTGGACAACCCTGAGCCCTGAGCCCTGAGCCACGGAGCCTGGCTCCAGGGACACAGAACCTTTCTCATTTGGGCTGCTCAAAACACGAATCAGTTCAACATGCTCCATCTTTGAAGCTTAGGACTGACTGAAAGTTTCAGATATTCAATCTTTTAAATTGCCACCATCTTTCCAAAAGCTAGCCTACCTGCCTGCGAGCGACTGGAGAGAAGATTCTAGGAGCAGCTGCTAAAGCTAAGGGCAGTCAAGCTCCTTGGAAAAACTTAGTTGTTTTTTTTTTTTAATTTTTTTTGCATGTGTGAATCTGCTCATTTCCAGTACTGTTGTGAAAAGGTCTCCGGAATTGTGTGGTCCAGGTTGAAATAAGCATCTGATGCTTACTAAGCAAACTGTTCTTGTAAATGACTTAACTGTCATGCCTCCCAGCTTCTGTATTTGTAAGATGGGTGTAAATACTCTCCCAACTCACACATCCCAGTTAGTGGAGGGCTTTCTCACACACTCTAGAGCCTTGGGCTTGATCTTCCCATCACACAGCAGGGCCTGTTGTGGTATGCACAGATAATCCTAGTACTCAGAAGGTGGACAAAGAAGAATCAGAAAGGCAGGACCAGTCTAGGCTGCATGAGACCTTATCTCAAAATCACCGTCATCATTACCATGACCGTTATCACCATCATCATCATCACCATCTTCATCTTCACCATCATCATGATCATCGCCATCTTCATAATCATTAAACTCCAAAAGCAAAAGACGACAGGCAATAAAGATCCATCAGCTTTTAGAGTGCCTTACACTCAGCAATAACCGTGTCTATGAGTATCAGTGAGGGCCATAGTGTCTTTAGGAGACAGATGATGAATTTTTTTAATCCACTCTCAAGTACCACAAGAAGCATCAAGAAGTACATCCTGCTAGTTATATAAGTCCACAAGAAGGAGAACAAGGCCCTGTAATTATCTCCAGTTCCTGATGAGCTATGGATAAATGGGAGCGGGAAGCCACAGAACAGATAATGAAAACCCCCAAACATAGCTCTTAAACTGCCCCATCAAGTCTCCCAAGGCTCCTTTCTGAAGAAGGGGCACAGGAGTAATTATGGTCCAAGATGCATGAATAATAGAAAACTCTGAGTGTGTGCTGTGCTTCTAGCTTCACATTCCACTCACATTCTTATGCACTACCTGTTTGAAAGTATGGAAACTAGGTGAGTATCCAAAGTGCTGAAAGGGTACAAAGTAAGAAGGATCAGCAATCGGTTCAGACAGGAGAGTTGGCCTGCTGGGTTGAAGCCAACATACCTCAGCATACTGTTTTCCTATTCCACAGCCGTGGCAGGCATTACTAATTGATCATGCCACTCCATCCTCTATGCCTCCTTCCTGAAGACAGGCATTGCCAGTTACCCATAAAGTCACAGATAATCATTTTAGCGGCTGACAGTGGCCTTGATGATCTGCAGTGAAGGTCTGAAAGTAAGACAGGCCCTGGGAAGCCAGGAGCAGAAAGGGTGAGGAGGAAGTCTGTGACAGACCCAGAAAAGGAGCAAGATTATTTGTCATGAGTGCTGAATGCTTGTGAGTGACAGGAATGTCACAGAAGAGCAAGACCAGGGAAATGGCTTCATAGTGTGAACCAAACTGACATGAAGTTCAAGGTCACATGAGGTTCAGAAGCCTGGAAACAGTCAACTTCCTCAGACAGAAACAGACTTTGAAAACTGATAACATTTCAGATCTAATGAGAAATCCGTTTTATAATCTTTACAAATGCCCCAAATATTCCTAACAGACGCATGATCACAAGTGCACAGATAATGCTGAGACATGTCAAGAAAAACACAAAACAATTAATTAGTGTGACAGGTCCCCCGAAGGAAGGAATTCAAACATTGAGTGAAAAACAAAAGTGAAATAAAATGAAATCATGAGGTGCCTGCATTACCATAAATTAGCGAACATGATCAAAGCGAAGCATGGACTGTCTTCCTGCTCCCAGTGTGTGGGGTACCCACAATCTGTTGGTGCAGCTGGCATTCACGTGTTGAGAAAGTCCAGTTGTTCAATGGGAGAAAGGTGGGCAGAGTTCATGGGTTTCTCAAGCTGCCCACATCTCGAGCAAAGCTGCTTTGTGTGAAAGACATTGGCTCTAGCAGAGGAAAAGAAGCTACAGCCACAGGAAATGTCTGTGACTCTAACAAGGAGCACAGAATGGAGGAACAAGTGGATGGAGGTTTGGGATCTAGTCCTGGCCTGCATCTCTAGAGCATCAGTGCTCACTCTTAAATGTGACGACTCAGCTCCCATAGCAGCTCCATCACTTTTGGCCCTTAAGATGCTCCTGGATCCTGGATCCCTGATTCTGGGACTGTCCTTTGAGGTGATGGGTGCTGTTTCTCTCCCATTCCCGGTTCAATTGAAACTATTTGCAACTTTATCCAAGCAACTACATCCACGAGCCTGTTACTACTTCCTCTATCTCTGGAAATGCACTACTCAGTGAGAGCAGTATTCCTTCATGCTTGACTTCAGGACTTGAGCAAAATTCTATACAGTGATGGGGCTGAGTTGAGAGTCTGCAAATCTGGCTGGAGGCCACATGCAGGAAGTCTTCCCAGAGGCTTTGGGCTTTTTTCTTGAGGCCTTCATCTGTATGGGTGGTGTCCATGCAGTTTAAAGAGTGTAATCGGTTTTACACAGATTTTAATGTTAACCATATCTCAAAAATGATTTCGCAGTAATATCTAAATATTGTTTGACCTCAGATCTGGGATCTGTGATTAAAAATAATTATTGGAAAACATCAGCCACATATAATCTCCTTTTCTCTTTCTTTGATTCTCCTCCCTTTATTGTTCTCTCTCTCTCTCTCTCTCTCTCTCTCTCTCTCTCTCTCTCTCTCTCTCTCTCTCTCTCTCTGAAGTTTTAGATTTTTGGACAAGGCCCCCCATTGCCCAGACCAGCCTTGAACTCACTATGTAGCTGAGAATGACCTTCAGCTCCTCCTCCTGCCTGCCCCTCCCAACATGGAGTGCCGGCATTCTGAAACAGCAGTGCATGAATTAACTGGCCCTAGGTTTTCTCTGGTTTCAGCACAGCCCTGTCTCCTCCCTGTTCTCTGCACTGGCACAACCTTTCCTTTGCCTGACATTCACTTCCAAATTAAAACAATACCTTGCATAAGAAACATGTTTTCTCTGAATTTATTTAATAATGAAGCACAGATCCTTTCTTCCCACCTCAGGACCCTGGGTAGAATTCTCAAGAGCAGTTGGTGGGCAGTGCTGGTACTCAAGGAAGCAATCTGGTTGGCAATGCTAAGGCTGAAAAGGATGCTTGGTGAGTTTGCCTCCATTCATCTGTGCAGAGAACGCCGTCCCTTCCTTCCAGGTTTGACATAATCACTGAACATTTAGCAGCGCAGTCAGATAGAACATGAGCAGCATGGGAAAGTGACTTCTACCCCTTCAGCCCCGTATGTTGCTTATAGGGAAAATGTTTTCTAAAATGTGTGTTTTTGTTATAATAAAAACAGGTTATCACGTACATGGCAGGAATGTAAGCGGATGGAACCTTTTGTGGAAGGCAAATCTTAGCAAAACCTATGAAGCCAGATTGACCTAGCTACTACTGCCTCCACAAAAAATTATTCTACAAATATAAGCGTACAAATACTAAAAAACAGAAGCATAAGTATATCCAATTTCTCAGGCAGCAGAGAACAAAAATGAATACAAGCCAAATCAGTTAATGCACATCCCTGAGGAACACAGCAAATACATATGTGGAACACTATGAATCTAGTAAGAATAGTTAGTTCTAACACCCAATATGGAAATATTACATAGATGTGTATGTGTATATTCATGTATGCATGTATGGGAATGTACATGTGTGAATGGGTGTGTTTGTGCATGTGTCTGTGCATGCACAGGTGTGTACTGTGCATGCCTGTATGCATGTGTGTTAGTGTTTGTGCATGTTAGCCCAGCAGATGAATGGCTGGGATTGAATGGGTTGGATGGGCCAGGCAGGCAGGTATTCATTTTATGAGAGGAACCAATTGCAGAGAATATAGCCATTTCTTGTATTCCTTACTCATGATTTCTTTCATAAAAGCTGCTACCTTTGGGGATCTGATATGAAGTTCATGGTTTTAGAATTCTAGGAAAAACATTCTCAATTTTCTTTCAGCTTTAATTACAAAAATAATATAATTTCACAGTAGTCTCTTTTGATACATGCATGCAGAGAACAATTACAGAACGGTTCCAAAGCAGCACAATCCATACGAAGTAACCACCTAGTTCAAGTCAGCGTGCTCTTTTGAGAATAAAGTTATTTAAAGCAAGAAACACCCTCTACCGTTCACCATTTAATGCCAGGCAACTAATGACATTCGCGAACCTTAGTTGTGCCGTCTTTACAGCAGTTTTGTTAATACACACTGCATTATTATGGAATACTGAATTATATAAATGCTGCCCATAATGCCTAATGCTGATGTTTAATTAGCATACACATATGCCACTTACAAACAACCCCCCCCACACACACACAGCAAAGGATTGTGTCAATTTCAGCTTTTCTTTCCCCATTTTTTCACAATTGCTCAATTACAGTCAGCATCTTCTAGATGACTTGTTAACCCTGAGCAGGGACGACTAAACATGAAGAGCAACTTCTAAAACTCAAAGCCATGCGGAAATGGCAGTGTGTGCCATGATCTCATCCCTGAGCATCCAAACAAACGGCCTCTTGTGAGGTAAGCTTTAAGAACAAGAAGGGGCTGGGGTGTCTCACGATAGGGTTTGTGGTTTAGCTTTCCATCTGTCATATGGAATGTCTGTGACATACATTAGCTGTGCTTTGTCTGATCTCTAGACACAGAGAAGCAGTGACTCTTTCCATAGAAAGTACACAACAGCTCACTGACCTCCTCAGAACATCGGGCTTGCATCCGTATGTATACCCAGAACATCCTTTTCCTATGAAAAAGATGGAGGGCTGTGACTTGTAACTAGATTTGGTTCTTTTTCCTTTCTTTTTCTTTTGTGATAGAGACCCATGTAGCCCAGGCTGGTTTCAAATTCAATATGAAAGGGGGAACCTTGAACTTCTGATCCTCCTGCCCCTACCTCCTGAGTGTTGTAGTTATGGTCAGCACCATGCCAGGTTTTATGCTGTCGCTGATCAAACCAGGGCTTCGTTCATGCTGAGCAGATACTCTACTGACTGAGCTACACCTCCAGCCTAACCTATGTCTTAATCTCATAAGAGTTCACACATAATTGTGTTCAGGGAATGCCTTTTGGATGTTGAAATAAAACATCTAAAAGCAAAAATAATCTTGAGTGTTTTTCCACCAACAAAAATGTCTGCATAAATTCTAGTTCATTAAGTCTCCTGGCAGAATATTTACACAACTCTGCTGTTTAAATATTAATAATAGAAGCAATAACAATGATGGCAATGACGGACCAATTGAAAGGTGAACCCACGGAGATGTCAAGACAATGCTTCTGCCTCTTTATTTCCATTCTGCCTATTTGAGAAGGGACGCTTTTGCTGGCGTTAGTGCCTAACTAGAGTCATTTACATCTATCTCCTTCAGTCCTGAATTGAGAGCAACGGTGTCTGATGATTGTCTGCTTTGAATCATATTCCTTGTACTTTTCCAACTACAGTGACTTTTACAAAAGGCACAGCAATAAAATCGACACTCCTACCATCCACTAAATGCCCTTCCTCACGACCACCAGCTTTTCCTGGAAGGTGGCACAGAGAGGAAAATGAGAATAAAAAGGTTACACTCATACTCTGGCTGTAGAGACTAAATCAGATCATGTTTATTGATTTATTTCAATCAATAGACATGGGAAAGTTCAGGAGAATTGACCCGTGCCTCCAGGTATGCATTTGATAGAGGTTTTTACTTTTGTTTTCTTACCCAAAGTTGAGTTACTGGAAAAAAGAAAACTGTTGTGACACAGATAGAATATAGTGAATATGGGGAAAGGAGAAAATTCTATGTGTCTATCTATGTATCTATGTATCTATATATCTATCTATGTATCTATCTATGTATCTATGTATTTATCTATGTATCTTTGTATCTATCTATCTATGTATCTATCTATGTATTTATCTATGTATGTATGTATGTATGTATGTATGTATCTATCTATCTATCTATCTATCATGTATGTATGTATCTATCTATCATGTATGTATGTATGTATGTATCTATCTATCTATCTATCTATCTATCTATCTATCTATCTATCTATCTATCTTTCTTCCTATTTTACTTTGTGCAGTTTATGCAGAGTAGTATGACTTTAAATAAAAAGTTTTGACAAGGTATTCAGTAGTTTACACATTGACAGGTGAACACATTTTAGAAGCATAAGCCCACACCAGTAGCCCCTAGGATGCATAAATCATTATACTTCTGAAAAGCCTGCCCAAGCATTCTGGCTCCACGGCTTGAACCCTAAAGTGAGGTGCAATGTCATGATGATACAAGCACGACATGGAAGAGGCTGTGCACCATGAACGCCAGTGATGAGGAAAGAAAAATCTGGCACAAAGATACTCTCCAAGAACACATTCCCAGTGACTCACATCTCCCACCTCCCAAAAGCCTGTCACTGATATCATCACTGGGGTAGCAATCAATCCTCCCTTCCCTCCTTTGCCTGCATGAATTAGGTCACTGAAACCATTTCCACAGAGGCATTGTGTCAGCTAGAGTCTTCTGAGGGACTATAGTCTTCTCTGTTTTTTGTTGGCTTTTCTTGAAAAATAAAAAATGTTAGCACATTTGGACACAACATGTCATCCCTTGACTTTGGAAGAAATTCACCTAACCTATTTTCTGTAGGAGCTGAGGCAACAATTTTCTGTGCTGAATTCCTTCTCACTAATGTGCAAAGTCACAAGACTCCTGTCTTTCTAATCCCATTGTCACAAGAGAGGGGCCACTGGCAATGATGCAAATGGGATCCAGTGAACTGTGTTAGATGCCATTCCCAAGACTATATAGCCAGCTACAACACCAAAACTTATGGGCACCATTTTCTTCTAATGTTAGGATTTGAGTGGAAAACAAATCTGTAAGAGGGTGTTGCCCTATGAGGGTCATGAAAAGTTGGTGGCTACTGCTTTTTTTTTCCTTTTTGCCATCAAGGAGACTAAGAGTGAAATAAGGTAAGGGACATGGTGTGGCACACAGTTCACATTTTCTTTCTTGTCATCATTTCTAAGAGTGGAATAAGGTAAGGGACATGGTGTGGCACACAGTTCACATTTTCTTTCTTGTCATCATTTTTTTCTATCTTTTGATAGCAATGCTTCTCTCCACATTGACATCATGCTTTCCCTCCATTGGGGTTGTCACGGCTCTGCTGACTCGAGACGTGTACATGCTAGAAGCTTTCCCAGCCTCTGTATTGGATTCTCCTCTGCTTCCAGCTTCAAGCATCCCTTTAGGACTGCGAGTTTCCACTTCATATACTCTCTTCTTTATTTAATTTGTCAAGATTTATTTTAATTTAAATTTTGTGTGTGTGTGTATGTGTGTGTGTGTGAGAGAGAAAGTTAGAGAGAGAGAGAGACAGAGAGACAGAGAGATACCCGGAGGAGGGGATCAGATTCTAGAGAACTGATCTTGGGTCCTCAGCAAAAACAGTACTTATTCGGAACTACTGAGCCTTATCTCCAGCCCTCTTATCTGTCCAATATATTTTAACATCAACTAATTTAATTATGATTTGTCCTTATACATACGTGTGTAAGTATGTTTTGTGGAGGAAGGAGGTTGCGAGCACATGGATTTTAGAGAGCAGCTTGCAGGAGTCTCTTCTTCCACAACATGGGTTCTGAGAACTGAATCGAGGTAGCCGGGCTTGGTGACAAGTGTATTACGTACTGTGCCATCTCACTGACTGAAACAAATGGAAGCTGTCTAAGAGACTGTGTTGTTGTGTGAAACATGAGCTATTGAGAACATGGCCTGGAGCCTATGACTGATCACATATTAAGAATCTCCTAACGAAGAGCTAGAACTGAGAATAGGTTGTAATGGTTTGAACTGTAATGTAATGAGTCCCTCGAAGGCTCAGGTGTGGACAGCCTGGCCCTGAGCTGCACTGCTGTTGAAAGGAGAAGCATGGTGAAGGCATCTTCCTCATCAATGGATTAATCCTAAAGGGCTGCAAGGAAGTGGGGCCTAGTGGGGACCATGGGTTACAGGAGAAGCCTTTAAGGCAACCTCCCATCCCTCAGGGACCTTCCTCACTGTGTGGCTTTTTTTCCTAGTTGCCATGGGTGAGTGGCCTCTTATACCGTATGCCCTTGCCACCAACATAGTCTGTTGTACCTGAGGCTCACAGTAATGAGGCTAGTCTCCGTTGACAGAAACCTGTGAAAGAACGAGCCAAAATAAAATTTTCTCTGCTTAAGAAGTGATTTTTCTCAAGCACAAGTGACAACCAAAAGTTGACCAACACGGGGACTCAAAGGATGGAGAATGACATAAGACGTTGGCCATCCTGCTTGGGTTAACTCTAGAGGAACATGAACTCTTTCAAAGATATCGCCATACACTGGCACCGGCTTTCTGTTACTGGAGATGAAAATATTCCAAGTCCAAGGAAAAAGGAGAGAAACATGATCTAGCTCAGATTCCACGGACAATGCCACCAAATTCACCTTCTGGGATGACAAGACGCCTCAGAGGGTAAACATGCTTGACACCAAGCCTGGTGACCTGAGTTTGGCTTCCAAGAACCATGAGTTGGGAACAAAGAACTAGTTCCAGCAATTTGTCTGTCTATTGACTCCATGTCTTTACGCATGTGTGCGCGTGCACACACACGTATACACACAAGCACACACGCACACAAAGAAAACAAACCCCATGGTTTTTAAAATTTGCTTTCCCAAATAGATCTGATTTGAACCAATATAGTATCCATATCAGCAAAAATTTGCTTTTTCTTTGCACCAGCTTCACAGATGACATGGTCACCCAGGGCATAACAAGAGGGTTCCTGAAATTGAAATAGGCTTTATAGTCTCTGTCATTTGAGGGAGGACACTTCTGTGCTAGCATAAAAATAATTCTGGAAGGAAGTGTATCCACTCTGTGAGAGTGTCTGCCAAGATTTGGCCTGATGTGATTTGAAGCGGCTAAGACAATCAGCTTGAAAATTGAGGTTTCTAATGGGAACACCTACTCATCCCTAATAATAGGGGAACTACCATCATAATTACAATGTGGTGCAGGCAGGTACATCATTAACTAACTTTTCCCAGCTACTGCAATTAGTGAGCATCAATAGATGGAGTAAATTATTAATAACCCGCACATGCTTCAATGCACACTGCTGGGTCTGTTTGCTTCTTTTCATGTAAGGAGTGGAAAGTTCACAGCTGATACCCAAACAATCTCTGATTGATTTCTGCCACAACACCACCTGGACTTTAAAATGCTACTTTTTGGGTGCAACAATAGTCATTAAGAGGGAAGGAGTGGAAAGAGGAGGAACTACCCTGGAAGCGAGAGTGTAATCCGCTAGAGCGACCTCTTAAGATTGGTCAACAACTGCCCTTCCCTACTTCCTTTCTGGCGCAATCTCTTATGGGATTGTTGCCAACACTGCGTGATGATCGCAGTGGGAGGTGATGTGGCTGTCACTTACACAGCATGATGAGAATTGATAGTTCTTCAATAGAGCCTAGAAACCCATGAGGTCTATGGGAGTCATAAGAGTCTCGTCAAGTCAGAGGACATTAATACAATGAGAACCATCCCATAGGTATTACGTGTGATCAAGAAGAGAAAGGGAATGGAAAGGAGGAGAGGAGAGATGGGAGTGGATAAAAAGGGAGAGAAACATAAGGGAAGGAGGAGAAGAGGGAATGGAGGGGTAGGGAAAGAAAGAAAGGGAATGAAAAGAAAAGGGAGGAAAGGCTGTCCATACAAAACATTAGGGGACAAGTCAGTAAAATGTCTTCTGTCTTTTGCTCTTAAACTGCTGAAAAACAGGAGGTAAAGAAATGCATTCTTTGTTCTTAGGGATGCATCATAGGAGTTGTTGATGTGAACCATGGCCAGCCATGAAAGTCCAGTGTTAGAGGAGACATAGGAGAAAGAGGATCGGGACCAAGCAATTCAGCCCAGGAATGGAGGTTCTAGACAGGTTCCCTCAAGAATTATACTGTCTGCTGGGTTTTCTAAGTGTCACAAGTAGGCTTTGGGGAAGATGAGGCAGAACAGGGGTAAGAGAAACTCCATGTACAGAAGTCTTGCTGTGAGAAAACCATGGACACCTTCAGAATGACTACTATCCTATCATTGGCAGCCCAGAAACGGCGAGAAGGGGCTGGCTAGGGGGTCACATGGTCCCTGCCAGAGGTGAAGGTGAAACACATCAGACTTCATCTGAGAAGTAGGTCAGCATGGCTGTGCATGTGCAATGGAGTGGAGAGACAAGGAATCATGGGAGTGCATCCAGATCCATCCAAAGATGAGGCGCTCCTCACCCAGTACTCTGACATGGAAACAGGACAGTGAACCAATGAACACATTTGTGAGGTCACTGGAAAATAGAACCAGAAGCGCCATGCCTTGCGCTACATCTGGAGGGCTGTGATTCTATTGTTGACTCCTTAGCAGGTAGATAGTCACAGTAGCTACTCGATGGGGAGACATGTACCAGGAAAGCCAAAAAGCTATGGTCTGTGTAAAACACAGGAAGCTGGCACTGGGCATGGTAATACAAGTATAATTCTAAAACTTGGGAAGCTGAGGCAGGAGGATTGCTGGGCTCCATTGTTAGATCCAATCTTAAACAAAATAAAAATAAATACAAAATAAAGTGGATATTTGGGGGTCCAGTACGAGAGTGAAATTGAAGCACTCACTCCTTTCTTGCATCTCTGCAAACTGAGCTTGCAGGGCTTGGAGAGAGTTTCCTGAGTAAAGCACCTGCTTTGCAGGCCTGAAGACCTGAGTTCAGATGAGAATAATCCATGTAATGTTGAGCACATTCGTGCATGCACATGTAATACCACTGAAAGCCAGAGAAAGGCAGATCCCTGGGACTTTGCAGGCATGGTCTGCCATATTCAGCAAAAGACCCTTACACAACAAGCCACAGGGTAAGGACCAAAAGCTGACACCTGCAAGTATGCTGTTTGCTATGGTACAGGTGTACATATGCACTCAGAAACACACACACACACACTGAGAAAAGAATGCCTGTATTTTCAAATACTGTCTCCATTGTAAGGAAGGGATTCTTTCAGAGGAAAAGAGAAAATGTAGGGCTGGACCAGAAGCTACTTTCTCTGAAAACAATTCATGAACCAAGAAAAGTAGCACGCAATATGGCTCCAGGTCTGCCTATGCCCCTTCCTCCTTCAAAGGAACCCAGCAGGTTGAACTCATTTCAAGCACATGCGGAGTTGCCCACTGTCTACCTGTGAGCAGAAGGAGGAACGGAATAGGAGACCCTGGGTCACTCTGCTACAGCTCTCTCAGAGCCTGTCTGCGGCAAGAGCCCGAGGCTACTGAATTCAGGATCAGTCTCAGGCAAGCTCTGCCTCCCAGGCCTCTCCGGGTTTCTGCTTAAACGATTGCCTCATTTTGAGATCATTCAAGCATGTTAAAACTGTAGACAGCAGAACTGCACATCTATTCAATGACCACTTAAACTATACAACTGGAATTTATCACAAGTACAAGGAAAAGGGTGAGTCGTTAGGAAATCAAACTTGGAAAATCGCGTCTCCATCCAGCGAGCATGCTTTGTGCTCAGGGACCTGGGCACTGCAGCCTTTAGACATTTAATTTGTGCAGTTTTCTCTCTGGGTCGAAGAGAGATCTGAGGTAAAAATGTGCACAGAAAAGGAAGAGCCCAAGATAAGGAAATCAAAAGCATAGGATTATACAAAAATTAGCTCTCTAGCAGCCTGGGAATTGCCAACATGTGGCTTCGAGGAGTGCTTGTACTAGCTGTTAGAAGGAAATCACTGGGGTGGGGAGCTCTTGGTTGGTAAAGTACTTGCCATGCAGACACAAGAACATGAGTTTGAATGCCCCAGAACCCACATAAATAGCTGGCATGGTGGTGCCAGCACTTTCTCTAGGGCTATGGCAGCAGAGACAGGCTCCCTGGGGCTCACTGGCTGGCAATTCTAGCCTAATTGTCAAATGCATGCCCTTGAGAGACCCTGATTCTGGAAACAAGGTAGAAGGATCTAGAGGAAGGCTGACCTCTGGCCTCTACACACATGTGCACACACATGAACACACACACACACACACACACACACACAGAACTTCTACAGACAATAGGTACAGTCCCTTTCAATGTCACCCATCTATTTAAGGTTCTGTTTTCATAGCTGTTCCTCTGACAGACACTTAGTTCTCTTAGGGTCTGGATCCTGGGAGCTAAAGATGAAAGAGAGCATATTGTTTAGGGTTTTTGTTTGTTTGACTAGTTTGTTTTTCTCTAAGCTGCTTGTGCTTATTTCTTAAGAAATGGCTGTGGTTACTTCCTCTGGCTATCAAACAGAATCCTTTGTTTTAATCTCTGATTTCATGGGGGCAAAGTTCCTCCCCTCGTCTGCCTCCCAGACGACTGCACAGTATTCAGCTGCAAACGGTTTCCTGGAAAGCTTTTCCCCACGGCCAAGCCTTCATTCACCCTTGCCTTATCCCAATAACCACTCCCGTGGAGCACCGGTGCCATGCCACACTTGGTTTGTTTCAACGCGAAGCTTAAAAGGACCCCCCAAAGAAATAGCGAAAGCTAACTCCATGGCCTATGCAGCACCCACTCCCTAGCGCCAGGAAGGACTCTGTATGCAAGATCGCTAGCCAGCTTGCTCTGCTGGCGGTGAAAGAACCGATGGGCTGACAGGGACTAAGGGCTTTACCTCTGCCTTCTCTGCAAGCTCATTGGAAAGGTGAGACGCTACAGTCCCCAGGCGCTATCCCTTTCTGTGCTAGAGAAACAGTTGCAGTCCGTGACGTTGGCAATTCCTACACAAGAACTCGGGCTCAGTCTCAGTGTCCAGGCAAATGGAGATGCAGTCTGAACTAGGACAGGCCCTCATCTTCTTAGGTGCAGCCTACTCTGCACCCCTGCTCCTGAGCTGCAAGGCCGAGACAGGCAGAGCTCCTTTGAAAAGCCATCTCTGGTCCTTTGGAACTAACTGTTCAGACACTAGCAGAGCCAGGACTTTTAATCACGGAGCTCTTAGGCCTGCCAGGTGTCAGCAGATGACAGGGTAGATGGCAGAAGAGGAACATGGAAAAAAGGGACTGCCAAGTAGCTGCAGAGATGAATCCCTGGCCACTGCTGTTGCACATCGTGTTGGCCATGGACTTCAGAGATGGAGCTTTGGAAGATCAGTGTGTCTATGAGAGGGTCACAGGCAGGAGCCGTGGAGCAGAGTGAGGAGGGGAGGGAGAGAAAGGAGGCCACGGAAATGGAAGGGAGGGGGTGAGGGTCAAGGCAGAGCAATTGGGGAAAGAGCAGGAAGGGAAACAGGGAGAGAGAAGGAGAAAGAAAAGAGGGAGGAGTGGGGTATGAAAGGAGAGCGCGAAGGCCAGAGCGGTTGAGGACTGATTTAAACATGGCCCTGATGCAATCTTGCCAGGACTTATTTCACTGAAATGTCAAGCTTAAACTTCCATTTATTTTTAAATTTCAAGATCCTCCTGCGTGGGCATGGCTCATCGTACAGTTGGTAGAGCGTTTGCCTTACATGCAGGAAGTCCTAGGTTCGATCCACAATACACATAGCCTGGCACAATAGTGTACACATCCATAGTCCCAGCACTTCAGAGGTAGAGTCAGTAAGACCAGAAATTTAAGGTTCTCTTTGGTAACACAGTGAGTTCAAGATGAACCTGGGCTATACAAGACCCTGTCATAAATGAGCAAACAAACAAACAAAAAACCTTCATTACCACCTAAGAGGCAAACAAGAGCCTTTAAGAAGAGTGCAGATCCTGATTATTCTCAACATCATAATCCACAGAGCATAGCGCTACATATAGGTCTTGATTTGAATTCCTCTTACAGTCATATAAATATGCATGGGGATGAGGAACCTGGAGGGGACCTCTGGTTAAAACCACCAGGTGTATAGGCACAGACATTGGACTGGGGAGAGCTGTCTGTAAAGTTACAGCTGCTAGTCTCAGGATTTACTAGAAGGCACAAGTTAAAAGAAAAGATGCTGGCAGACCCATTGCAGAATTCGTATCTCTTGCCCTTGCTGGGATAAGTTGGAAGGGGATGACTTTCATGCAGGCAAAGGCAGAGAGACATTGCACTATGGGGCCCCCAGGGAGACACAAGCCTAACGCTGCTTAAAGGCAACCTTCAGCAATCACCTTCCTGGGCCATAAAGACTCCTTTATTCCAAGGCTTGAATTGCTATTGATTTAAGGCTGTTTCATAGCAATGCAGGAAAACCTGCTATGCTCTCAGACATAAGTGGGAGGAGTCTAAACAGAGACAGTGGAGGGAGTTCCGTGTCCAGTGACACTATCATTGATAGAAAGCTCCAAGGACAGAACAGGCTCTCCTGTGTCCAGTCACTAGGTCTATTATGCTGGGAGCGTTCCATGTGGCAGCAACACTGGGCATGCATAAGGACAAGAGTGTCAACTTTGTAAATGGTTCTGCAAGGGCTAAAGCTGTTTCTCTTCCTCCTTTGGTGGAGGGTCTCTGCCTTCCTTAAGTGTTCAAAGGCTTTTGGGATGTTTTCCCTCCCCAGTAAGGAAACCTTCAAAATGAGAAAAGGACTCCACCCCTGTTTTTACTAAAACGATCATTTTCCCAAAGGTGAGAGATCCATGGCTTATTATCGGGACAGGCAAAATCTGCCAAGACTGTCTTCCCCCAGGGGACTCATGATCTCAGCCTAAGCTCTGCCCTTATAGCCACTGAATGGTGCTCAGGCCTCTGAAGGCAGTGTGGCACTTTAGAAAAAGTAGGGATTTGCCTTCAGGAAAACCTTCCCCAAAATCTTTCTAATTTGCATAAATATATATTATTCTGTGAAATCCCACAGTGTGAGTATGGTGTATCAGATGTTGCATACTTGTGTCTATGTAAGTGTGTGTAATGTATTTGTGTATATGCGTGTTTGTGTATATGCATGTGTGGGTGCGTGTATAGAATGTGTATCTAGGTGTGTTTGAGTATCTATAGCAGCACTCCCAGATTTATGAAGTGCTGATCCACAGTATTGCTCTGTAAATAATGGTAAATAATGAAATTAAACAAATAATCCCATGAAGGAACATCCCATGCAGGAAAGGTCTTCTGAGAAGTTGTTCTGTGTGTGCAGAGGGATGAACCCCAGTATCTAGATGCTTGCTCCCCTCCAAGGACAAAGAAAAGATTAAAAGGCTGGGTGAAGAGCAGCTCTGGAGAGAAGCTACCCCATAAATACAAGGTGTTGTTATTTTTATTTTTATTGGCACTTCTGCTGCCTTCAGGGGAGGGGGTAGGATATGGGAATATGGCTAATTTTCTGCTTGACTCCAGACACATTCTAAATTACTCAGCCACATTTTATTTTAAATTGACTAATAAAGAAACACTGCGCCCCACACCACCTCATATTTCCTTGGGTCATTTAATGTTCCCACCTTTTCTAGTAACTCAGTTCTGACAGTGAGGTTGGGGGGTGTGTACACCCAGGAAAACTGCTTGGTGAATCAACCTTCATCCTGTCTGTCTGTCTGTTTATCTATCTATCTTTCTTTCTATCTATCTATCTATCTATCTATCTATCTATCTATCTATCTATCTTATATCTATCACCTATTTATCATTTGTCTATGTCTATCATCTATCTATAGTCTACCTGTCTATCTATCATCTATTTTTTATCTGTACCTCTTGCACAGTCTCACCTTATTCTTCTTTATTTGTCTTTCCTATCATCTCTCCGTTTTTGTGCATATATTTTTCTGTATGTGTGCATATGGATGCTCACGTATGAACATGCATGTGAAAAAGCTGATTAGTTGATGTCAGTATCTTCCTTTTATATTGTTTTTGCATTTTTAGTTGTATGGGGTTTCATTTGTATGTGTGTTTAGGTGTATGGGGTACATTTGCTGGCGTATGTGCACATGTGCACCTCTGCCCATGTTTGTGTATAGGTGGATGTTGCGTGTCTTCTTCAGTTGTTTTTCATTTGATTTATTGAAGCAAAGTTTCTTAATGAACCTGAAGTTAACCTACTTGCTCCAAGGATTTCTTTTCTTTACCCCGTGTAAGCTGAGAGACCAGGTAGTGGCCTTACCTGTAGCTAGGGTTACAGTTATTCACTGCTGTACCTGGAATTTCAGGGGGCTTTGGAAGCCTGAACTTAGTTCCTCAGCCTGGCACAGCAAGGACTTGACTGACTGGGAGTCTCCCCAACCTTCCAGTTATCTCTCACTGTACCCATTTCTCTAGCCCTCTTTTGCTCTCCCTTTGTCCAATTGTGAACGCAAAGCCAACGACCAGAGTCATTCTGAATCATATACTCTTTGCCTTTATGCTTTCTTAAGTGTGTATGGGGGGGGGGTAAAAATGGAAAAAAAAAGTGTGTGGCTTTTTCTTTTCCCTACATAAAAATAAATGGAAAACATTTTGCAAATGTCAAATGCCATATAAAAGGGAAAAATATGAAGGACATTGGGCACATAAACAATGATACTAACGACAAATTTTACCTCTCTGAAACTACTTGCAACCACCCAGTTCCAATTTGGAAGTTTTATCTCAAGGGTCAGTAAGCAACTCTATCACAGAAAGAGTATATTCTCAAAGAAAAATGTATTTCTCAGATGTGTCCAAAGATGAGGTTGAGAAAAGCAGAAGAAAAATAAAGAAAAAGAGCACTCGGCTTGGGCATTTACTTTAAATCATCCATTCATTCAACAGTATTTTAAGCAAGCCTGTAGATTCCTGATGCCGTAAGACATCGTGCGCACCATGTACAGAACAATGGAGGTGGCCCTGCCTGAATGCAGCAGGCTTCGGAAAGGAGGCAGATAATTGAGGAATGTTTATGCAAACAAGATAATGGCTCATTATGGCATATTCAAACAGAGCGCTTTGATGAGCTGTCCAGAACGTATGAAGATAAGGGGCAGTCCCCTTGGAAAATAATACTGTAGAGATCAAAAGCAAAAGGAGGACCAGGCACATAGAGAACAGTGTTAGAGAGAGCCAGTGTGACTACTCAGACACACAACACAATCTTGGAATATTCCAAAAACTACCAGGCAGCTAGAGTGGTTTCTGTTCGGAGTTGAGAGAAACACAACACAAAATGAGGCCAATAAGGTGAGGACCTAAAGTCTTGCTTCTGCCTTGTGGGCCTGCCTGGTTCTTCTGCTTTAATATTTATTTTATTTTTATTATGTGTTCATGTGTGTCTATGTGAATGGATGTCGTATATGCGTGCTTGTCGAGGTCAGAAGAGGGTTTTAGATCTTCTGAAACTGAAGTATAGGTGATAGTGACCTGCCCAGCATGGGTTGTGGGGAAAACTCGTAAATGAACCTGCCTCCATCTTTTTTTGAACGTCATTTTATAGTAAGGACAAAATAGGTTCATTTCTGTTTGTGGTAAATCTATTTCTCAAGGATTGGGGAATGCCCTCCCTTAACTACAAATGTCTCTGTACTGCCCATTCCAGGAAATGGCATCCATGTCTTTGGTTCAAAGGTTATTATGGCCACCTTGTTATGATTACCTTGATATGACCACCTTGTAATGACTACCTTGTTATGATTACTTTGCAACCATATCTTTGTTTCAGGAGGTTGTTATGAGCAACCTGTTATCTTTATGTTCTGCTTCTGTAACTCTGCCTATTGCTTACCAGATCCCCTACTCCTGAACTATAAAAACCCTTATCTTGCCCAAATTCAATGCTGATTCCTTGAACTCCACTTTTAGGGATAGCCACTTCATGTACACGAATAAAAAAAGTTCAGTGGTGACCTTTAATCCTAGCACTCGGGAGGCAGAGGCAGGCGGATCTCTGTGAGTTTGAGGCTAGCCTGGTCTACAAGAGCTAGTTCCAGGACAGGCTCCAAAGCCGCAGAGAAACCCTGTCTCGAAAAACAAAAAAAAAAAAAAGTTTGCTTTAATTAATTTGGCCATGATGATTTGGGTTGGTGGTCTTTCCCTTCACATTTTGGACTAACAAAAATAGCTTGGGTCTTTTGGCAGAGCAGCAATAGCTTTTAACCCCCGAGCCATCACAACAGGGTCTCTCTATAACACTGGAGCTTCTGATGGCAAAACTGGATGGGGTTGTGGTAGTTTCGGCAGGAGCAGCCTGCCTCTGCCGCCAAGCAGTTATACGTCACCTGTTGTCACATGGTTTTCCAGCCCATTAAACGTGCCTGTTAGAGCGCAGTGCTCTCTCTTGCCTCTCTTGCCTCTTGCTCCTCCCTTACCCCTATTGTTCCTCCCTTACCCCTATTGTTCCTCCCTTACCCCTATTGTTCCTCCCTTACCC
>NC_022014.1:7883753-7889544 GCF_000317375.1 Microtus ochrogaster | reverse complement strand
CCTATTGTTCCTCCCTTACCCCTATTGTTCCTCCCTTACCCTATTGTTCCTCCCTTACCCCTATTGTTCCTCCCTTACCCCTATTGTTCCTCTCTTACTCTTCTTTCCTCTCTTACCTCTTGCTCCTCTTATGCCTCTTGTTTCTCTCTTGCCTCTCTTCTTCCTCTTGTCTGTCTGTCTGTCTGTCTGTTTGTCTGTCTGTCTGTCTGTCTGCTTCTCTCATGTCCCTACTCAGACATGGCCTTTCACTCTTTCATTCTCCCCCTTCCACCAATAAACCCTTGCATTAATTCTGTTGTGCGCGGAACTGCGGCATGTTTGCTTAGGGGTGTACCTTGACAGAGTCCACCAAAACGTACCCACTTGCCTTTCTTTTTTATTTATCATTCAGGGTGGCATTATTGCAGCTAGCATCATGGAAGTATATCCAGGTTCTTGTGTGTTGGAGGCTTGGTTTCAGGATGGCAGTGTTGAGGTATATCAACCATCTAGCAGTGAGGCCTTAGGGGATGTCTCTGGCTGAGTGGAATCACGTACTCAGCAAAGACTGGGAAACTCCTTGTGGGACTCAGGTTAGTTCTTGTGACAGTATTGTTATAGAATCAGGATCCCAACCTCACACAAGCTCCTTTATATCCCAGTTTAGGATGGGGGGCTTGATGCCTTTCAAAGGTTGCCCTAGCTAATGTGTGAGAAATATGTGTCGAGACATTGATGGATGCTAAGTGTGTAGCCAGGAAGCTAAAAGAGTTATCACATGAAAAATAGCAGTGCCTCTGATCAGGTTGATGATGAGAGAGACAGAGAGACAGAGACAAAGATAGAAACAGAGGTGCAGAGACAAAGAGAGAAAGATTGAGCCATACAGAGACACAGAGAGACAGAGACTGCCTGGGCTAACTCATGGATTAGATTGCAAAGTAGGAGAAAGCAGGATCCAGAGACAATAGAAGTTCAGAAGCACACTTGTATATCTTGTCCTTGTAAAGACCAATCACATGGGAAAGCCCAGGTCAGATTATTTTACCTCATTCTATGGAAAAATGATGTTGACCTGTCTATCACTATTGCTTTACCAGGTTTGAACTGTTACAAATCTCCCATCTTCCCAGAAGAAAAACAAAAAGTGATGTTTGACCCTGGTCCTAAACAAGACATTAATCACCTCCTCTAAGGTCCAGAAAACTTCATGGAAGAGGAGCCAGAAACAATGTATGAGCTGGGAGGTACAACGGCATGCCACCAAATAACATCTGGACATTAACTGGCTGTTGTCACTGTAAAATCAGTGCCCCTGAGGTTGCCACACATGACCAGAACCAGCAGGAACACTGTATCACAAATGGGGAGTACATGAGCTCTATCCTTCCCTGACATACTGACTCTTGGCACTTAGTCAGGGCTGGGGGAGATGCAGTATAGGACCTCCCACCCATAAGAATGCAGGAGAGCCTAACTAAACCCACAAGAAAGGAAGGACATGGAAGTCGGAGAGGACTCCTTGGACAGAGAGAAGGTATTGACAGATGTGGGGATGTATGAAAGAGGGTAATGGGCTGAGAGCAATCGGAATTCATCACCTGTGGACAAGAAACTGTCAAGGCAAAACTAAAGAAGCAAGAAGCTCCCTCTAACAAAGCCCAAGTCCTGTGCCTTATGGTTCCACAAATGCTTGCACGTGCACCTTAATAACGTCTCCCACCATTTTCATTAAATTATTGTGTGACAAGGTACACTCCCTCTCCCAAGCAACATTCTGTGGTTCATCAGAGAAGAGCTTGAGTCAATCTTTGTCATCTCTGTATTCACAGAACCAGACTCTGTGTCTGGCATCTTGTGGGCTCCATGAAACCAATAAACATCAGAGCAGATGACCTGAATTAACTCCCTGTGTCTCCCAGATATGAAGGACAGGAAGTAATCTGAGCCCAGCACCAACACCCACCCATCATTTCCTGGTCTTCTCTCAGGATCCTCCTACTCCCTCCCCAGCAGACTGTAAGTCTAGACACACCATTCAGAGACATCCGCAGCCTCCTTGAGTGAGATGACTCATAGCTGGCTCACAAAATGCCCGGAGTTCCCGGGGTCTGCTGAGGGTGGCTTCCTGGCAAAGCTCTGGAGGGAGGAGGCCCCAGCCTGACTTCCAGCTGAGCTCCATCCTGACGCCCTCCTTTACTCTCCGACTCCTACCTTGGGCTCTGAGTCTTGGAAGCCATGCATGAAATGGCAATTTCCTATGGAATCATTTCACAAAAGAACTTCACAGGACTCTGTTCATGGAAAATTCATAGTAGATGGGGGTGGGGTGGGCTTGAAGTCAGCCGTGAGAATGCAAATAAAATGAAATAAAATAATACATACTAAGCACTGGGCAGCATCGTGTCGCATCCCCTATAGTAATTTCTGAGTCATCTCCTGATCCTCCCACTCCCAATTCAATAATTCTTGTACAAGTTCTCACTACGAATTTGTGCTTTATACCTTTTTAGATAGGAGACACTGATTCAGGCACTGCCAGAAAATTGACATAGGGGCGGGAACGAGTTCATTCATTCGTTCATGAAAGATTAGCATGGTGCCTTCAAATACATTCATCTCTTCATTCCCAGTTTTTAGCCTCTTTCAACAAAATAATTAGTTTACAAAGGAGCAGTATCCCTTGTGACATTTCCACACACGCTAAGTTTTAGTTGACCAACACCTTCCCACTCTTCTCCATCCATCCTTCCCCAGCATCCCTACCGAAACCCTCCCACCTCTAGTTTTCCCCTTCTAATTTCGTGTCTTAAGTCTTTCATTAACTTCCCTACTGCTTTTTAAAAGTCTCTATCCCAAAACTTCAAGGATCCTTTCTAGTTTCCTACATGTGTTCACTTTCACAGGAGTGTACAAGCACCTTCTAGAACTACCTATTCATGAAGGTAGACAATATAGCAACACACACACACATGGTTAAAGGACATATAAACACACACACACATGTTAAAGGACATATAGAAATGAAGATGGCAGTAGTAGAGAGTCGTGGTGAGGGAAGGTCACTATGAAAGTGGAAGGGTCAGAAAAAGTGACAAAGAGAAGGTTCATTGAGAAGGAGTGACCTTTAAAACAGGTGGGGAATGTGGGAAGGAATCTATACTCAGAGAATTAGAGGAAAGGAGTGAAGGAGAGAAGGGAGGAAAGAAAAAAGTGGAAACAGAGGGCAGGAATGGAGAAAGAAGAAAGAAAGAGAGAGAAGAAAGAGATCATGTTTCCTTAGACTACACAAGAGAGTCCATTTAATACTAAGAGGATCAAAGTTTGCAAATTTAGTCAGCGGCAGAAACCTTGTGGTGGTGTGAGTTTAAGGTCCCAGTGACAGCTCAATGTGGAAGGGGCTGAGATGCGCCTCAGTGGGAGACTGCTCGCCGAGCATGCATAAAATGCTGGACGCACCAGCAATGCAAAACAAATAACGAAACTGAACTAAGTATTTGTCTCAGAAAAGCAGCATGCAAAACCTAAGCCCAGTCTCTGGTACTATACACATTCTCCCCGCTGTCCCTCAAGAGGTTCCTGACCAGGAAATAGAAGTACCCATAAGCACAACATTCGAATTAAACTTGCTTAGCAATGATATAGAAACCGAGTTTCTGGATTCTTACTCTTTTGCCTTTTTAATCCTTAGAAGAGTTGGAGATTGGGCATTCTTGCCTGTGTGTTGCCAATAAGAGAATGGCCCAGAAAATGACATAACCTGTATACATGACAGAGTGGTAAAGCCAGGCTTTCCACAAGACTAAAAGCCCTGGCCTTGAGCACTGTCTTATTGTCGGAGATTTCTTGGTGCAGCCTTTTATGTTTTTTCCCATTTTCTTCCTCTCTCAGCCACCCAGTTACTTCTCTTCACTCCAGAATTTCACATCTCTGCTTGCTTCACCTAGTCTGGTCCTCACACCCAAGTTTAACATCTAAATTATCGGATTACCCCTTTAGTGCCTGCAGCATTCCCATTTCCTCCACGGCAATGCTTCAGACCTCTGATGCTTCCTTCTTTCTAAAAATCTCCTTAAAAAAAAATCAAGACCATGATAGACATTCTGTTGTGCAACCCTGGGAAGTGTGGTGTTTAGCTTTGTCAACTCAATACGACATAGAATTGTCTGTGAAGACAGGCCCGGTGAGAGGCGTCTGGGAATCTCCATGAGGGATTGTCTTTGGTTAATGTGGGAAAAGCCAGCCCAGGGCTGACACCACTCCCTAGGCGGGGGCTAATGACCTGTGTAATAGCGGAGAAGTTACACTGAACGACATAACAAACACATGAGCAAAAAGTAGGTATTCTCTCTTCTTTTTGTGACTAGAAGTTGGACCACCTGGACTTTCTTAGAATGCTTGACACTAGTCTGGAAGTGTAAGCCAGAATCATTCTCCTAAGTTGCTTTTAGGCATGGTGCTTTATCATAGCCACACACATAAAATTTGCACATTACTAAACCTCTCTCCTCCTTTACTTCCTTGTTGCCAACCAGGAAATCAGAAGCTACCTCACTAGGATGTCTTGAGAGAAGCACTGGGTATTACATATACATCCAGTTAAACCTTCAGCTCTGCCTCAACAGGCAGTGGGTGTTTCACAGACATTAGCTAGAAGATGAACTCAGCAGCATTGCTGGTTATTTAAGAGGATCCGGTGGAGGTCTTTGCAGTGGATTTTTCTACTCTGCTGTATGCCATGTTCCCAACAGCCTGTCCCTTGGGTTATGATATCAACAGCCTTTTAGACAGTCAACTGTCCCGATTCTGAGATTCTCTTGTGTTTCTGGTGATGATGAGAGTGGAATTTTGAAAGTCTCTGGTGACTTCTGTACACCAAATAAGGCAACACGGGTGAGTAATGATTGAAGTGGTACAGCTAACCACATATGTTTCCCCCTCTCTCTCCATCATCTTTAGCTATTCAATCCTGGGGACATTACCAAACCTCCCTGGGGCTGAGCTTCTCATTGGTAAGAGAAAAACAACTCCCCTGTCTGGTGATGTAAAGAGGATAGTGTTCAATTGGCCCACAGAACACAGAAGTTTTAATTCTTCCAAAGAACTGCGAGTCAGCAGTGACCAGTTCCCACAGATAGAAGAAGGAAAGAGAAAGGATCCTACTACAGCCTTCCAGCCACTTCTCCCCCTGCCCTGGCCTAAAGAGGACTTTTGGGTGAGCAATACATATCTGCTATTGAGTTCATTCCTGGGTCCAGGAGGAGCACTGACTATCAGCATGTAACACATCCAGCACTGTCCTCTTGTCTAGCAACACCTAATGCAGCCTCCTGTTAAGGGAAACTCTATTGGCATCATATTCAATATGGTGGTGATCAGGCACAAGGGACCACACAGCACCTTCATTGCAGTCTGGTTGAATCTACATGATGAATTTCATTTAAATTAAAACTATTTTCAATTTGTGTAACCACTGTGACAACCAGCAGCCATGTTGACACTACAAAAAGAAGTCAGGTGAGGGTACGTTTGACTGTAATATTAGTACAGGGGGAAAGAGACTAGGGTTTTTTGGCCAGACAGTCCAGTTTAAAAAAAAATTATGAGCTTCGGCTTCAATAAGAGACCCTGTCTCAAAGTAATCAAGTGAGAGAGATGGAGGAAGACACAGAACATCTGGCTCTGGGGACTCAGAAGAGGATACAGACAGTGCGCTCATGTGTAAACATCACACACCTGTATAACACCATACATTATCTATAGTGTATGTGTACCACACACACACAAACACACACACACACACACCACCACC
>NC_022014.1:7871285-7878785 GCF_000317375.1 Microtus ochrogaster | reverse complement strand
TTCTGATATTAAAAACTGCATTTTGTATGCATATAAATCATGATATCAGAACCTGGTTTTGCAAGAATGAGGTCACTTCTGAGAATCAAAGAAGCAAGAGAGAATGGGACAACTGATGGCTTATTCTCTATTTTTAGTCCACGGACTTATCAGCCATGAGAACTAAAATGCAGTCTGTGTGCAGGGGACAGTCCCTGCAGGGCCAGGACGCCGCTGCAGTCTTGGCGGTTGCTGAGATATGTGTGTACACGTGTCTGTGTATATGCACGTGTATTTCAATTTTGATGACCTTGCTGTTGTTAAGAGTTAGCCTACTCAGAAAAGCTGGACCAGGGGCATTCCACATGGGTTTGACGTTCTTAAGGAATATTGTTAATGGTTAGCGTTAAATGCCAGTGTGACTGTCATGTTTGCTTTTGGATCCCAACTTGCCACAGCCGGGAATCATGTGAATGGGGAACGAGCCAGAAAGCCTGATTCTTCCATGGTTTCTGCCTCCAGGGTCCTACCTCGATTTCCTGCCCTGACTTTTTTCAGTGATGGATTTTGGACATGGACGTCTAAGCCAAATAAACCATTTTCTCTCTCCCCTAGCTACTACTGGTCTGAGTGTTTCCCACAGCAACAGATATGAAGTCAGAATACCCATGTTGTAACTGACAGCAGGATCTCCTTATTTATTATTGGCATATCTATGTTAACTGTCTATCCATCAGTAGATAGCAATTCACTTCCATCTCTCAGGTCCTAATTCTGCATTAAGTACAGATGTGTCAGGTATCTATATGTGTTGATCCCCAAGTGATCCTAGCGTGCAGATGTGTTAAACAGCTACCTCCTTGTGTTATTGCTGAGACCCCCTCTTGGAAAGATGGCACAGACATCTCAAAGTTATTCTATTAAATACTTGACTTCATGCACCCCAAATATTCTGTGAACGGATCACAACTCAAACCCCATCAGAGAAACTAAGGAGTTCATTTGCATGAAGGTTCCTGGTCAGGTGCACATGGAACCCTTAGTTACTGTCTAACATGAACTGGAGGATGTACCTGTCTGCCTGCCACCCATCTTCATACGCTAGCCATGTTCCTCTTATGGCAGTCTGAGCCTTCAGTGGAGAGGAACGGTGCACAGAGGTCCTCATACTCAGAGTCAAACTCCAGTCCTAGCCAAAGCTGCAGCGCTCCCAGTGCCTGCTTCAACCTCCACCTGCTATGAAATGGAGATGCTAAAACCTGTCTTGGTGGAGCAATAGAGACAAAGCGGCAATCCAGGACAGGAGACAGAAGTAGCCACCATCTAAGCAGAAGCTATTATTCTGAGGATAAAAGAGACCATTTGAAGCCATAAAGTTCTTCCTTTTAAAGTACCCATCTGGTTAAAACTAAGAGAATCAATCATGTCCCTTTATAGTCTATGTGTCTATTCTATATAGGACTGATCTCCAAATTGAATACAGTAATTTCTGTCCATGGATTCCCTGATGACCTCTTTTTTGGATGGAATCCTAGAATCGTGTGTGTGTGTGTGTGTGTGTGTGTGTGTGTGTGTGTGTGCTCACCCAAGCACATGTGGATGCATGTGCTCATGTGTGAGTCATGCAAGGACCAGAAAACAGTTTCAGCTTGCATTCCTCAGTCATTGTCACTGTCCACATTTGGAAAACGTTGATAATGTTTTTAGGTATATTTGTGTTTTGCCTTCATGGACGTGTATATATATATATATCACATTGAGGTCTGGTGTGCTCAGAAGCCAGAAGCAGATATTTTATCCCCTGGCCCTGGAATCACAGATGACTGTGAGTCACATGTGGGTGCTGAAAACCAACTTCAGGTCCTCTACAAGAGCAGTAAGTGTTCCAACTGCTATTCAATTTCTTTATCTCCTCTTTTGAAAAATATTTATTTTATGATTGATTTGCCTGCAAGCATGTATACGTACTCCATGTGTGTCTGGAGCTTGCAGAATTCAGAAGAGGGTATTAGATGCCCTGGAAATGGAGTTACGAGACAGTTGTGAGCCACCCTGTAGGTGCTGGGCTCTGACATCGAGTGTTATGCAAGAGCCTCGCCTTGCCGGCTTCCACTTCCATCTCTTTTTGAGACAGGGTCTCTCACTGGCCAGTGAATCACCAAGTAGGCTGGGATTGCTGGCAAGGAAGCCAGAGGGACCCAACTGTCTCCATTCCATTCCAACAGGATTGCAAACCAATGCCACCATTCTCAGCCATAGGCGCTGGAGGGCACCAGCCCTGTGTGAACTTGTGTCTGCAGCCTGAGAAACAATACAAGATGACTCTTAGAAGCCACTGTGCTTGGGAGGCCTTGTTGCTCAGCAATACAGCTAACACATGCAAGACTGTTGTATCTACATAGCATATTAAAATGCAGCTGATAGAGTTACTATAGACAGATTTATATTTCAAGCATTTAAATAGTAATCCTGGTTTTTAGGATTATTGGAAGGATTGAAAGAAATAGTGTATGCAAAGGGATTATAACAATTTCTGATACTTAACACACGTAATTATTCTTTGAAAGAAATCATTCCAGGTTTTGTTTTCTGGTTAGAATTTTAAGGATAGAGGTGTGTATGTGTTTGTTTTCAGCTAGGGCTAACCATTTGGATGAAAATAAACCCAGAGCTGCTGCATTGCTCAGATTCTTTCCCCATCCAGGAAAAGCCTGCCAGAGGGGGAAGTCGGCAGCAAAAAGATGAGCCAAGAAAGAGAAAGGAAACATATTTCAGGCAGAGCGTTTGAGCAGTAGGACCCTCCTTTCAGCAATGCCCCCTGCAATGAGCCTGAGCCGTGCTCCGGCACAGCCTGCAGCCCACGGTGCACTGCTTCATGCGTTGCTTGATAAAATCCTTGCAATCTTGCAAACTCCCTCTGATGTGAGTCTATCATTGTTAACAAGATCGGTCAGACTACAGCCAGCCTCTAAGGGTACAGAGAAAAATGTAGATGCTCTGCTTAGTTTTCTGTGCCTGTGACAAACACCATGATCAAAAGCCACTGATCAGAGCGAAGGGCTATTTGAGCTTGCACACCTAGGTCGCAATCCACCACAGAGGGAAGCCAGACCAGCCACTCCAACAGGAACTTAAGCAGGAACTTAGAGGAACGGCACTTGCTGACTCAGCAGGTTCATGTTACACCTCGGGGTCCACCTGCCTGTAGAATGGTGTCACCCCCAATGGCATGGTCTCCCGTGCCAATTAACAGTCAAGACCATCCCTTACAGATATGCCAATCTGATCTGAGCTGTGCAATTCTTCTACTAAGACTCTATGTTTGGTTATTCTAGACTGCATTGAGTTGACAATTAAAGATGGTGGATGAGCCAGTCTCTGAAAAGTATCAAACTCAAAGTTCACTGAAAAACTCTTGTTTACCTGGGGAGATGACTCAGTGGGTAAAGAAAGCACTTGTTGTCAAAGTTGCAGAACCTGAGTTGGATCCCCAGAACCCGCCTAAAAGGACAGACACTAGCACTAATGAGACAAAAGGCAGGAACTACTGGCTCCCTGGAGTTCACTGGCCACCTAGTCAGACCTACCTGGCAACGTTCCAGGTCAATGAGAGATACTATGGCAAACAAATCTGTAAGGCACCCAAAGGACAAAGCTCAAGGCTGTCCTCCAGCCTCCACAAGCACGTATATACACCCTGCACACACAAACAAGCATACACACAAACACACATTTTCCCCTTAGATAAGCAACTGTCACTTTATCGTAAATTGTCATTTCACTTATTTCTGAATTGACCTTCAACTTATCCACACCTTGGTACAGAGTCAGTGAATTCAGTAGCAACACACAGACACACAGACACACAGACACACAGACACACAGACACACAGACATATACATACAGACACACAGACATACACACACAGACACAAGGACATTACCCACCCCCAAATATCCACAGACACATTGAAAGCCAGATGGAAAACACAGAGACACAGAGACATAAACATAAACCCACACAGACATACACAGGCATACACCACATCCACATGACCTCTGAAACCAATAAGAAGGTTAAGTCTTTGTCATCAAAATCTATTCTTTTTATTCCTTTAATAAAACAAGATATTTATTTTATCATTCTTTGGAAAGTAGTAGGTGTAAGATGGGGTGGCAACCATATAGCATGTAATTAGCATCAGATCAGCTACTGGCTATAAATACTTCTGAGCAGTCCTGGTCTAGCAAAAATACCTGATGAGCTAGCCACTTTTAATACTATAGCTGCCTTGTGGTTATTTTCAATACTATCTCCTCTTGCCCCCACAGGAATATGGTATAATATGTTCTATGGATAACATGACATATTGCTGACAACACAATGAATGAAGGACAGTACAGAAAAAGCCAAGTGATGATGTTATGTTTTTAGAAGCCATTGAGATCTCCTTCCTCTGATACTATAGCTAGAACCAGAGGGGGAGGGAGAAAGACCACAATTTAGTACTAAATGAATAACCACCTTGACCAGTGTTGTCTAGATCAAAAGGGGTACAGAAGGGCTTGTCATAGGATTTCTCACCCAAATAAAAATTAAAAGGAAAGAAAATCTTTCTCCATGACCATTTAAGACTGAGATGGAAATACAGGAAGATTCCTGAAAGAGTAACTTGAGCAAATTCCAGCAATGACATTCCTCAGTTTCTCCTGTGGAGTTGGAAATCCATCTCATAATTATTTAGGGTGAAGAAGGTTTGAACATAGAGATCTTTAGAACTTTCATGACTGTGGCCCCATAAGATGTGAGGACAAAGCAGAACTGTTCAGCATCCAGTAGGTTGTGAATTTTGAATGGGAAACTAAACACCTAAGCAGGACTCTTGTTCCTGGACCAGCCGACGTTAGACAGAGACTGGTATTTGACATTTGCTGAGCAAGAATTTGCTAGGTAATGGCTTGTAAGCATGACCTCACTTTAAACCCAGGCCCAATGGGGGAAGGACGCATTTCTAGGACCACTGCATAGAGAATAGCATCAAGGTTTAGACTACACGTGCAACTCACCCAAAGCCCTGCACCTGCCAAGTGAAAGAGCTGGGAATTGAGCTCAAGCATATTGACCCCCACTACTCACAATGTACACTTAGAATCACCCTGTAGTAAGATTTTTTTTTCTCCCACGAGCAAAAGTTTTCTCATATTATCATCTTTTGCTTTCTTTAAATACCTCATATTCAACAGAGAGCCCCTTTATCCGATGCACAGCTGGACTTGGGGTGAGCTGTTCCCTCCCTTTAGTAGGTAAACATCTACCCCAGAGTCAATGAAGAGTAGGGCTTCAAGCTTCCCAGTCCCCCGAATTGAGCTAATGGCACCATTTCTTCGTGGGCTTACATTTTAATTAGCTCATAAGTCTGTCCCTGGCTGGTGAAATATTTATTCCTCAGGAATACACTTCAGTAATTTATGAATCAGCACACTGTAAAAATGGGATATGGACTCTTTCTATACTGGCTGCCACTTCTACCTGAAGAGAAGCTGCCATGCTGCCATCTGGGAGCTAACGCCTGATTCCTTTTCTGCATTTGGGGACTAATTTGATTGTTTGTCTGTTTTGAGCAAGGGAATATTTTTATATTAATATTTTGAAATGAGATGTGATGACAGTTGGCCATAATAAATAACTTTGTTGGAGATGGCATTAAAATTCTTTTAAAAAATATTCAGAGAGGTGGCGGCACAAATATGGGGGCATGACTTCAGATCCCTAGTGCCCATACAGAAGATAGATACAGAGATGGGGGTATGCTAATCCAGTGCTAGGGGAGTCAAAAGAGACAGAGAGATACCTGGAGTGTATTAGCTGTTCTGTGAACTCCAGCTTCAGTGGGAAACCTGTCTCAAAGAGTAAGATGGGGAGGAGTGAAGGAAGACACCTGGCCTTTCTTGCACTACCACTGTCCTCCCTGACTCATTTGCATATTCACATGTGGGCATTCATGTGAGCACCTGCTTACACCACACACACATACACACAAGTTTCCAGACTACTGTTACAAAGACAGAAAGCAGAGGAGGATGGAGGAACTCAGAGGGGGAGGAAGGGCAGGAAGCATATAATACAATAACTATGGATGAAGTGTACCATACATATTCCATATGATAGTATTGTAGGACAATAGCTGTATTCAAACATCTGTCTCACTGACGTTTGTATTTGAGTTATATATATATTCAAATTATGGATGTGACTAAGATCTATCTGTTTAATTTTTTAAAAATTATGGGCATGGATATTTTACCTTCATGTATGTCTGTGTACCATGTGGATGCCTGGTGCCAACAGGGACCAAATAAGAATATCAGCCCCTGGAACTAGAATTACAGGCAGTTGTGAGCTGTCATGTAGATGCTGGGACGGGAACTGAACTCAAGTCCTCTGTAAGAGCAACAAGTGCTCTTAAGGTTTGAGTCAACTCCAGCCCAAATATTTGCTTTATTTACAAGCCCATTAAAGAGTCTCTTTATGTTTAGTAAAAGTATAAAACATTATAGCCATTTGTGGTCAATGTGATGTCTCAGCAGTTAGAAGTGCTTGGGTCACAGCCTGATGACCTGAATTTGATCCCCAAACACATATAATGGAAGGGAAAAAATGGGCTCTTTGAAGATTCCTTTAGTCTACATATGGACACCATTGTATGCCACCTCTTTCCCCACATATACACATTATCACACATATACATGCACACACACACATACACACACACCCCACATTTAATTGTAAACAGAGTAAAAACACACTATCACAGCCACATTGGACAGTCATGGGAACAGATGTATAATATTTCTCAAGGGTCCATCCTCTGTTACAATAATTCTTAGAATGAGATAAGTAGAGAGACAGAAAACTTGTGTATAAGGACCTGGATAACAGAATTATCTACTGATGGGGCTGTGGCTAAAACTCTTGTCTCTTTCTTATTCCCCTGAAGTGTGTGTGTGTGTGTGTGTGTGTGTGTGTGTGTGTCTGTGTGTGTGTGTCTGTGTCTGTGTCTGTGTGTATGATATTCTTAAGACATAAATTGGTTGCAGTCATCACTTCTCATCCTTCTCATCCCATGGGAAGGCATCGGTGACCCTTTATATCACATATTATAAATATAAAGCAGTATAATTCATAAACTTTTAGTCATCAGTTGCAATGTGTCATTAAATATCGATACAAAATAAACCACTTAAGCCATGTGTTCTCAACTTATTTTTGACCAAGGCTATGTCTTTTTAGAAAGTATTCTCTTCCCTCTTCACATGCATTGGTTCCAAGATAATGCAATGTACTGATAAAATGATGCAAAGTTTCTCTTTCCTTAGGTGTCTTAAGAAGGTGGGGTGGAATGGGGGTAAGGGGAGATGGGGATAGAAAAGGGAGAAGGGGAGGATGGGGGGAACTTGGGAAAAAAGGAGGATTGGGATAAAGGAAGGTTGGATAGGGGAGCACGGAAGCACAATTCTTAG
>NC_022014.1:7868223-7870742 GCF_000317375.1 Microtus ochrogaster | reverse complement strand
GGAACCCTGACTGCTCTTTGGACTGGAGAGGGAGGGGGAGAGGAGTGGGGGAGGGCAAGAACGGTGGGAGGAGGGGGAGAAGGGTGGGAGGAGGGGGAGGGAAATGGGAGGCTGGGAGGAGGTGGAAACTTTTTTTTTCTCAATAATAAAAAAGTTACCTCAAAAAAAAGAAGTTTAGACATTTAAGAGTGTAGAAGGATGCATACACGAGATACAGAAAATGTTCCTTAGATCACTAGTACATTGTCATTAATATTAGTGTATTTCTAAAATAGTCTATAAAAAATGTCATGACTGATGTTGGTTACAGACATAAACACTATTTATTATCTTTTAGCTTGGAATGTCTTAGTGTACCCTGGAAATAAGTTACTATAGCTAGGTTTGGTGACCATACCTTTAACCTCAGCACTGGGGAGGCAGAGACAGGCTGATCTAGGAGTTGAAGGGCAGCCTGTTCTACTGAGTGAGTGTCAGGACAGCCTGGGCTATGGGAAGAAACCCTGTTTTGATAAACAACAACAAAAATAACAGTTATATAAATAAATTGAAATACATTAAAAACAAAATGTGTCAGGATACTTGCTTCAATGAACATGCCTTGTAAAGCCTGGTACATCCGGTGCTCTCCCTGTTTCCTTTTCGATTGTCTGTCTGCCTCACCTCCCTACTGCCCACTTCAAACTGTCTTTATCAGTGGCACTGGGCTTGCAGAGTCCTGTAGACACTTCATGATTTTAGTTGCTTTTTTACTCCGTGTTTGATAAACTGCGCTCTTCTTAACCCACACTGGTCACACTCTTCATCGGTTGATAGCCTCAGGTGAAACAATTCCTCCTCCCAGAAGCCTTCTCTCAGAAACTGCTCTTGGAGAACCTCGCTTTTCCTTTGTTTACTACACAGCACGGACTATCTAAATCCCCATCGGCCATTCCCATTACACCCATGTCTTGAGGGGATGGTCTTTGTCTCGTGGGTGGTGATATGCCTAGTAGCAAGCCTGGCAAGGAGAGGGTTATCAGTGGCCATCAGTCGAAGGCAGGGTAGGCATTCCCAGAATCCTTTGTCTTCCTTCACCCTAACAGTGAGTAGAGAGCCACTTAATGACCCCTCTAATGGAAGCCCTGCTGGATTCCCATCATGTCAACGGGAACTGCATTTTCCAGCTGCGGTCCTTGACTGGTGCTAGGGATTTTATTCTTCTTTTCCAAAACATTCAGTTTTCAGCTTTAATAGATTTGTTGAATGGAAATGTACAGTAAGCTGGAGGAGCAACAAGCCCAGAGCTCGACTATTTATGGCTTGTTTATTTGCTTGTGAAGTGAGGATTCAGTCCAATAAATCGGAATAAAGTTTATTCATTGCAATAAATTGGTTTGAGAGGGGAAATTTGGAAGAGGAGAGATGCTGGTGCCTGTGACTGTGAGGCTGCCAACCCCGCTGGGAACCCTGACCGTGAACTATAATACATTTGCCTCAAAAGCACTCTGGAAAACTCTCCAGATTCATGCTCCCTTTGAGAGAACGAGATCTCGCCCTTCCCTGTCAAACATATCTATCAGCAGTGATGGCGAGTGTTGGCCTGTGTGCATAGACATCCTCTTTGTCTGTATTTGGGAAGGTGGAAATCATGCTCTAAAACACAATGGATATGGCAACAAGAATGGGCCCATAGTACATTACACAGAGAAGAGAATTCCAAACGGTTGTCTCCGCCTCTGTTTCTTTATCCATAAAATAGACATATACTGGTACCCGCTGTGAGAAGGCTGCTGCGAAACTGAGGAGAGATGTACATGGAATATTTGACTCAGGTCCTGGGCATCAATTCTTGCTCAATGTGGGTGAGATTTATTATTATAACTACGCATGAAGCTGCTCCAGCATTTTGTCTTCAATAAATTTCATTCCATTTCTGCTTCTCAGTGCATCTCTCTCATCTCTCTCTCTCTCTCTCTCTCTCTCTCTCTCTCTCTCTCTCTCTCTGTCTTTCTCTCTCTCTTCTCCCCCTCTCTTCCTCCCCCCCTCTCTTTGTGTGTGTGCACGCACGTGCGTGCATTTGAGTTTCATGTTCTTATATATATGTATGTATGATCAGATGTGTGAGCGGAGGTGCACCATGTGTCCCTGTGTAAGTCCAGCACATCTCTGGTATTTTTGTTGACCTCTTGCCACCTGTTCTTTGAGGTAGTCTCTGCATGGAACTTGGAGAATTTCAATATGAGATATGATGAGGGTAGCTAACTTGCTTGCTCTGGGGATCTCTTGCCTCTGCCTTCTGAGTGTTGAAATTTTACGCAGGTTGCCATATTCCCCCTTGAATGTTTGTGGGTTCTTAGGGTTCTGAGCTCCAATCTCTGAACCTCCTTATTTTACCCTCGAATCCTAGCTCATCCCTCAGGATAGGCATTTAAAGAATGTAGTGGGGCCGGGCGGCAGTGGCGCAAGCCTTTAATCCCAGCACTCGGGAGGCAGAGGCAGGCAGATCTCTGTGAGTTCAAGACCAGCCTGGTCTACAA
>NC_022014.1:7865674-7868123 GCF_000317375.1 Microtus ochrogaster | reverse complement strand
AGCTAGTTCCAGGACAGGCTCCAAAACCACAGAGAAACCCTGTCTCGAAAAACCAAAAAGAAAAAAAAAAAGAATGTAGTGGGTAGTCTTTATGGCAGTCCTCAGCGACTTCCACCCCGGGTCAGTCCCTCCTCTTAAAAATGAACTAGACTAATTAATTTAATTATTGAACAGAATGAAACATGAAAGAAGGAATTCCATTGGCAAGATCAGATAATGCAACAATCATGCTTCTTCTTTCATTCTCTCTTGAACCACTTAGCCTAGGGGAAACCAGGGACCCTGCCTTAAGCAAGCATTCTAGAAAGGCCCATATAAAAAACACGACAGCAGAACTTCTAAGTCATGTAGCAGTCACAAGAGAGCACTTAGAGGTGTCTCTTAGCCTAATTCAGTCTGGAAAACCTGTTAGCCCCAGCCCCAGCCATCAAAATCACTCAGCAAAGAGGACTCAGATTCTTGGCTCACAGACATGTACCTCAAGCTTGTTATCTGCTTGAGGCCACCTCTCATGTGCTGTATGTACCACTAGACCCAGCAATAAAATATTAGCTCTTTATTTTTCATAAGAAGATGAACTTCACAAAAACGGGGCTTTGTGCATTATTTTCATGGCTGTGTAGCTAAAGCCCAAAGACGACCCAGGAAATGACACATTCAACCTGATGTTTCCTCTACGAACCATCAGAGGTCTCTGTAAAGGTCTGCTGTGGCCAGGATGTCGTCCTCACCTAAACCTTTCTCATGAACAATAAAAAGAAAACAACACAGGGAAGGATGGCACACACACACACACACACACACACACACACACACACACACTGTCCTAGCAATGCCAGAGACCGAGACAAGAGGATTGCAAATTTGAGGCTAGCCTGAGCTACACTATAAGACCTTCTCTCAAAAATAAAACAAAAACAATAAAGAAATAAACAAAAATCAACAGGAGAATAGTAAAACAAAACAACTGTAACAACTCCATGAGAAGACAAATCAGCTTTCTGTAGTAAAGCCATGGAACTGAACATAGAACAGATCACTGGAGACCACCAGACTCAGAAGGACAGATGTCTCGTGCTTCCTCTAGTCTACAGAATCCAGGTTTAAAGGGGGGAAAACGAGTAGGCAGAAAGGAAGTGCTTAGTGAAGAGGAAGGGGAGCAGAATTAAGGGAGGGAAGGATAAGACAGAGTATTAGGGGTGAGTATGATATGAGTATAAGCTGTGTATGTATGAAAATGTTATTCTGAAACCCATTATTGTGTGTAATGGATATATGCTAATAAAAATTAAAAAATAATACAAACAGTGTATCTTTTAAAATCCTATTGAGGAACATTAAGTAAGACCATTTTGAAACAACTAGTTCAGGATGCTGGGGCACTGAAGAGAAATTCTTTACAAGCTAATGTGTAAAGTTTTCTCTAGATTGCTTCAAAGCCAATCCAGCCTCCCTTACCCAGACAGTTTCCTGCACTCAGTTTGCTCCACCTTCAAACTCCAACCAGCTCACAGGATCATTGATCACTTCTGCAAACCCTGACTCTATGCAGGCCACATGGGTGATCACACTTAGGTCTAACAACAGCTGGGAATGCGCCATGGATGGACATCGGCATCACCCCAGGCCTTCTCCCCCCACACTGTGTGCACATGTGCATGTACATGTGTGTGTGTGTGCTTATACATATGTGTAGGAAGGCACATTTGTATGTTGGTGACATGTGTGGAAGTCAGAAAACCTCAGCTGCTATTCCTCATTGCCCTCCATCTTGATTTTGGAGACAGGGTCTCTCATGGGTCAGTTAGGTTAGGCTAGGCTAGGGAGCTAAAACATCCTCTGTCCCCAGGAACTCAGGGCTGGAATCACACCACCACACCAGGCTTCTCCCAACCTCTGTTTGGATTTCCAGCTTAAATCTAGGTCTTTCTTGCCAACAATGTACTGGCTGAGCCATCTTTCCTGCCCCAGGTCAGTGCATTTTACATTACAAATCTCAAACTCGGCTTGAAGTGTGAAGGAACAAGCTAGGGAGGCTGAGGAAGCTCATACTAGCACAGAAGGGAAGGAGGCAGAGGCTCCTTCCAGCTTTGAAGGGACTGTGCCCAGGAGGGGAAGGTGACAGAGAATGACTGGGCTGCAGGACATGCATCGGTGGCACTGAGTGCTCAGTAGGCTCGGGGTGTCACTTGCATTTGGAAGCATGCACCAGTGCTGACTTCCACATTGCTAGCGGGCTTCTTCAAATGACTAGCACGTACGCATGCTTCCATGCACACTGCATGGTCCTCTGGGGTACCTTTACTGAAGCACAGAGAAAGAACACACTTCTGTCCCAAGGGTAGGAATTTGGGGCATAAGGAGACTTTGGACCCCCCCTCATAAAAATGTCATGGTGTGTGTGTGTGTGTGTGTGTGTGTGTGTGTGTGTGTGTGTGAGTGTGTGTGT
>NC_022014.1:7859716-7865574 GCF_000317375.1 Microtus ochrogaster | reverse complement strand
GAGTGTGTGTGTGTGTGTGTGTGTGTGTGTGTGTGTGTGTGTGTACTCACCCAGGAAAGGGTCTATGGAGTCTGGAGAAGAACACTGGGTCTCTTCTTCTATCATTTTTTTCATTATTTTTTTTGAGACAGTCTTTCACTCTGCCCGGAGCTCACCATTTTTTTTTTAAATTAGGTGAGCACCAAAGATCCACCTGTCTCTGTCCCTTCTCTCAGCCCTGGAGTCACAGACATAAACAGGTGTGCCTGGCATTTATATGGGTGCTGGGGAGCTAGAGTTTTGTCCTTATGCCTATGTAGCATAAATTTTTACCCACTGAGCTGTCTCTCCAGGCCTTAGAAATACTCTTACAAAAATATCCATATACACAGGTATGTATGAGTCAAGTGGGTTGTGAAATATTACAGATAATTTTCAAAACACAATAATGGGAGCTCATAAGGTTTTTTCAATAGGAGAACAAATATGAAAATAAATGATGACTCTGTTGAATATATAAGGAGTCTATGAAGGCTTAAAGTGAGCAAATTATGGACTGGAACTTAGTAAGTAAAGCTTTTGCCTTGCAAACACGAGAACCTAAGTTAGGTCCCCCAAACTGAAAACAGGTCACAGTGGTGAGTGTTTGTGATCTCACCTCCAGAGGGGTAGAGATGGGAGGACCCCGTGGGCTCGATGGCCAACCAGTCCAACCTACTTGGTGAGATTTTGACTAATGAGAGAGACCCTGCCTAATAATTCAAGGTGGACAGCATCTGAAGAACAACTGGGGTTGCCCACTGTCTTTCATACACATACACACACATACATAGACACACACACACAAACACACAAGCAAAGTATCTCTCTCGATATTCATGTGCAAGTATCTCCAAGATTCAGTCACTGGAATTAAGACAGAAGAAACAGCAGTACAATATTCAGTATGGAAACCATGCACATTCCACATCCTCAACTGACTTGAACTTGAAGCACAGTACATTGCTGCTATTCTGGGCTCACATGATCAAATGTCAGCAATAAGACAAATTCTCCCCAATATACTACCAGACAGAGAGCTGTTGGATATCACTGTGAACAGGAGAAGGGGGCCCAGCACACAAAGAAATGTAACTCTGGCGCCTCGCTTCATAAGCATCTTCACTGTTGGATACTTCACAGGAGTCCTCCCCCACTGAGCCGTGATACAAAATTAGCACCAGAGTGCAGAAGAAAGCTAAGGATGCAGAGCATCCCTGTGTGGGTCCTAAGGGAAGTTGTCATCTCCTGTCTCTCTGTAAATCAGTTCCGGGAATGTCTCTACACAGATTTGGTTTCATCCACAAGAACTTAGGGTTGTTCTTTGCTCTTTTACATAAACAAGTAAATATTATTTATGTTTATAGGGAGCTATTTTTGAATTGGGGGAGCCAGTGGGTACATTGCAGCATACACCCTGTCCAGCTCTGGATAACATTGCTGTATGGAGTCAGGCGGGTCTAAGTTCCGGTTTATGTGAAGTCAACATCAACAACTTCCGGGCACCATAGGGAAGTGCAACTATCAGCAGAGAGGGCCCTTTGATTCCTTCCAGATAACATCAATTAAATCAACTAAACAGCATAAGCAGCTTTGGGTCATACTCACTATCGGTTCCTCTCACCACAAATCTTCTCGGTACACAAATAATAAAACAGATAGCCAGAGTCTATAAAATGGCATAGCTGTGTAGTGGAGTCACCAAGATTATTTTTATCTTTTCCTGAGACAGAGTCTCACTATGTTAGGTGACTGGCCAGGATTTACTGTGGAGACCAGGCTGTCCATAAAATGGCAGAGATCTGCATGCCTCTGCCTTCCAGATTAAGGAGGTGTACCACTATGCCCTGTGGCACATGGAATTAAAATAGGCAAGTAAGCACATGAACAAAACAACCTAGGGTTTCTGTATCTGTCAGTATTATTGATGTAGCTTTAGTTCTTCTTCACTGCTGTCTGCTATTCCATTGAGTAGCATAGACTCAGGATGTAGAAAGAAGTATAGAACTATACTGACCCCCACATTTATGATAAAACTTCAGAACAGAAGCATCTCAGATACCCTGGTTTGATTTAAAGCCAGCTTTCTGACAGAAATGTATTTGTTTGGGTGTACGTTAGATAGGATCCAACTGCTGTCTATAAATGGACCACCAAACATCGCCAATTGTTCTAATGCTGTAATTTTGAAAATAAATAAATAAAGCCAGCCAGCATAGTTTAAAAAAAAAACAAAAACAGATACCCAGAAAAGATGAGATGATTTTCCCTTTGTCTCACAACAAACTGATAGCAAATATAGCCCAGAGCTGGTGTTCTCCATCAAGGTATTGAGAACTTAATTCTCTTCCCACCTCTGGGTGTGTGTGTGTGTGTGTGTGTGTGTGTGTGTGTGTGTGTGTCTTTGTATGTGTGTGCACACATATGCATATGTGCTCCAACACATGCAAGCACAAGCACACTTGTAGACAGAAAGAAGATTTAAGAGAAGCTTTCTCTGTAGGCAGAGTAGAGCTTTTAGGTCCCACACAGGCATCCGTCAGGCTTTGACTCCGTGGTCATCATGCCTTTGAAGGATCCTTCTGCTATCAGTAAATGACATATACCACATAGAGATGTAGAAAGCTAGGGAGGTTCTGATTTCTTCTCATCAGTGACATTAATAATGAATGACTTGGACTAGTGCATAAGATCATAGAGTACTTTTTGTTTCCATTGAAATGCCTCTCTCCTTTGCTTTTCTCATTTTCTCCTCTCTGTCCACCCATTTGCATGCCATCTGTCTCTATCTATCTGTCTGTCTGTCTGCCTTTCTGTCTGTCTGTCTCTCCTTTCCTGTATCCTACATGCCTTCTTCCTATATGTCTTCTCTCCTCTCCTTCATCCCTTACTGTGTCTCACGGATGTTCACTGTGTATATACCAAAACATACCTGCCCTTCCAGGGTTAAACCTGCGAGAATGCAGTGTAAGAATCCACCCTATTAATTGTGAATGAGACCACCTGCCGTAGCTGAGAGTCCACAGTCAGCAGCTTTTCAATTCAGCCGATCAATCTATGTGTGGATGATAGTGCTGAAATTAAAAAGTTTATTTCCCTCCTTTGGGAGAAGAAAAATCAAATAAACTAGCCAACACCTTGAAGATAAAAAGGATTCAAAATAGCAGCCAGAATAGTTTTATAAATAGTTTTATAAAGATCAAGTCCTTTTGGAATAATCTAATCTTCCACAGGAAAAGTTTGATACAAGGCAGGAACGATTTTTACCCCAGCAAAGACTCAGCGATTTGCTGGGAAGACTCCCTGGACACAGGGGCCTTGCTTCATCTGCTCTAACACACAGGGAATGAGCTGATAAACCTGATGTATTCGGAGATCTTCTATTTCCCCTCGCCCTTCCCCCAGCAGCACGCATTGCACACTTGCACGCGTTTAAAAATATAATATAATCAAAGGAAGCATTATTCTTACAAAGCCTATTAAAAGAGCCAAGTAAATTCATACAGGACAATAAAGATGATTTATTTACCAGGAGGAAAAATTGGTAGGGGAAATAGTGTGGCTGAACCTCATCTACAAAATCAGGTTCCCATAGAATATTAATCTTCATTGATTAGCTGGGAAGACGCTCAGACACTGACTTGCATGGCATAAGTTAATTCAGATGCTTCAGTTTGACAAAGCCCCATCTGATCACATTGAACTCCTTAATTCTGAGCATTGCAGAATATTCTATTTGCTTCTTGAAAACATCAATTTATGTCCAACAACATCTGTAGGAAAATAAGATTTGCCAAATGTCTCAAAATAGGAAAGCACAGCTCTTTGGCTTTTAGAGAGCTGTGGATTTTATTAATCTTTTTCTTTCTTTCATTGCATAATGGCATGTGAGAATAGTAAGAAAATAAAAGGAATCTAGGATCTCTCTAACAAAAAAATACTGTACAGTATCAGTTCCAGGGAGCACATGGATATGCCAGTGTCTTTCTATGACCTCAAATAAACATTCTAATTTCATATCACAGATGCCTCTGGGAGAAACACCCAGTCTTCACTGTTCTTCACTTCCGTGGGGACTAGAATAAATATAGACATTTTAGGCATAAGTCAACATTTTTCCTCCTGTGACATCATCATTGTGTGACATGATTTTCACAATGAACAAAAATATCGGAAGTCTTCTGTTACTATTAATGCTAGATTTTATTCTGTTAGCCGCTGCTTCGTCTACCTTTGGGAAGTAGTTTAGGTTCCTCTGTATCCAAATTAGTACAGAGAAGCTGCAGTGACGCCTGTACAGAGACTGTTCCTCGTTATCTACCATGCACTCGAGGGCCTTGGGTTTTAAAGCCAAAACGAGGAGCCGCACGTTCTCATGGCCTCTTACGTGTGAGCCTCTCTGTAACTGGGTGAAAGTCTTAGCTCCACTCACACTTCCTGTCCCAGGGTTACTTCACTTTCCCTCATGTTTGCAGCATATTTTGGTGGGTGGGTGTGTACACTCTCTGTGTGTGAGTGCATGTACCCATGTGCTTGAATTTGGAGGCCATAGAACACCATCAGGTGCTGCCCCTCAGACACTATCCAATTTGTTTAACTAAGACAGGCTTTCTCATTTCTGGAGCTCACCAAGTAGCCAAGACTAGGCAGCCAGTGGGTCCTGGGGATCCACCTGCCTCTCTTTCACCAGCACTTGGACTTCAAACATGTGCAACCGAGCCTGGCTTTTGCACATGGGTTTTAGGCAACTCAATTTTTCATGCTTGCAAGGCAAGACAGAGAAATCTCTCCAGGCCTTATAGATGATATTATTAATGATCCATATCAGCAGGTTTTCAAATCCAGGGGTGAGCGGGAAGCCATCTGCCCTGGGAGATGAGCAGGGCTATGTTACTGACTAGCAGTTCCTCTCCATCATTTTATCAGCGTTTGACCGTGGGGTTATACGGAGACAAGTGTCAGCCACTTGTGTGACTTCAGTGGGGCAGTCATGGGCATCTTTACCCCACCACAGCGTAGTGACTGTGACAGAAGAGCATTGGTCTGACATGCTTAGACAATTCATTCATTCACTCATTCATTAATGCACAGGGAGAATCTTCTTTCTTCTATGCTAAATATTTCAAAGCTTAAAATCACGGTCACCGTTAAACAGAAATTCCCATCTCTACAAGGCTGCCATTAACTTTAGCCTCCTAGCTCTTCAGACTGGACTTGTGCTCCCTAGGCTTTGTGAAGTATCTCCCTCTGCTTTTCCGGTCTCCAACCACACAGACTTTCCCATGGCTAGGGGCTCCTGGCCTACAGGCACCCACCCTCATTCATAGAGCATCACTCTCCAGGTGAGATTTACCCCAGGGGCTCATTTTCCCTCAGTTACAGATTTTTCTGAGTGCTCTGAGAAGCAAGAGGAAAATCACCAATTTATTGGCTGGAAGCAAATGTGATGGGGGGGGGGGGCAATTGCAAGGCTGCTCTCTCCCATTCTTTGTTTAGGGGCATGATAAAAGAGGGAGACCTGAGAGCAAGTTCAGGAGACATTTGCATAAAATAGAAATAAGCATCCCAAGATAAACAAGAAAATAATCTACCTGTGTCCTTTGTAGACCTATTTAATAACTTGTTTTTTAAACCAAACACCTAAAAATGCACCTTGTAAATATTTAAAATAGGAGGTCATTGTCTGACCACCCTCTCTGCTTAGAAACAACTTTTCAAAATGTAATAGTGCTGCCATTTCTTCCAGTTGGTGTTAAGTATTGAGGTAGGAGAAAGAGAGAGAGAGAGAGAGAGAAAGAGAGAGAGAGAGAGAGAGAGAGAGAGAGAGAGAGAGAGAGAGA
>NC_022014.1:7836273-7859616 GCF_000317375.1 Microtus ochrogaster | reverse complement strand
AGAGAGAGAGAGAGAGAGAGAGAGAGAGAGAGAGAGAGAGAGAAACACTTTCCATTCCATTGACAAATGGAAACCTGTCATTCATACTGTTCCTTGTTATGATTCTCCCCTTCACCATATGTCTGAGAATTACTTCAATATCAGTGTAGCCTAGCGACCTTATTCTGCTTATAGCTGCAAATACACATCTTTTCTTGCTTCAATGGTCTCTACTTGGTGGGCAGAACCACGTAAGCAGCCACTAGCCCTATGACACATACATCTCTGTGCTCATGGCTGGATCAATCTCTAAGGAAACTTTCTACTCCTGCAAAAGATGTACACATTCATAATTGCAACAGATATTGCTGGCTTTTATGAATTTAACCTTCTATCGTGTTATAGAAAATGATGTGTTTAACAGCTCCCAGGGTCTAATGCTCAAGCATTCTAACACAAAGAAGCGAGCAGGGGAGATAAAGGGCTCCCCTTGTCCATCACCCTACACCACACACCCAAAAACTTCTTCAGAGACACTAAACGCTCATCAGGTGCTTACTGGATAAACAAGTACACAATGAAAGAAAAGTTGGTCTCAATCTATCGCAATATCTAAAAGTCATATATGTTTCCATGTTCAGCTGTGAAGATCTTCAGAGACTTTGCCAAATCAGATTTACATATACAAAGACGCTCTTCCCTGTCAATGTAGAGGGCACTTTGCATGTGTGGACACCTTCAGTACGGCTTGGGTGTTAACCCAAAACCTCTGACTTCAGAGCCCAGGCTTTCAATTACCCAAAGTTGTTATGAGTCATCAGAGATTAAATTATACCGGGCACACCTCTGGTTAAGTGCACCTTTACTACATTCTAACTGGTCCCCCATGCATCTTCTTTCTCTCCAGGATCACAGCAATGACTCAGCACCTCCTATAAGCTCATTCCTCCACCACTCTCCCACAATCCTTAGTCACTGCCACCCTCATTTCATACTTTCTAGGTCAACTGTAACTTCTGAAGGACAGTGCACAGCCATGAAGAGATGAGGAGAACTTGATGTTTCCTGTGCTGGAGAGATTTTCACCCCTTTATAGCCACATAGACATGTCCTAGCCTTTACCTATAGAAAATGATGTGATAATTATTAAGTAATTTTGTTGATACTCTCTAGGCACAGAAAGACAAGGAGGAAAACCTGGTCTTAGTTCTTTTACAGACAGTTCCAGAAAGGGAAACTAACATCTAGGGGCGGGACAACAGATCTGCAGTGGTGATGTTAGGAAAGGTGAAAGAAGAGGATTTGGAATCTAGAGTGGCAGTGGTCAGGAAAAGGTGGGAGCGGTGGAGATCTTCAGGGTCCCAATATTATCGAAGGTTGTGAGGATGTGCAAGACACTTCACCGCCAGCTGCTTGTTGTCATCATGTCTCAATAATGCTGTCTGGAAACATATTCTGACCCTTCCAGGTGGGCTGCATTTCCATAGCAACACAGCTTTTAAGTTGTAAAGAAGAGTTGAACAGAGCAAATAGGTCAAAATATTCTAGAACTTTCTCTCTGCCATTAAAACCAGAAAGTTGTGTAATTAGAAACACTAAAAAGTGCAGTTTTGGAGAAAAGTATGACTCATGAAGACAAAGACTAGCATGGAAGATTGCTGTCCTTGCATATACTGCGCACCAAGCTTCCTGGAGAAGAACCATGCATTCTCGTCCTCAGACCAAATGGGTGTAGCTAAGACATTCAAGGTCTGGGCTGGATGGCACTCATTCACCCTAGTTCTGGTGACTTGCCATACAATTCCTAGAAAAAGGAGACTAGCTAATAGGCAGGCATAGGCATCTAATCTAATTTGAACCAGTGATATGCAGTCCTGGGACTTTTGCTTCAACTCCAAAGCTACTGGCATAAGAGCTGTCTGATTCTGACATGCCTAGTGAGAAGAATGTAAGTCTGGAGTCATCTGTGCCCCAAGACTATAGCATTAAAGACACCAATGAGAGATACTTTCAGATGTGCGGGGCTTCGAGGATTGGATCCATCTCTGCAGCAAATTCCTCTTCCTCCTTCTCATTCTGCTCATCAGTGAACTATCTTCTGTGGGGGTGTTTTCCTCAATCCTCTTTGTTTTGGGGCTTTCCCCCATAGGGGCTGTGGAGAAGGCTAAGAAGGGAAAGGGTTGGTCACACAAGCATGAGGACATGCCTTTAATAACAAAAAACTGGCATGTTATCACAGGATCACAATACCTGTGTAAGGAAGTGTGTAAGGTGAATGATAATAGGTCAGTAGCTATCCAGACTTGCCTAATCAGTGAGTTCCAGGTACAAGTAGAGACCTCGTCTCAAACCAAGATGGAGGGCGACTGATGGATGTACACTGTTGGCTTCCTCATGCACGTGTACATTCAGGCACTTTCACACATGTCCTCACATCTATGAACGTTTACCTACATACACACACGCACACTCATAGTCACATCCACAACACACAGATCAAGTGGTTGAAGGAAGTGAAGATTAAGCTTCCTGGGTTGATAGGCCGTATTCCTATTGGTCATGAGCTTGTATAACATACCAAAACTACTTGCCTTTCTGATGTCCTTAGTCAGACAACTATGTTACATTAGCCTCAATAATTTAGCAGCAAGTATTCACTTGACTACAGAGGCCCAGCATGTCCACCCACTTTTATAATGTCTATTTCTACAGTCACTGGTACACCACTGTTTTTGAGTCCAGGATCATGACATGGAATTTTATTTTTCTAAATCCCATGTCTTTCCTCAAGAACTGAGATAAATTTTCCTTCACTTTAGGAGAAAAGCAGTCTATTTTGATTTAATAGTCACCATCACCTGATGTAGGGATTCAGAGCACAGTCTGGGTTAATCTCGAAGACTTTTAGTCTGCATTGTCTCTTCCTATAAACAGCTTCACGCTTCAACAGCACAGCTTACATTGTGCCCTCCATTGTGTTGGAAGGTAGGTGCCAGAGGCAAGGAGAATTTGAAATCTTCGGCGCCTCAAACATTCTTACTAGCCACTATCTCCCATACACGAATGTTACTGTTGTCAAAACTTAATCTTGGCCACACTTTTTATATAGTCATGGTTAGACAACTTCTAAAATATTAGGTTCTCCTCAACTTATGCTGGGGTTATAGTCTGATAAACTAATCATAAGATGAAAACATGAACGAAAAAAACCACCTAGCATAACAAACATGAAAGTTAGTCTTGCCTAACTGAAATGTATTCAGAGCATTGCCATTGAGCCACATCTGGGCAAAAATAATCTGAGGCAAAACCTATTCCATGATTATTTAATGTGAGTTATTGACTATCAGTAGCCCCAAACAACAGGACTCCATGGAGGACCTATGTTTACCCCCATGATTTCAGAGGTGACTGGGGGTCACTAGTCATAAGAGAGGACATGTTCGGTATTGATAGCCTAGGGAAAGATAAGAACTCAGCACTTGAAATGTCGTGTCCATAGAAAACACATCACTTAACACCATTACAAAATGAAATGAGTAGCAGTTAGAACAAATAAATGGTAGGCAGTCTGTAGCATCCTGTATTTGCAAGGGTTGATTCAAAATTGCTTTATTTATCCAGTGGTTTAGGTTTTCCATGTGCAAAACACAAAAGGAAATTAACTTTCATTTTAACTATCAATGCTAGTAGTAAAACAGGGCAGTGTTGGAGATGTTGTTCCTGTTTTAAAGATGTATTACTCGTGTGTATGTGTGTGTGCCACCTGTATTTGTGAACCCATAGGGGGGTTCAGCTTTCCTAGGGCTGGGGGTCTAACCAGTGAGCTGCCCAGAACTGAACTTGGGAAATTGGGAAGCTGGGTCCTCTGCAGGAGAAACAAACGTTCTTATCTGCTGAGTCATCTCTTCTGCCTCCTTCCCCTCTTTTACAACTAAATAAAATTCTTGTTGGAGAATGGCCAGATTTCAATTTTCAGATTACTATTTTCTTTGCATCCGACCTCCTACCAAGCATTTTCAAAACCCAATCCAGTTACGGAATGTTTCTTCCAAGCACAGATAGGTCTGTGAAAGCTTTCACAGGTAATGAATGCAATTATTTTATTCTTTGCAAAATTGACCTAGAGAACAGTTGGGAGGTTTCATACGCGCATGTGAGCTCTGGCAGTGAAGGAGGGCCTTTCAAACACTGTCTTTGGTCAGTGATATTTTCTCATGGCTCACCTTTAAAGGTACTTTAGGGCACAGATCTAGGGATTTCTGAAATGTCGTTTGGCATCTTAGACGTTGGGATAGATAATCTTGGCTGCACTTGAAGGATTTATAACCATACAAACCAATTTCTGGCCACGTCTGGGAAGGTTTTCCTAACTGTGTTAACTGAGGTAAGAAGACCCAACCAAAACATGAGGGCTGTCTTTCCAGAGGCTGGACTTCCACTCTGAATGAAACTGGAACAATAAGCTGGGCACCAGCTCTTATCTCTCTCTGAAATCTGATTGTGGCTATGGGTGACCCATCTCAAGCTCCTGCCTTTATGCCTTCCCCACCGTGATGGATTACATCTCCCGGAACAGTGAGCCAAGATCAATCCTTCCTTTTTAAAACTGATTTTGTCAGGTGGTTTGGAAGTTCAATGAGACAAGCTATTAATGCAGATACATTTCTGCACAAATTTCAGTGCCTCTGTGCTTGCTGATTATATCCTGTGTGACACACAATGACTTTTATTATTTTATATTAATTATTATCTAAGCAATACACATATACAATGGAAAATTTAAGAGCAGTGTTGGGCAAAAAATCATCCATATTACCAGCTATGAACACTTGAGCATGAGGGTAAGGGGTGGTCTGTGCAGCTGCTCCTTTATGCATGTGTAAGTACTTAGGTTCATGTTCATATATTTATAAATATACTTATTTATGTGTGGAATTAAATAGTTACAAAGCCCTAGCTCTGAAGACTGACTTGTAGGATTTAAATAATACAATCGTACATATCTCTGTTACTCAATAGCTCAGCAGTTTGGAAGCTCTGTAGACTCTAGTAACATCACATTCACAATAGACATAACAATAACCACTTTCTCAGAAGGTTACAGGGTCTTAACTATATACCATGTGTTCTGGATAGCAGTAGGTGTCAGCCATTCACAGCCCAAGAATCATATGAGAGGAGAACAGCTTAGATCAGACCAGCCTGTGGGCATATCTGTGGGTGGCTGTTGTCATTGTTAATAGATATAAGAGAGCCTAGTCCATTGTGGGTGGCACTATCCCTAGGCAGGTCATCCTGAACTATATAGGAATGCTAGTGGAGTATAACTTGCCCTGGGAGCCATATGGCAAGCCTTCTGTTCCATGGTTCCAGCTATACTTCCTTGGTTCTGAAGTTGGTTAGGTTATGAGGACTAGCAAGCCCCTGCCTGATTTCTCTTACTGACAGGCTGTAGTCTGAAAGGGTAAACTAAAAAGAATTGCTTTATCCCTAACTCACTTTTGGTTAGAATATTTGTCACAGCCACAAAAGTGTAGCCAGAACACTATGTGGGCTGTGAGCAACCATGTGATGCAGGTTAGACATCATTCTTTGTAATGTGATTTAATGGCAATGCAACCCAGTCTCCTTCTTGCTATCTGTTATCTGTCAATTCATTAGTTTGTTGTGAAATTTTTTTTTCCGTACCAATCATATACATCCTGTATTTCTCACTGGATTGTCCTCCTTGCTGGAGAAAAGGTCACATGGAAAAGAGCCACACCCACCTCATTTATTCTGAGTATCAGGCTAAGAGCCTAATCCTGAATAAGCAAATCTATAAATGGTTATTCTCTGCCAAAATAACTGGAGGATGGGCAGGCACATCACAAGCTCAAGACAGAAAGCATCACAAAAATCAAAGTGGACATAGACACAGGAGAATGAGGTCACTGGTTCCTTTCTTCCTCTTGAAAAAAAAAATCCCACCCTGAAAAGAAGGCTACAAAGTCTTGCATGGCGTAAGATTCACTCTGATCTGGGGTGGCCTTGCAAAGCACCTGCATGCATCAGAAGCAGACATTTTCAGGATTTCTTTAGGCACAGATGGAATTAAAGAGTAAAAGACAGCAAATATAAATGGTGAATAGGTAGGTGGACAGGAAGACAGACAGGCAGATGAATAGAAAAACAGTGGACCGAAGGCTGTGTCTGCACATGAACACATGTGCTTGTGTCTATACATACAGACAAAGCTAGTCTCAACCTTATAATGTATTAGTATTTATTTTATTTATGTGTATTTAGGCGTTTGCACGTACTCACATGCCTATAAGACTAGAAGAAGACAAAGGATTTCCTGCAGTATTTGAAGGGTCACTGTGAACCATCCAGCATGAGTGTTAGGAATTGAACTTGGGTTCTCTGCAAGAGCAGAACTGCTCTCAGCCATCACTCCAGCCCCTTGACCCTACGCTTCCATGCTCAGTGAGACGATTTCGTTACTTGAATACTTTCAATACATTTGCTTCAATCAGTGGAAGTGCCTACATTTTTTTGTTTGTTTGAAAAATTCTTTTTTGAAATTAGACTGTGTTTTCTAATCTCAAAAATATTGTTTGTTGGATGATTTTCATTTCTTTGTAAAATGACAAGTGATACTTCATTTTTTTTGCAAAAGGTTAATGTTATGTCTCCAAACTTTATAAATTATACTTGTTCCATAAAAATAAACTGTCGTCTGCTGGTGTGCAAGATTAGCGAAAAATGTTCACACTGTCGAAAATAGATGGATTCTGCATTTCAAGGTGACAAGTGCAATGTCAGACCCAATCAATCGATCACGGCATAATTATTATTGCAAATGATCCTTATCCATGCTGCAAACCTTAAGGGGAATTTAATGAAGCAGCAAGCACATCAATAATAGGATCCACTTTGGTCTCTATTAAGTCTCATGATTCATAAATATCCTGGCATGCTTGGCTTTCTTTAAGTCCCCCAAAGATATCTTAAAGATGTGGCCCCAGAAAGCAGCAACTCAACTCTTCACCAAAGACAATCCTATGACCTCAGAATATTTCCACTCCCTCCCCTATTTCCACAGAGGCTAGTGGAACCCCATAATGGAAGGGTACAGAGAAGAGATTTCCTGTGCAGGGCTAAAGACAGTTTGGTGTTTCCCCTTTTCTTTTCTAATTTGAAGTTTTAACAGAGAAAAGAACCCCAAGGATAACAGTGAAATTATGGTAAGATAGATGTGTTTCTTTTTAAACACTTAGTCTCTCTCTCTCTCTCTCTCTCTCTCTCTCTCTCTCTCTCTCTCTCTCTCTCTGTGTGTGTGTGTGTGTGTGTGTGTGTCTGTGTGTGTGTGTGCGCAGAAATACATGCGGAGGTCAGAAGACACCTTTTTGGAATAGATTCTCTTCCATGTGAGTTCCAGGGATTAAACTCAGGTCATCAGGTATGGAGAAACACATCATTGTCTTGCTGGTCCTATGTGCTCCTTTGAGAAGAAGGAAAATGTATAGTGCTCAGAGCCTTTTCTGATGATGTCTTTATCTACGCATGCTCAGCCCAGTCTGAATGTCACAATCAGCACCTCACAGGCACTTCATGTGAATGGTACCTCTGTGGCTGGATGGATGTAGCCACGGGTTACAGGGTAAGGCTGGCTGGGGACTATGGTCGTGGCTATCGATCTAGTACTTTCTATTTTCCACACTTTGTGTGCTTTGCCAATTGTGCAATCTTTGGGTGTGAGGTGCAGCTAAAAGCCAGAGACTAACAGTTTACCGACACACCCTGAGTTCACTGACTATGGAAAATCTACCAGAATTCAATACCTAGAGGAACAGGGATACAGGACAGGCTTACAGGCAGAACCTGTAACAAACAAACACCTTTTAAAAAGTGCCAGGCTTTGACTGGCTATGCTCTATGGCTTAAAGACCCCCAGCACATGTCTTCTAACAGCTTCATTGCAGTCTTTCCTAATGGGCATTCTGTGATCTCTGTGAAGAGAACTACTTTCAGACAGGACCAGTATCCTCTCGGCAGTGGAGTTTGGCTGTATAAACGTATGTCCACCAGCTCTCCCTCTGAGCATCTTCTTCTAAAGCGCTTTACTCTTGTTCACCCATGCACATCTACATTAAGCAGTTACTTTTGCCAAGGCTCTGGAATGGACAGGAAAGAATTCTGGCCATCTCATAGTATTTATTTCTCTGAATTCTCTTTTCTGCTCAATGCTGAACAGTCTCTAAGTGCAAGAGGGCATTAAACATTCTCCAAGAGAGAACAGAACTATCCAAAGCCCTGTATGCAGTTACTATTCAGTAATTTTATGAAAAAACAACTAGTGTTGTGTATCTCTATGCATGTGATGCCATTGAAGATATTCCAAAATTGGTATGTAATAATTAGCAAAGGTAAGAATAGAGGGAGGTAGCCGCTAGCACAGGAGGACAAATTACCCAATACAGATGGTAGTCAGGCCAATGGATGTCTGCATCCATGGCAGTCCCTGAATCCTGAATGTTCATCTGAAGGCATCCTTTGAATCTCCAAACTACAGCAGTAACCTGAAATTATTGGCTGGGTTTTAGTTCTCTCTCTCTCTCTCTCTCTCTCTCTCTCTCTCTCTCTCTCTCTCTCTCTCTGTATGTATATGTGTGTGTGTAGTATGTGAGCACAAGTATCTATGAAGACCAGAAAGGAGTATTGGTCTCCTGGAACAAGAGGGACAGGCAATTGTGACCCACCCAAAGTGGGTCCTCTCTAAAAACATCTAGTTCCATTAACCACTGAACCATCCTGACTTATGCCCTATTAGGCAGCCTGGCAGCAGTCTGCCATCTTTCCTTTTCTCTCCTTGTCTCAGTAAAATACCTTAGACTTGTAAATTAACTTGTAAAAACATTTAGTACTTTGGAATCCCACTCAAAAACCTGTGAGCAAGTATTCTAGAACCTAGAAAACACTCAGCAAATCACCCTACTTACAATCTCTCTCAGTTCAACAAAGCATACTGTTTCAGTTTGCATTCATTTAAGACTGGAAAGATGCCCAAAATACTCTGGCCTTTGGTATATTCCCTTCTGAGCTGGCTGCTTTCTCTTGTTTGCCCACACTGTATATTTTAAAGTTGTTTTTCTCTCATCAACAACTCTAATATCTAATAGTAGATAAATTGGCAAATGCATCATGGTATATCTGGATATTAAAATTGACACAAAATTTACAAACTATGTCAAAATGAGTACATTAGGAAAGCTTTATGCAACAATTTCTATATGGATATACAAGAGGACTCCTATGTTTTCAGAGAAAATTATATACAAGGATGTAAATATTGAAAATATTTTTAAACTTGCATAAAATAATAGTAGTATCAGAAGCAGAAGCTACTAGTGTGAGAACATTATTGCTATTAGTTTTCTGTTTTTAAAAATGACATCCAGGTATTGGTTTGACTCCAGCAAGAAGGTCACCATTTCTTTTTTGAGGGCGCGAAATATCCATCATATTTTCTTTACAAATTTTTATACACTTATTTTGTATTGTGTGTACAGTATGTGTGTGAGTGCGTACAGTACTCCTGACAACCTGAGCAAATCACTTCTTTCTTTCTACAGTACAGGTCCTAGATCCTGGTGACTCAGTTGCCCTTATCACTGGGTTAACTCCCCAGCCTGCTCATGACATTTTCTGCTACTCATTTTTCAGGTCCCTGAATTCCTCCATCCTCCCTCAGTATCAATTCCTTTAGAATCTAAACATTAGGATTTCCTGTATCACAGATGCTTTCCATCTTTCTTCCTTCAGTCGTTCTGGTTTGCTTTTTCCTATCTTCCACCTATGATTTGTAAGAGGAGAAAAGAAAAGTACAAAATCGCCCTTCTTCAGTACTCAGTAGGTGCCGAGCTGGGGACTATGGGCAGCTGCACCCTGCTCACTCTTCTTCAGGCGCTGTGCTTGCTTAAAGGCAGAGATAAGCAAAACCCCCAGAAGCACATGCCAAGGGCCTAGTACAGAGTATGTTGGTACCCGTGACTGGCCATGTACTAAACCCCTGCATTTGAACTACTTAACCTCTGCTAGAAAGAGGAGCAGCTGTTCCCTTCCTCATCTTACACCCACAGACATGCTCAGGCTACATAAATTCATATCACTAGGATAATGACACTGATGGCGAGAACTAACCTTTATCAAACAACTACCCACCTTCTATGATATGGAGTAGCATTCTTGCAATTCATCAGTTGATCTTCAGTCCAACCTAGTTAAGTTTGCGATGAAAACTGCTTAGATATGGTACCATCTAGGCACTGACTAACTAAAAGGAGTCAGTGAGAAGTTAGAATGTCTTCTGATGACCAGTACATGTATGGATGGAGAAAATACACACACACATACACTCAACAGAGCTTTACTGGGCCATAACAAGAATAAAATTGGGGCTAATGAGATGGCTCAGTGGGCAAAGCACTTGTTGCACAAACCAGGATGACTTGAGCTTGATTTTCTGAATCCACATAAAACTGAAAGGAGAGAACTCAAAAGTTCTCTGATCTCCACATGCAAATAAATATTTTTAATAGACGGAAACAAGCTGGGAGGTGGTGGTGCACACCTCTAATCCCAGCACTCAGTAGGCAGAGGCAAGCGGATCTCTGTGAGTTCCAGGCTAGCCTGGTCTACAAAGCAATTTCCAGGACATCCAGAACTACACAGAGAAGCCCTGTCTCAAAAAGCAAACAATAACAACAACAAAAGAAAACAAACAACCAAAAGACCGAAACTAGGTATTCTGCAGGAAAATGGATAGGCTTTAAGATGTTCATGTTAGGTGAAGTAAACCTTCTGCAGGACAGCAAATGACACTGTTTATTCCACATATGGAGCATAGACAGACAGGAGGAGAAAGGAGACTCGCGAGGGGGGAGATGACAATCGAGAGTGAGGGAGTAAAGGGAGCAAATGGGGTCAAAAGACACAACATGTTTCCAAAAATGTGGCATTTTGAAACCCACCACTCCATACAAATGCACACCGATGCATATTTTCACAGGGACACTTGTGGCTGCTATAACCAGCTATGCCAATGAAGGTCCAGTCTTAGAGACGGGGGCAAGGCAGGATCACAGTATCACCAAGGCTTCACTTTGTAGTATTTTAGCTATCTGTGAACAATCACTAAAAACAGTAAACAGAAAACTCCAGAACAGATGATCCATATACTTGATGGATTATTTTGAGACAGTGTCCCGTGTAGCTCAGGCTTGTCTTGAAAACAATATACAACTGAGGATGACCTTGAGTTTCTGATCTTCCTGTATCTGGGGATTAGATGTAGGACCTTATGCATATTAGGCAACTGAGTTACATACTCATATGTTTTAAATGATCTTTCTAACTTTATTTTATTATATTGCTATTGTTCTATTTATTATCATTCTATTCAGTAACCTCTTAGCTATTATATATTTATATATGATTATGAATACCAGTATACAGGACAAAAACATATATCTAAAGTCTAATGTGATCTGGTGTTTCAGGCATCTATTATGGGCCTTAGAATGTATCCTCTGAAGGCAAGAGGAAGATATTGTACATTCAAAGAACAGGAGATATTGATTACAATACAACATTGCTGTGATTTTAACTATTTTAATGTATACTAAGGTCTCAAAAGAAGCCTGCACATGATAAATGATTGTATATGTTTCAGAGAACCTTGCTTCTATGTGTGTATTTATGGAGAGAGAGAGAGAGAGAGAGAGAGAGAGAGAGAGAGAGAGAGAGAGAGAGGAATCACTCTTTACACAGGAAAGTGTGACAAGAAATGAACAGTATACCATTTTCCCCTTTGCATTAGTTGAATCCAGTGAGGGAAGCTGAGAAGCAATAATGCATGTGAGAGAGAGAGAGAGAGAGAGAGAGAGAGAGAGAGAGAGAGAGCTCATATTACTCTCAGCCCTCCATTAACTAATTGTGTTCCTGTTCTCATTTGTAGCCTTGGCCTCTTTGATTAGCCTTTTAATTTAGCACATTAACAACACTGTCTTCCCTTGGCTATTCCATCACTGAGCTCATTGATGTCAAATGCCCTTGAAGACACTTGAAATTTCCAGCCACGTTTGCTATTATGAAACTGCTTTGTTTTCCTGAACTTCAACCTTAAGTGCTTCACAACTGAACAAAGCAAGGCCAGGAGTGAGCTGCTGCCATTATTCAGAGGTCCCATTCATGTCCCCCAAACTGAGAGAGATCTGTTGTCCTTTTTTACCTCATCTTTCTTCCCTTCTCATTGGAGATCTGGGATGAACAAGTACCAAACTGGTGCTGACTCAGCACATGTGAAGGGCTGAGGAAAATGCTTCCCATACTGAGTTTAGAACATAAGACAGCCAAGTCAAGCTAGGTGGACTTTGGCTATTTGGAATGTACATAGAGGTTCTTAAAGTCCTAATGGGGAAGATGCCTGTTCAGTTCTCCACCACCATTACAATAAGAGGAGGGGCTGTGGAGATAGCTTAGTAAGTAAAGTAAGAACAAGAAACTGGACTTCTATTCCCAGCATTATATAGAAGGCAAGAGTAACAACATATGCAAATCAAGATTCAGATGAATAAGCATTATATAATGAGTGTATGCAAGCTTCAAAAAGCAAAATATGAGCTGGAGTGATACCTCAGTGAATAAAGTATTTGCTTTTCAAGTATGAGGACCTGAATTCAATGCCCCAGAAACCAAAAGCTGGACATAGTGTTCCATGCTTATAATCCAACATCCGGGAAGTCAGAGACTGGAAGATATTTGTGACTTGCTAGCTAGCCAGACTGGCCTAACAGGCAAACTTCAGGTTCTACTGGGAGACACTGCTCAAAAATCAAACTGCCAGGTTTCTGAGGAATGACATCAAAAATTGACCTTTGGCCTGCACATTCATGTGCACATGTACAAACAGACACCCAACTGCATGATAGAATGAAAGAATAGATGGATGGATGGGTGGATGAAAGAATGGGTGGATGGATGGATGGATGGATGGATGGATGGATGGATGGATAAATGGATGGATGGATAAATGGATGGATGGATAAATGGATGGGTGGATGGATGGATGGATGGATGGATGGATGGATGGATGGATAAATGGATGGATGGATGGATGGATGGATCGATGGATCGATCGATCGATTGACAATCAAGGAAAGGAAAATCTCTCTCACCACTTCCCAACCTAGGTTCTTGCCTTGCTCTTATTCCAGAATGCTGTGTGAGAAGTAAAACTCTCGGACATGAAGAAGACACAGTGGGTCCCTAGCCATCGCAGTTGCTCACTCTTCTGCCATAGCAGAACTTTCTTTTAGTGCACACTCCCTTTCTCATAGGGCTATGACCAACCTAGCCCACTGGTCCTTCTTGCCCACCAACATCCTCCTTACCAAATCTCCCAACACATTTCCACCTCACCACAGCTTCCTTACCCTCAGGCCCTAACTAAGAGGAGATCTCTTCAAAAAAAATATGCCTGGATTCAGTGTTACTAAAACCTCCCCAGTTGATGTAAACCCAAACACCTGCTTTATTTTGGGTTAAGTCTCATCGCAAGCCGTAGCTGCAATGTTTATTTCTTTGTCTGGGTGGTGTGCACTGTTCTCTCCTGCTTGTCCATCACTTCTCTGGAGAAATCACCCCTTCCTCAACTTCCTCAAACTTTAGGGTCATATCTGTTCTCAGCTTTCCCAACAGTGAGTTCTTAACTCGAGACTGGATGTTAAGTCTTAGCTCCTGGCTCAAGGGTACAGAAACCCCCAGCTCAAGAGCACAAGAACAGACAGATCTTGGTTGAAAGAGATCAGTCTTGATCTGTGGAAAGTCATAGGAATCACCTTTGGGGGGCAGTAGAGAGAAAACTAAGTCACAGAAACTGACTCAGACTTCAGTGGTGTAGTCTGGTTTGCATCTGTGTTATCTTGAGAATTCTCAGATGAGGGAATCAATATATTTCCCTCTTGAACTCAGCTTATTTCTACAACAATGCCTCTTAGGTGTTATGCTACAAATGATTTATTTACTAGTGCTGTTCGTTCACTTCCATTTTCATCTTGTCTGTGTCATATCTGATTCCTCATCTATGCACAGGTCTAGCAAGATTGGGATCATTTCCTGCTTACTGTGTCTTGAGAACTTAGGATATGTAAGATCTGATACACTGGAAACTGTCAATAAGAATTTTTATCAATTAATAAATTTATAAGCAGAGTTCTACTTGTACAGTTATTCACTAAGATAATCATCATGGAGAGAAACTCTGTGAGCTCGCAAGTGATTACCCCACCTCCAGTGACTAAGAAGTTGTTCCCCTCTGCAAAGATTCTCAGCATGATGCAGAGGCAGAAGGAACAACTAAAGGCAGAGCAGAATACAGCTAAGACTTCTATAAACCGAACTGTGTTTACATTCTGACATGAGTTCTATCAGAACCTTTAACCCAGAAATCAACATTGTCTCTAAGATACAAGCAGACTTGCGTATGAGAGACTTGTAGATTATGTTTTCAGGGTGATACTCCAGGGTTGATTCAGATGGCTCTGTCCGTGAACCCCTTGCTACAAAGAACGACCATCTCATGCATGTGATGTATGCTTACAATCTCAAGGCTGGGATGGCAGAGGCAAGCAGGTCACTAGGGGTCAATGACCTGCCAGCCTAGCCTAATTAGAAAGTCTCAGGTCAATGAGAGATCCTGCCAAATAATAAAAGGTATTATTCTTCTAAAGAATAACATCTGAAGATGACTTTCGGCCTCTACACACACCTATACATAAGTCCACCCACTTACATATGCAGAAAATATTAATTGATAAACTAAGAGAAAAAAGCATTCTACTATAAGCATTTTAAAAAGTAAAAATATCCCTTACTATGTTCAATGATCTACATATTTTATTATAGAGAGTCTCCTTTCTCTCTGCCTTTGTGTATCTCAAAGTATGCATGTACACACACTCATGCACACCTTCATAATCTATTCTTATCTCAATCCACCTCCCATTACTAACTCCCTGGCTACTTAATGCAGTGGTGTAAACAGCATCTTTAGCCACAATGGGAGAATCAGAGAGGTTGGCATCAAGGTAACAAGAGCTGTTAACACAGTACACCAGGGTGAGGATGTGACTTCAGATGTTAAGATGGGTGGCCGCTGAGAGGCAGAACCCAGAGATTTCCAGCTCACTGGAGGTGATACCCAACATCACTAGGAGTAGCATTAAATTCCCCACATCACTTTCACACCATTCCATTCCTATACCTGTCTCTCAACTGAGTTCCTTCTCTCTGAGATAGCTGAGGATAATAAATGGGAAACACGATGTGTGATTCTCTCTCAACTTGTCCTAAAAGCTTCGTGTTTCTTGGTTGTCAAAACAATGCTTTATCGTATCCTTAAATTATCTCCTTGGTATTGAATATCAATTTTTCAATTTGTACTTCTCTGAATGGGGACACAAGTTTGAGCAGAAACTATTTTCTGTATGTCGTTCAAACCAGCATCATTTGATCAAGCATTTGTTTGAAGGCTTGAAGAATTTTTTAAAGGAATGTGAGATACCACTCCAAATGTAAACTAGAAACAGAAGAAATACTTTATAGCAAGCCCATTTTTATTTCTCTCCAAAGAAAACAATACAAAACATAAAAGCACACAAAGTCAGCCATTGTCTGTGTGTAAAAAGTAAAGAGAAAGGATGTTTAATCTTTTAGATTAACATTCCTTAGGTTTTGTCTTAAGATATGACAGATATGTGTATACGTGTTCATGTATAAAGAAAATTTGCCTTGTGCCTAGAGCTCCCGACTTTTTCTAGATGACTTTTTGTCTCCTCTGATGCACAGCTTTCTTTGTGTTTTCTGCCCTACAGAGTTGAACCATGATTTTTTGGAAGAATCTTTAAACACAAGAATTCAATGAGTTCGGTGTCATTATTATATCGGAGAGAAAAATGCATGAGACTTGATGCTACGAGTCACTTTACAGACAAAGAAGAATGTGCGTGTAAACAAAATTTCAGAAAAATACAAAAAAGTACTGATCAATTTACATCAATGGCTCCTGAGTGCTGAAGCGGAAAATAACATATTCCTCCCTCTGCCAGACAGTCTGCAGAGAGGAGAGGCCAGGAATGGTTAAGTCAGGGGAAGACATAAGTCACAAAAGCACTCTCCTTCATTCTCTTTGCGTGTCTAACTCCCTCCCATCAGTCTGCAGGTGAAGAGGATCATGGGGGCTTGGCATTTTCTTCTGCCTGTAAACAATCTGGACTAGTGGCTACTTCTGATCTAAAAATGCTTGGGAAATAGCCTGTTGCAAATGTGTACGAGGCCCTATAGGAAGTGTGGTGTATGCTCCTATGAGATCATCTTTTAGTCTTTATTAGCATATATTAATTATACATAATTGATTGTATAACAGCATGCTTCTACGTGTATAAAAAGTATTTTGATCATATTCGTCCCCATTACTCTCTTTTGTCCCCTTACACAGCTGTTGATTCCTCTCTTCTTTTTCTAGGTACCCTGTAATTTCATCTCTCTCTTTAAAAAAAAATGACTCAATGTGTTTTGGAAATGACAGAAGGATGAACACCTAACCAGTGGCTACACGACTCAAGAAAAATATCTTTTCCTTCCATAGCTACTGTTAACTGTCTATAAATCCTCAGGAAGATAAGGCTTCACGAACCCCACCCCATGAGAGTCTGCTGACCCAACGTTGTGAGGGTCTTGCACAGATAATCGCAGCTGAAGAGAGATCAACACTGCAACTGGCAGCCCTGACAGAGGACAGCACTCAGCAACACTCCACTGTCCCCTCCAGCTCTTACATTTCGGTTCCTCTTTCATGATTCTCCTGAGCCTTAGGGTCAGGAGACAATGTACATGTGTCATTAATGGCTGGTCACTCAACAGTCACTTATTCTCATTAATCTGAGTAGTTATGAATCTCTGCAATTACACTGATGATTCTTTGTTCGAGGGCAAAATAAGAAATGGATGATAGAGGGGTGTGGTGGGGAGTGTTTGGAAGCATCGAAGATACTCGCACCTCCTATGATGTGGAGTATGAGAGGGGAACTGAGCCAAGTGCAGGGTCAAGAGCAGTAAGGCATCCCTCCGTTCTGACCTAGGTCTGTTGTTTCCATTTTCCTTGCCCCTCAACTAAAGACACATAGCACCAAGTGTGAGTGCCAAATGCACTGGCCAGGTCAATAGAAATGTATTTGTGAGTTAGAAGTCAACAGGAGCCATCTGTGTGCTGCTTGGGAGTGTTTTCTATAAGACACAGAAAATAGAAACTCTCAACTTGGCATGAAGGGCTGAAATTGTCTATCTTTGATTAGAGGGTTTATGCCTAGCCTTATTGCATCTTGTTATGCCATGTTTGACTGATATTCCTGGGAGGCCTGCTCTTTTCTGAAGGGAAATGGAGGAGCAGTGGATTTGGGGGAGAAGAGAGGGGAAGCTGAGAAGAGTGGAGGAGGAGAAACCGCCAGGTCCGAATTCACTGAGAGAAGAATAAACTTTCTAAGAAAATTTAAAAATTAAAACAGAAGAAACCTTTTTTTTCCCCAAGAAGGCAAGCTTCCTCTGCTGCTTAGCACAATTTTAAAGAACTCGTAAACCAGCTTACTTGGAAAAAAGATAAGCAGACCACACATTGTCCACCAGTGTAGCAGATTGGGAGTGGGAACTAAAATGGAAGGCAACCTCACAGCGAGTTTTCCAAGATACAGTATCAAGTCCAAAACAAGCCATTGGCTAATTTGTGCACTGCAGTCAACAGATAATCCATATTAACAGTCAAATCTCTTCCCGATTTCAACAACTTTTGAACTACTTCTATAATCTCCCTGTGGCCCAGCAGCAACTTAGAATATACAAGCAGAAACATTTTTTGGTTGAAGACTCAGTTGAGCACATTTTGGGATAGCCACTGCCTGGATCACAGTCTACCCAGGAATGAAGGAAGCTGTTGTAGGAAAAAATATTTAATGTACCTATTTTACATGCTAAAAGCAGGTTAGTTTTGAAACACTGTGGCCACATGTTATGTAACAGAAGTACCTTCTCCGGGTTTCATGTCCTCACTCTTCACGTTTTAACAGAGCAGAAGCTGGCATGCACTCTGCTATTGATATATGCTTTTCATGGGCTAGCATGCTGCCTCTCCAAAGCAGAAACACATAATCAGCCCTGCTGACAGACCGAGCTGCACTTCCTAATCTTTATCTTCAGCGCTGTTTTTTCTCTGAACTGAGGAAATAATGATATATGTACACGATTTGAGAAAACTACCTTCAGGAATACAACCAGTTCTCATATTGAGATAATTTCTATTTGGGGGCTAAAGAATGGCTGTTATTCATTTTTAGCACTTACTAATTTTTTTTAAAGTAGAAAGTATAAAGGAAACTAAGAGAGTGTAAAAAAGATGGGTGCCAAAGGAAAACAGCCTGCGGTGGTTGGCAGGTAGGGTATGAAGGAGGTAAAGAGCCTGGGCATTGCATGAGGGGTTGCAGGGACAGAGAATCAGGCAGATGTGAGGGAGGTAAAGCTATTAAAACACATTTGTTCAAAAACATCACAGTGATATCTCATTCCTTATTTGCTAATCTAAAACAAAAGAAAAAGGACATGTATTGTTTGTTTGAAATAAACAGGAAAAACAAACGTCACACTGAACGCTAGGCAAGCCATATCTCCCTTACAGAAGCCTAAACAGCATGCACAGTGACCAAAGAACAGAGAGCCAGCTCAGTCTACCCTTGCTGTTCACGCATGCTCTGGAATGTGCAATCCACAAAGCACTTTGTCCACCCTCAGTTTATGAACACTTTCTAGAATATACCGAATAGAGCAAGGGAAGCTGTAAGTGCTCAGGAAAGAAGAGGCAGCCTGCAGAGGACAAATCTAGAAACTAAGAAAAGGGTAGAAAGGCAGGGTCGTGCCATGGGTCACTTGGGGATCTTGGGGAACTCATGCACAGCAGGAGGAAGACCTGAAGAGGTGGGTGGCGTGGTTGTGCCAATGGTGACAAATTGAAGGTTCTCAGGGTCTTACATGAAGAACGAAGTCTTATGATCCCTTCCCTGTCAAAATGACTGGACTACAGCTGTCAACACACAGATGCTGCGTCTGATCCCACCGTCTCCCAGTTCTCAGTTCTTTCTACAGTAGCTCTCGAATGTTCTACCTGTTGTCTTGCCCTTTGGTTTAAAGGACAGAGTTATGGGTTTAGAGGCATGTTTCTTAAAAATAAAGTATTTCTAAAAGGGCAAGGATAATAAGCAACAAAAACCTAAAATTAAAAGCAAAAGCAAAACTGTAACTGGGTTTGCTAACACATGCCTTACTAGATGATGTCAGAACAGAAGCCATGCTGGGAGCTACAGTGAGACCCTGTCTCAAAAACGTGTATATATTGGGGATGGCACACTGGCTCAGCCAGTAAAGGTGCTTACAGAAGAGTAGAGCCTGAGGACCTGAATTTCATCTCCAGGAACTGCATGGTAGAAAAAGAAAATTAGCTCCCTCGGGTCTCCACACATGTGTTGTGGCCTGCAAAACTCCTCCACACAAAATAAGTGAGTAAATATAATAACTGTTTTAAGGATCGGAAGAATGGCCTTAGGCATAGAAATGAGATGTGAAAAGAAATAAAGTAGAAATGGTTCTTTTTTTACATAAGGAAGAGAAAAACATTAAGCAGAGACCCATTTCTCTGACAGTCACATTACAGATGTGAGGAACCAAACAGAATCTATGGTGTCTTATCTCCGAATTCCATGATGGATTCTCCTTTTCCACTCTTGGTGCCAGCGCAGGAGGGGCAGCTTATCTCTGTTCCAGAGAAGGCCTCTTGTGGAGGGAAGTAATCAGAGCATAGCTCGGAGCTGCACTGATCCAGAATAGGCACTAGTGTCTATCTAGTCAGCCGTGATAATATACACCTGTCAACTTACAACTTGAGAAGTTGAGGCAGGAGGATGGCCAGTTGGAGGCCAGGATGAGCAACAGAGTGAGGCCCTGTCTTTAAAAACAAACAAAACTGTTTTGGTCTTATTTGTCTTATTTGGTCTTAATCTGTGCTGGGCACCAGCACAGAAGCTGTGGAATTCATTATCCTGGAATCTTGTTGGGAACACCCCTCTAGCCTACCAAATCCAAATATGGGAAGTCAAAACCATCAGGTCATCAGGAGTGGAGCAGCCAACTCAGCTTTCTTTGTCCTGAACACCAGCTTATAGAAATGAAGTACAAAGAGAAAAACGACTAGTGTCTGTCTTTTAAGGAAAGACTTCTAGAATCCTAGGAGTATACATACCAATGGGGCTGAATATTTTCCAGCCCACAGATAGCTCATCGGTCCAGTTTGGGGATGTGTGTTCCTAACTCGCTATCTGAAGAAGCTTTGCCTTTTCTGTCTAAAGTGGTCAGAGAGAGTAGCGCTCCCTACCCTGTTCCCACAGGCCCCAACAGGAAGTTCTTGGCCTTCATGGGACAGTTGTCAATGCAGTGAACACGGGTGGGTAGGTACACTTATAGAGACTGCTTCACCAGTTCCAGAATCAACAAAGGACATGGAGCTGATGTGAAATCTCTTCTAACTATCTCTCCCTAACTCTTCATCTTCATCTCTGTGTCCATGCGAGAAGAGCAGAGTCTCTTTTCACACAGCGATGGAGTGGAGGCTCATTTCCCTAAAGCAAGATGAGCTTTTAAACAGAAATATCAAACATATTTAGAGTATCTGTATTTACAGACTGGAAGGCAAGAGCAGCGACCGCACTTCAAACGGAGAGAGAAAAAGAAAAGAGCAAGAATCCCCTGAAAGCTCCCAGCACTCACGCTGGCCTGCTAATTCACATCTCCTTAAACAGCACACATCCAGCTGTTCCAATTTAAAGAGCCTGCCATTTCCAGAACGCACAGCGAAGATGAAAACAACAACCACAGAATTAAAGATGTAAATAGAAAAGAGAAGTTCGGGGGCAGCCAGGTAGCAATCATTTTTTCAGCTTGATAAATGTACTTAGTGAAAATGTGTGGCACCCAAAAGCAGGGGTCAGACAGAGGAAAACAGGAAGTGAGAGGCATGGCTTTGAGCAGGCCAGAACCAATGACCTCAGCAAAGTCAGCAAGCCTCCCCCTTGCCCCTGTGAGCGGGTCTGAGGCTGTCTGTGGTCTCCCCTGCTTAGCGTTGCAAATGTGCATGGCCATAAGAACCAGCTGACCCAATAAAGAAAATCAGCAAAACACCACCGAGGCACTCAGAGTGAAGGGCTGGCTGGTCACTCCAGAAGCAAGCATGGTCTTCGGGCATCTAAACAAAATTAATTAACCAGAATCCACTCATGAAGAAAACCCCAAGCAGACTCCTTTCCTTAAAAACACAGCTGTTTTATGAATGACTCAAACGGTGATTCCCTGCAATGACTTAGTTTTTAATACTTAAAAAGTCAACATTTGCAAACATTCAAGATTTTCACTGTAGCAACAACAACAAACTGATGCTGTTAATCTTGGATTAATCAGAGGAAGTGGGCGGAAATAGAGGTTAAAACTACCTCTGTTAAGTTTATTGAATTTTTCTCTTTCTGAACACTTGTTAAAAACAGGCATGCTTAAAAAGAGATTTTGTCCTGAAATTTAGACAAACTGATATAAAGGCCTGTTTCAAATGGCCAGAATTGATTATATTCAACTCTGGAAAACTGGGGAGAAAGGGAGTGAAAGTTCCCACCACAGAACACAAGCAAACAAAAGGGGAGGGGCTGAGCAATGCCCAATTCACAGGAGGGGTCAAAGGGCAGAAGTCAAAGGGCAGAAGTGATTAAGAACGGATTCAACAAAGAGGCCTTTCCCTTCCCAGCAAGAAGTTCAAGGCTGTGACGTCAACCAGAAAAGTGGCTGGAAGGCGGGGAAAAAAAAGGTTTTTCTCAGTCTTCTAAACAACAAAACCCAATGATGGCAGCCTTAACATAAAGGGTGCTACTTCTTTTCCATATGTCCGCCTCCTTCCGTCTGCAAAGCTAGGAGTATCTATGTGTCTCTCAAGTGATCCCACAGAGCTCAGCCCTTTTGAAGAGGAAGATTTCACACATGTCCCTTATTGCTCTAGGTAAAATACGATGTATATATTTGTCCTCCCAGAAGTCAGCTGCTTTCCTAAGCCATTCATGCTAGAACACTATTTTTTCCCAATTACTTCACCAGTTAAATATTGTCATCTATAATAACAGGCCAGTACTTTTGTGTGTTTATTTTAACGCCACATCTTAAACAGATAACTCTATATATTTATCAATAAGGCAGAAAAAGTACATCTAAATCTACCTCTGGCCATAGCATTCTCATAGTGTGTACACACACACACACACACACACACACTTAAGGGAAGGAAAACATTCGGTTATCAGCTAAAGCACTCAAAGCCAACATGAGAAATAAGTAGTTATTCACACAGGAAAGTGTACGTATACATAACCAAGACAGAGCCATCATTTTTCAGCACCCTGCTTTGTAATTAAATGAAATTCCACGCAGCTACAAGTGAGAGCAAATTTGCTCCATCCTTAAAAAGGCATTCCTAGATCTGTTCTTTACTCTGAATTCACCACCATCAGTGTCTCAAGAAAAAGGAAAGCAAACCATCCCTCCACTCTCCACACACACACGTACCCGCATGCATGCATGCGGACACACACACACACACACACACACACACATTTTTTTGTTTCCTTTTGCACGTGAAAATAAAATTGTAGCTCAGCGCTAATGAAGCAAGTCTTGCCTAACTCCCACTGGAAAAGCTTGCACATGTACCGTAGCCATGCAAGATTATCCTGCATCGGCATAATCACCTTACACGAAATGCGATTACTCTAGGCTGCAATCTTTATCCCCGAAGTCAATTTATTAATCAGAGAAAGACAGAAAGAATGAGAGAGGGAGAGAGAGAGAGAGAGAGAGAGAGAGAGAGAGAGAGAGAGAGAGAGAGAGACTACCTACCCACAAATACATCATCATCTTGCAAGAGAAATCAAAGGCTCTGTCAGCAACCAGAAGTCTCCTCACTTCACCAAGAGTATCTGGAAGCAAAACTGAAAACCACTCGGTAGAGATTCTTGCCTTTTCCTGCAAGTCCTCAGAGTCCCTCCTATTTCCTTACACCAGGTTTGCTATGCTTGTTTATGAGTTTATCAGGACAGCATTCCTTCAGTGCCAACGTGTGTGGAGTGACTTGCTCCGGGGCTGCTTGCTTCTCTCTCTCTCTCTCTCTCTCTCTCCCTCGCTCTCTCGCTC
>NC_022014.1:7764183-7836173 GCF_000317375.1 Microtus ochrogaster | reverse complement strand
TCTCTCTCTCTCTCTCCTCTCCTCTCCTCTCCTCTCCTCTCCCTCCCCTCCTCCCTCCCCCTCTTTCCTTTTCCTTCCTAACTCTTGCCTTTTCTTCTCTCTCTAGTCAAGACTGCTTAGGTAACAATTCTTGGTGTGGCTGTCTCGTGAGCAAATCCCAGGACTTTAGGTAGCGAGTAACAGTGGCAAGACAGACGCTGTTGAGACTGGCAATGGTGATGGTAACAATAACAATGACAATAACAATAATAGTAACAGCTTAGTATGATCACTAAAGGCAGGTGCTACGGCAATTCCTGACAGCCAGTAGGAGATTCCCAAAGTCCCTGCTGGAGAAATTTCCTGGAGGACTGATCCTCCCGAGGCAAGCATGTCAGCACAGGGCTGGTGACTCGGAGATTTAAAAAAAAAAAAAAAACTCAAAGTAAAGCACCAGCCGCAGAGAAAAGAACATGTGCCTCTCCCGGCTTCCCCTTTATCTCTTTAAATGTACTTCAGATAAAAGCAGCATCCAGTTAGGTCAAGGCCTCCCCAGACTCATTCCTCTTTAGCCCACATGCTCAGCACACTTGTCTACAGCCATCTACCGGCTCCACAGTGTCACTGCCGGCTCAGAGGCTGCAGGTCTTGCTTGCTGCAGCTGCTGCTGCCTGTCCATGTCTGCTTGCATGGCTCTCCGCCTGGGTGTGTATGGGAGTCTGGGAGGGGGAGAGGAACAAATAGCCCTGGAAGCCCGTGTGCCAGTCTATCAAATCAAAAGAAAAGCCAGCCCCTACCAGCCACACTCGGGGAATGGAAAGCTCCGAAGACTTACTGGCATGAACATTTAGCCTTCCTAAAGCAAGGGAAGGAATTATGCACATGTCCCCGGAGCAGAACGGATCTTGATGCATGAATGTGTGGAGTGTGTGTGTGAGCGCGCTCGCGCATGTGTGTGTGTGTGTGGCCATGTGGGTTTGTGTGTGTATTCTTTATTTTTTTGTCCCTTCTCTTTTACAATTGCAGACCTGGGAAATTTTGCAGAGTGCATAAAACTTGATCATGTTGACAAGCTCTCCTTGGAAAATCCACAGGCTAGATGAACAGTTAAGATTTCCTGAAATTATCCAAAAAAATTTTGCCCATGAATCAATTCCCCTTTATTAGTTGTTCTTTTTTAATCCATTTTAAATTGTATACTTTATCTTGAAAATTATCTCCATTACTGAAACGCATCGTGAAGGAGAGGATGGGGAATACAATTTGCCCAGCATATTAATTGATGCAGAACTCAATTATTGATATATGGATAAGGGAGAAATGAATATTAAAACACATGGTAGCCTTTAAGGGAAAGGGAGAAGATGAACTTGTGCTCAGAGTGAAGCCTTGGTCATTAGTCACATCTTTATACATCATACAGAGGAAACCACAGAATCAAGTCTCTCATTCATTTACATTGCTCCTTAAAACCACATAAGGCAAAATGTCACCTAAATAATTAAGGTGCATTAGCTAAATTGCGGAGTCATCTCCAGAGCTGAGCAGGTGGTGAGGCACCTGTTAAAGCATCCCACTGACAGTGCCATAGAGATGGATAATGGCCAAGGGTGTGGGAGGAGCACGGGCCACACACTCTTATTAACGAGTGACCAAGAGAAGCACAGCAAGGGCAACTGTGGGGGGAATCAAATTTAGGCACAAAGTTCCCAGGGGGAAAATATGCAATTCGTGGGGGCTGGGATGATGGGGAAGTCAGGGAAGTGCTTGTTTTGCAAACCAGAGGACCTTACTTGGATCCCAGGACCCATGTAAAACAGTTGGGAGTGGAGACTCATAATTTCAGGGTTGGGGAGGTAAAGACAGGTAGGTTCTTGGGGCTAACTAGTCAACCCAACATGATCAAATCAGTATGTTTTTGGAAAAATGCAGAGGCCCTGTCTCAACAAATGGAAGGGAGAATAACTAAAGAAGACACCCAAGGTTAACTTCAGGTTTTCACACGTGAAGACACACACACATGCAAATAGGTATACACACACACTATGCACATGCACACACATGCAAATCACATGTATTAATGAACCTATCTGTGTTCACAATATTCAAATCCCTCAGATACAGTAAATACTGTGAAGAGGAAAGTGGCTAAGTGTCTTGTTTGGACAGGGGCTCCCAAGTTACAGGACATCCCAAGCCAATTGTGGGTGATTTCATATACTCGTTGTCATCATCATTTATGAAGACGATGAAGGACTGCAAAGATGGTTTAGGGGCAAAGGCACATGCCCCAATGACATTTGAACCCTGAGACCTACAGTAGGAGAAGAGGACTGATTCCTGAAAGTTGTCCTCTGGGCTCCATGTATAACACACACACACACACACACACACACACACACACACACACACACTCAATTCAATAAGACAAAGTTTTGTGGGGAAAATAAGGGAGTCCTTGTTCCCTGTTACTGCTTTTGATAGACATCTTTACTGCACATGAACACCATGACTATCCATGTGCCCCAAACCCTCGCACATAAGGTAAGCAGGGAAAATATCCAAGTATTCCACTCCTTTGCTTCTCACATGTGTGAGTTCATGTGCCAGTTCTCCACCTTTTCTGGAAGCTGTTGTGTCTCATCTCTCTGGATGCACTGGATGGCAATGGTGGTGAGGAGGGACACAGACATCTCAAATCAGTGGACAACAGTCAGAAGACACATTTTATTTGGGCAGCATATATTTTTAAAAATATAATTGGATTATCAATATTTAAACACCCAGAACACTTTAAAAGAAAACCTGGATACACTCTTCAGAACCATCAGCTATCCCAATGATGTCAGGTTTGCTTTCATAGCTATGACTGTGGGCTGGTACTCAGGATCACCTGTCCACTGGTGCTGGCGAGCACTGAATAATTTTAATGGACACTGTCTGTTCCTCCCATTTGCTTCAGATAGGTTATTAGTTGGGATGAATTTGCCTATCAGTCTGGCCTTGAGACTAGCTAAGTCCTTAGATTTTTTAGATGATCCAGAATGTGAGCATACACATACAGGCAAACACACTACTTTAGATGTAGGCTTCTTACAGCACTCATAAATTTTTCTCCATCATCCCTAGATTTCATCAGATTTCATCTGTCTGTCTGTCTAATCTATCTATCATCTTCCTATCCATCTATAAATTTACCTTTCCTTGTTTCCATATAACAATCCATCTAGGTATACTTTAAGTAGATAGAGAAATATGACCCACTGATGGGCAGGAGATTGTGTTTTCTTTATTTGTATTTGAATTTTCTTGAACTTCAGCTATATTTTCTTGCCCACCATTCTTTATGTGCCTTGATATCATCACATGTCTCGATCATTCACTTTTTTAAGTTTTCTATGTTTCTATGTTCATGATCCTTGGATCATATGTTGTTCGCGGGCCAAACTAGGGCTAGTGACATTGTAAGTCCTTATATATGAGAGAAATTATAGGTAGAAGAGAGAAACGATGAAGACTATAAGTGGGCAGACATTCCTGGGTCCCAGGAAGATGGCCGCATGGTACCCCTAGGAATGTTTGACTTAAGTAGAGTCTTCAGCTGAACCGCCATCCAGAGAACTTGCATGGGACTGACCTCTGTTCTCTGCACCTATGTGTGTAGCCTGGTCCTCTTGCGAGACTCCTAACAGAAGAAGCAAGGGCTTCTCTAACTCTGGTACCTGCCTTTGGGACCCTCCTACAGTTTGCCTTGTCCAGCATTAGTGGAAGAGGAGGTGCCTGATCTTGCTGCAACGTGATATGCCATGGCTGGCTGATAGATGTGAGAGACCTGCACTTTTCCGAAGAAAAGGAGGAGTGGGTGGAGGGATTGGTCCTACCTCACCGTGATGATGAGACCCTTACTGTAAGCTGCTTTTGTCAGATATTTTGCACTGAGAAAAACTAATTATTACAACCACCACGGCAGAAGGGCACAACAGAGCAAAGCTTCGGACTCCGTGGTGAACAGGAAGAGGAAAAAGAACGAGGCAGTGCCACCGGGCTTCTTCCTTTCTCTGGCTCCCAGCCTCGTGTACAGTGCTGCCCACGTTCAGCAGAAGCTGTGCTGTCTCACCTTAGCTGATGTGGGCTTTTGTCACACCCTCATGGACACAAAGGGAACTCCTAGAGGCATCTCTCATTCTGATGAAGTAGACTAATAACTCAGCTCTCAGACGCTAAAATATCCTTAGCAGAAAGGAATACGAGAGAGCTTAAGGAATCTATCTCATGGGTGAGATGACAGGATTCAAACTGAACCAAACTGATGCCGGTTCAAACACATTTAAGTTAATAGGCTGAGCAACGCTTTAAGCCCTGAGACGCAAGATACGGAAAGAGCTGCAGCGATGGAGAACTGGTGCACACGGGACTCTGGTACCCCTAACTCAGATGGGGCGACTGGCACCTTCTGCTTCTTGTTTTTTTCTTCCAGGGAACCTTGAGCTCCAGTTAGCCCACATGACACCCCTGCTTCTGCTTCCTCTGCCTCTTTGGATTACAACCTCCTCCCACCTGGTTGAACATGTGGTCCCTCTGCTAGAGATGAGATTCCACCCAAGATGACGAGATGGCTTATCACTGTGACACAAGCAGGAGGTGGCTGTTGCCCATAAATCAAGTTGTCGAGATGTTGCCATGCCCAAACTCCCAGGTCCAAACATTGCCAGACCAAAGAACATTCTGAGTGCTGCCCTCAGGGGGCGTCGGCAAACACTGTCCATGTTTGAAATTCTGCTCAGAATGGAACTGATGATACAATCAATTCCTCAAGCCTTGTTCCTTGAAATGAGGATAACGTGACATTTTCTATTTACTGCGACCTCCAAAGCTTCACTTTTAGTGATTTTAATAACGAAATAAACATATGCAAATATTTCATTGGAAACCATTTTCCCCCATTGGCTGCAAGGCTAGTGGGGTGAGAAGCTGCTGCTTTAGCGGATAAATTCAAAGCTCTTTATTCTCATGCTCACATGGGAGTTATTTAAAAATAATTAATCCAGTTATCAGTTATCAGCTCAGTGGAATAATTAATCAATCGCAGAACGATGGCTTACCCAAACACTGATTAAGCAGCCGGTGGCCGGTCTGTGTGAGAGGTTTCTAATCTGCTATAGAAATTGAATACCACTGTGAAGTGTTGAATCCTACACAATTGGCATCAGAATTTGAACTTCATGAAAGTCTTCATTAAAGAGCTTACTGTTCACTGTCTGCATCTAGAAAATGATTTGAGGGACTCTATTTAATCAGTGTGGCAACCTTGATGTAATATGCTTTAGTCAGATTTGGTGGCTCAGGACTGTAATCCTAGCCACTTAGGATCACAACTTCAAGCCCATCTAGGGCTACAGAGCGAGTTCTGGGCCGGCCTAAGGAACTTTGTGAGACCCTGTCTCAAAATAAAAATCAAAAGGAGAGCCGGGTATATAGAAAAACTGAATGCTGTTTTGTTTTGTTTTTTTCTAACACTGACTAGGGAAACTTTCTCTAGAGCCAAGAACATCCTCTCTTTTGGTCTACTCATGAGGATCAGCCAAGTTTAGATTGGCCCAGCACAGGACAGAAACTGTGTTAAGAGATGAAAATGATAACCATGTTCTATTTCTTACCAGGCTGCTGTGGCTGGGCCAGCCATTGGCAAAGGCTGAGGAAGCCGTGAAAGGTGAACCAGTAGAACAATACCTTTGCCATCACTGGGTGAGATCTGTGTTTCACACATCATAGATGGGGAACCAGCAAGAAAACCTGTCTAGAGAAAAGTTCTTCCCTGACTGCTGAGTGTAGCTCATGGCCTGGAAGGCAAAGGAGGGTGAAACAGCCACACAAAGCCTTGCTGAGGTCTCCCGAGCAATCAACAGCCCCGTGTCAGACCAGAAAGCAATACAGAACACAGAACTTCTCAGTAGAATCTATGATATGAATGTGTCCTCACACCAACAGTATGTAGGACGGCCAGCTGCCAAGCACTGGCATGCAGTTAGGTGGGATAATGCTGTGTGTTCCCCAGAAGAACATGAACCAGGACCAAAGGAATCGAGAGAACAAATCACTGAGGCATGTCTGAACAAGCCAGATTCCTTACATGGTGATTCACAAACAAGAAACAGGGATGTCCATATTTTCTCTTTCTAGGGAGAGAAGCTCTGCTAGACACACTCGACACAAATTGCCCTTGCTTTGACATGGAGCTCCTACTGCCTGTAGCTCTCCCAGATAGAGGCCATGGCAGGACTTTTGAGGGAAAAGAAAGAAGGAGACTGATGGATAAGTCCTTGGAAAGAAATGGCCCATCTATTTGCCAGGGTTAATAATGGTTGGCTAATGTATCATGACCAGCATCCTCTGCTCCTATTTACTTGCTTGGTAAATGGTTATTCCAGGTCAAGTCAGCCCTGGCTTTCAAATCAAAAGAACACTCGATATTATTTTATCCTATCTACTTTTGTTTTTTGATTTTTTTCAGTTTACAAAGCACACTATATTGCTATTTGTTATGGTAAAATATATATTACATAAAGTTACCTATACACCTTGGTCCTGCCTTGGTCCTCATTTTGCAAACTGCTAATTCTGTAGTGAGATAACATTAATAACTCTCCAATCTTCTCCAACGGCCATTCCTGCCAACCACCATCCTAGAGAGTTCAGCAATCTTGGTTGTTGTTGTTTAATTAAGTGTATGTATGTGCTATCTGTGTGCAAGCAAGCACACGCAGTTACCCATGGAGGCCAGGAGAGGGCACTAGATTTGGAGCAGGAGTCCTCTGGAAGAGCAATAAGTACTTGACTAATCCTAAGTGTTCGTTTTCACACACACACACACTAACACACCTTTTGTAACCTCCACCCACACCAACAATTTGAACATCTTACACACCCAGAGGTCTCCCTCTTGCCTCAATGAGCACCTTACTTTCCTTTTGTACATTCCTTGTGCTGTCTCTGTCTTTGTGCAAAGGTCTTTATGGGGTGCTTATTTGTGATGTCATTTTATTTTTCTTTATATAGAGGAAAAGGAAGAGATGGGATACCACCAACAAATTTTTAAAGTATTTACAACTTGAAATTGGTAATAAAAGGACTCTGAGTTGTACAATGTCCTCTTCTAAGCTGGGGCCTTGTGGTACATGGTGAGATACAAGTGAGCTGGCAAAATCAGAATCCATTTACATGTAATGGGTGTGGTCGGGCAGCTGTTTCTCTACAGTGTCCATTGCCTCTTGTCCTTCCTCACATACTGGTCTCCTCTTAGGAAGCCTTCCTGCACATTTTTAATCTGAAAGATCTAATTGGAGATAAGACTGATGGGTAGTAAAATATATGCTCACTTACTTGGCTTAACATTGAGCTTATGTACCTATGTTGGGGGTAGAGCTGGGAAGAGGGTCCAGAGATTCAAATTATGATTTCAAAAACTGTATAGTTCTGAGTGTGTCCATGAATATCCCTGCATATCACTGATATGATTGGGAGGCTCATTTTCATATCTTAGAACTGCCATATGGCACTGTGACAAATGCACACCCAAAAGCACATCATACAGCACAGAGCAAGTACATACATTAACATTAACAGTAGCATAGAAGTCATTATCTGGGGAGCTGTGGAGACACTTCAGTGGGCAAAGTGTTTGCTGGGCAAGAATGAGGACCTGAGTTTGAATCCCAAGAACCAACATAAAACCAGGCACAATGGCCCATTTATGTAAAGGCTGTATTCCTGTGGCAAGAAGAGAGGAGGAACTAGGAGTCTCAGAAGTGTGTAGGTTATCTGGCTTGGTGCTCACAACAGCAAGCAGAAAAGGGGAGACTTGGTCTCAAACAAGAGGGAAATCAACAATCACTGGACCATTGCTTGAGGATGTTCTCAAACCTCCACATGAGTATTATGGGATGCACATGCCCACAGTAGCATACACACATACGTTCACACACACACATACATACACAGATTTAAAAAAAATACTATTAGTTATTTTTCATACTGAAGTGGACCTAAAGGTTAAGGGTGGCTCTATAGCACAGGACCAGCTAGGACAAGAATGCTCACTTATTTTTGTCTTTATTTCTGGTGTCTCACTACTGTGGACCATTAGCAAATGTGTTGGGAGGTCACATGATGTAACAAGTATTTGCTAGTTGCTGTTCTAGCTCGCATATCTTCTTTTTACTTTGCTTTACCAGTTCTCAAGAGATAAATTATTTTGCTATGACAAAGTAAACAGGTGAAAAGATCCAGAATTCCAACTCATCCCTGGTTTCCTCCTTCCCCTGGCCCAAAGCAGACTAAAGCTATGTGGCATGACTCTCTTTGGCAAATGCTCTCAGTCTCCATCAGAAATAATAAATGCTGTGATTCTCCTTGGAAGTAGAGAACCACATGATACAATGCAGGTTGACTACTGCAGTTACTAATAAATATAAGAGACTTCAGGATGTGAGGATTGAAAGCATGGAGTCCATAGAATATACCTGAACCCAAACCCTCAGTGCCCCTGATTGTGGCCTCATCTGGAAACAGGGTCTTCATAAAAGCAATCAAATTAAAATGAGGTCAGTAGGATGTGACCTAATGACTGATGTCCTTAATAAAGGAGAACTTTTAACCGAGCTACAGACCTGCTGTGGAAAGATCAGGTGGCAACACAACACAGGAAGAGTGCCATCTGGGTAGACCTAGTCCAAGAAGAGCCAGAGACCACGGCCAACATCTGACGCCGGAAGTGGCATGAAGGATCCTCGCCTGGAGCTGTCAGGCTGAGTGCAGGCTGCTGAATCCTTAATTCCCCACTTGTGTAGTGTGGGAGATTCATGTCTTTCCTACACCATGCACCTCAGGGGGCAGAGGGTTATTTTTAACCCTTTGACTAGCTACAAGGCTCACAAACTCCTTCCATGACTATGTCCATGTGAGTGATTACGGACAAGACGTATGCCACATGACAATTCCCATTTACTTCCTTTCTCAGTGTCAATCCTACACCAGTGTCAAGGGTACTTGAATCTCTATGTGCTGTGTATCAGGTACTGAGCCTCACTGGTCTTTTCTGTTCCAAAGAGGCAGAGTAGGAAGAATAGACTAACCAGCCTCCCCCATCAGTCAAGTAACACAGACAGGTAAAGGCAGGCAAACTTTGAAGAGATGCATGCTCGTAGTAGGGATGTTCGTGTCTATGCCGAGACTGCTGGGTCACAACCTAACTCCAGAAGCATCCCAACCCCTTGTGTTACTTTCTCTACAGTTGACTTAACAGTTGAGCAAATACTTTGCCACCTCAATAAAAGCTCAATCCTGACTTTCTAAAAAGGAATGCAAAATAGCTAATGGGGGAAATTGGTTTTAGCTGGAAGCGAATTTCAGAAGTACATTTTGTTTATATTAAAACATCATTTAAGTATCAGTGCAAGGGAAAGCTGCTAACAGGCTGAGTTTAATATGACTAATAGTCGTACAACTCCAGAACATTCCATTTCTGTCAACCTGAGAGATACTATTTAAAAACGTTTTCAAGTCTCTAATATGGTACGATGCCCTAATACAGCACAAATTATAATAGGAAGACACGTACTTGGTACTGAGTGTTTGCTCAGGAGCTTGGTCACAAATTTGATCACTGTACTAATACGATGACAGGTTGCAAATACCTCATTCCTCTGCACCATCTCCCCATTAAGCCCCTGTTTATGCTATTACAAATGGCACAGTTATTCACAGATTAGTTCATCTCTGAGACTCTGTGTGCTCTCAGTGCTAATATATGCACTGTTTGTGCCACCTACAGAAGGTTGGAATTCCCATTCCGGCTCTCTTCAGAAAATCCATCATGTCAGATGCACTGCAGTCTGTGAAACATGATCTACTCTGGGTGGTCCAATGGGGAGGATCACAGATACCCTTTGAAGCTATTCACCCCATGCCAAGACTTCCTCTCCCAGGAGTGGGAGGGGTGGTGCATAGCCAGGAAAGAGCTTGCTCTGAGAAATAATCTCTCCAGAGCTGAAGCTCTGCAAGACCCTGGAGGGATTTGTCGCAGGAACTTATAGGTCTGTCTACAGAGATATTCCCTAAAAAATCCTCTCGAGTCTCATCACTGTGTCTAAGAAAGCAGAAGGATGTGGTTGCTTGTGCAAACACCCTCCACTCTCTCTCCAGCTAGCTCTCCCTCCGTGCTGATTGCAGGAATCGATCACTACCCCCAAAAGTAACAGCTGTCCACGGGAAGAACAAAATTACCAAGAAATCAAAGATCAAGTCCTTTGTGAAAGTATATGACACAAACACCCCATGAAAGTCAGGCACTGTGTGAAGAACCCTGTGGACAAAACTCTTGTCAACAAAGAAGTTTTCAGAGACCCCGATCTGAAATGCAAGGCTGGTGGGAAGCTGAGATTAAGGCTGAGGAGCAAAACAAGATAGGCAGGAGCAAGTGTTTTCCCAGAAACTTCAGTTTTAAGTTTATTTTGTTTCCACCATTAAAATAAAAAAAAAATCCCTGGGAAGGCATCCATGGAATAGTGTCAAAATTTTAAAACAGAAGAATCCCAAATTAAAGACATTGGGAAGATCTTCGTATTTTTAAATATTGGCAAGTCATTAATGATTCTTTTAAACAAGTATCCAAAAACACACGGGTCTACAACGATACAAGTACTCCATTTGCCCCATTTCTAAACCCTACCATTGATTTCATTGTGGCAACCTGCCAATGCTTTATAGATAACGGCTCATTAAAACTGACTTCTTATATCTGAAGGATTTGAGTATCAAGGAACAATGGACTTTCTTTGATGGTGTCCAGAGAAGACAGGTTACAAGTAGGCCCAGGGTATGAGTCAGCTCAGACACGCATAATTCCTGCAGTCTACCCATTTGCAGCAAATAGAACCCAACTCACTGATCTGCAGTGAGACCAGTTCACAGTGCCAGAACCATGCCCTGACTGTCCCTGTGTGTTCTCTGAGCACTCCCGTTGCTCCACCTCCAGGCTCTCCTTTTCATCCAAGTGTATTCACCCATGGGTAGTCTTTCCCTGGACCCTCCTCCCTCTCATCCCTCCACCACGCTTTTCTAACAGTGCCACAGGCTAAGCAACACTTGCAGCTCCTTCTCCCTTCTCAGTCTCACTGTGGCAGAGAGAAGCTCTTACAGTGTCTGCCAGGACAAGCTCCATGGGACTCAGGCATTGCTCCACGCAGTGCTGCGGAACAGACTGCAAGCCCCTTCCAAAGGAGATGCACTCTGTTGTTTTCTTACTGGTGGCTTTGAGCTCATTTTCTTCTCTGATTTTGTTTCTGGGGTAGAGCCTTTTGTGCACCACGCTGGCCTTAAAGCTGCTATGTATCAGAGGATGCTCTTGATCTTCTCACTCTCCTGTTTTCACCTCCCTAAGCTGGGATTTCAGTGTGCTCCACCAAACCTTGTTTTTATCCAGTGCTAGGACCAAACCTAGGGCTTGGCACATCCTAGGCAAGTACTCTGTTACCTGAGATACATCCCCAGTCCGGAGCAGTCCTTTACAATGTTCCTAAATGGCGTTTTAAAGTTCTATATTGCTTGTTTTGCCGTATTATCTGGTAGATAGGTTGTTATTTTCATCAAATCGAGAAACTGTTAGATATATTTCATTCTTTAAGTTTTTTTCTGTTTCATTTCCTCTCTCCTTTTCATTTGGAAATTCAATTATTTATTGCTGCCCTGACTATGTATTATTAGGGGCAACATTTTTTTTAATTTGCAGAAATGTCCGTTGTGTGAATATGAGTGCTTGTTCTTCACCGTCCCTCTCAGTTTAGCTGCTCTGTTCTGTCTTCACACTTATGGATTTCTTCATTCAGTACCCTAAGTTCGGCTTGTCACACGTTGTAATTTCAGTCCCAGCATCTCAATTTGGCTCTGGTTTGTAGTTTTCACTCTGTTTCCTAAGTTTCTCCTCTGTGAACTCATGTTGATCTTTCCCTGCAAGGCCTTCGATATTTGCAATAGTTACTCTAAATCCCTGATGTATTTTAAGTTTTCTGTTTGAGTTGAAGTAGAGGTTTTTTTTTTGTTTTTTTTTAAATAACATCTTCTATTCTTTTAGCGTTTCATACATTTATAGAATATATTTAGTTGCATCCACTACCACTTCCCACTTAATTCTCGACCAAACCTCCCTCCCAGCTTTATGTGCTCTTTAAAAAAGTGTATTAATAAACCATGAGCATAATAAATAATGCCTGTATGCACATGAATATGTGGTCACACATTGAGGAATAAGCAACCTACCAACAACTATGTCACCAAAGGAAAGTGACTCTCATTCCCTTCTTAGCTATCAACTGCCAATAATAACTCCTCTGACAAGGGTGGGCACTGAGGGCCCCTCCTCCACCTACACTGGACTTCTGACTGGCTTGACTTTATGTAGGTCTTGTGCAGATACAAACAGTTGCTGAGCTGATGCCTGCCTTGGTTGTCCATGTCTAATCCTCACATACCTTAATTCTAACAGGTGAGTTATCCCATAATTCTCTTTTCCTAATAAGTAATCAAAAATAACTTCTTAAACAGGGAAGGACTAAGCTTTTTGGTATTTCCAGTTATATGGTTTCTACTGAAATGAATTGTCTGTCCTTGCAATACAAAACTAGATGCTCCCAATGAGAAAACACATGACCATACTTTCCTTACAAAGAAACTGGCTGGACTTTTCAAGACATGAGTTGGGTGTCTCAAGACTCTAGTAGACCAACCTCTTGGGAGGATACTGTCAGTCAAATCCTTCTGCTCTATTCTGCTGGGTGCCTGATACTTGCTGTCAAGATGGGGCAGGTGCATGAAATCCACAAGTGTGATGCTGGGCGTTGCATCTATGGCATGTTTGGTAGACTGTGTAGGTTGTAGAGGGTTTGAATTGTGTTCTCTTCCACCAAATGGTGGCTGAGTTGTACTCTGCAAGGCCTTAAAGCACTTTTGCATTGCTTTAATTCTATATGCCATAGCCTCCCTCCCTGTTCTCTAAGAGAAGGTCAAGTTGGGATGTGACAACAGTGTTACAGACCTATCACACGGCCTTCGTGAAGGGCAGGGATTCACCATAGTTCCTGAAGGGTTGGGCAGTTATAGCATTGGGTTTATATAGGATATGAGGACTCAGTTACATATTCCAACTTTTTTACCCTGTAAACACAAATTGAAAGTTCCTGCTCACAAAATTGTACAGTTGAGGAAACAGGGCAGATGTGGCTGGAGGAACAGGTTTACTGAGTCTTCTGTACTTTTTATATCAGGGGATGGGATACAGTAGTTTTAGAAAAGAGGCATCTATATATGCTCTGGCATTTGGAGACTTGGTCCCAGTGGTGACATTATTGGGAGAGGTTATGAGGAAGGTGCAACCTTACTGGCAGATGAAAACAGTGTCTGCACTTGGTGTCCCAGCAGACCCAAATAATCACACAGAAAGTAAATTACAATGCTGTTTGGTCTATTATCTCAGTTTTCTTATTAACTAACTCTTACATCTTAAATTAACCAATTTCTATTATCTTATATTTTACCACTGGCTTGTGGTTTGCTACCTTTTGCTTCTTGGGTGGCTACATGGTGTCTCCCTGACTCCACCTTCTTTTCCCCTGTATTCAGTTTAGTTTTTCAACCTACCTATACTCTGCCCTGCCATAGGCCAAAGAAGCTTCTTTATTAACCAAAGATAATAAAATGTATTCATAGCATATAGAGGGGAATCCTACATCGGGAGGAAGTACATCACTAGGGATGTGCTCGGAGAGTGGTTTTAGCCTTTGTTTTATATGTGCTTTCTGTTTTGCCTGTATTGTATGTATGTGTACTGCATGTGTACAGTGCCTTCAGAGACCAGAAGAGGGTGTCTTATTCCCCCAGACTGAAGTTTTAGATAGGTGTTAACAACCTTGTGGGTGCTAGGAGTAGAACCTGGGCTCTCTGAAAAAACACCTCTTAAATTTGAGCCATCTCTCCAGCCAGGAGTGGTGAGAGTTTAAAACCTTGCCCTGGTTCCAGCTCATCAACTGCTTTCTGTTTGGAGTTAAGGATGTGATCTCTCCAGGTGATGGTGGCACACTCTGTAATCCCAGCACTTGAGAGGCAAAGGCAGGCGGATCTCTGAGCTCAAGGCCAGCCTGGTCTATGGAGTGAGTTCCAGGATAGCCAGGACTACATAGACAAACTCTATCTTTTTTAAAAAAAAGTAATCTCTCACCTGTTGCTTTTATCCTGTGCCCTACAATGATGGGTTCGCATCCCTCTGGAATCTTAAGACAAAATAATCTCTCTTCCTTAAACTGCCTTTAGATATGAAATTTTATCACAGCAGCAGAAAAGTGACTAATACACCATGCTAACTATTAAAAGTCATACTCACCAATATTCAGTCCATTCGTAGGAAGGCACGGACACTGGGGAGCCAAACAATGAATAACGCAAGTCCACCCCAGGCCTGATGAAATGAAATCGAACAGGAGTGGGTATCCAAGAGGCAGAGACAGGGAGCCAGCAAGCAAGTAGATAAACTGGATAATCACAGAGTATGGGTCAGAGCGGCAAAGGCGGTAAGCATGCTGACATGTGAAGACCAAGAGTAGCATTAATTAAGTTCTGGAAAGGTCCTTCTGGTGTAAAGGAGAAAACAGAAGTCAAATAATCATGATTTACTCTCCAAAGCAAGACGACTCGGCTAGGAGGGATAGAAGTGCTCTTACTAACACTTATACCAGCGGTGACAGGATCATTCTCCGGCAACGCCATATACATGTTTTTACTAATTAGACTTTAAAAGAGATAGCATGGTCCTGAGGCTGCTGGAGTAAAGCTGAGCCATCATGTTGATCCCAACTGCATGCCTGAGGGTAAACATGGGAAGGAATCCGTAGACATGAGGGAAGCCAGAAGGTTGACTCTACAGAAGAGGGAGAGATGGTAAGGAGGTAAAGAAGTCGAGAATGCCTTCCTGTCCAGTTCCATCACCTTATTTAGATTCTATTACAGAGAAAGATGACAAAGGAGGAAGCCAGAGTAATGTTTCTGTATGCAAGGGAGAGCAGAGTGAGCGGAGTGAGGACCTGATAGAGTGTAACTAAGATTTTTCAGTTATATATACATAACTACAGCCTTTCAGTCATTAGGACTGGAAGCTTTAACACTTTAAAGCGAGGGAACATTAAGCACACCTCGTCACTGTTGCTGGGAAGAATAACTATATCTTCTTTCAAGATCTCATAAGAGCTCATTTTATATCTAACTAATGTACTTATTGGGTCCTGTATGATTATTACAATATTCGACACTGTCTTACAGACTGCAAAATTCTTGGAAGCAAGATATAGTCCATCTTCTCATGCATACTCTGATGGTTAGTTTTAATTGCCTGGTTGGCACAAAAAAGAACCACCTGAGTGAGAATAGAACCTCAGTTGTCTGGATCAGATTGGCCTGTGGACATATATATGGGGTATTGTCTTGGCTATTAACTGATTCATTCAACTGTGGGCAGCACCATCCTGTAGGCCAATCCTTGAACCATATAAAAGCAAAGACATTTTACTGAATGCAAAGTAGCTACCAAACAGGGGTCTATTTGTTTCTCTATGCTTTAGTCTGTGGATATGATATGACTATGGATTTGAGTTCTTGCCTTGACTTACCCTCAGTGATGGACTGCAATGTGGAACTGTAAACCAAATAAGCCCTTTCTTCCCTAAACTATTTTCTGCAAGATTATATACAGCAATAGAAGTGAACCTAGGATGCATGCTTATACTAGATATTCATCAAAATCTTTCAGAGGAACCCAATGACTGTACAATTCCAAATTTTCAGTGTTTCTCAGAACAGAACAGCAGCGTAGATGGCCAGCGTGTGATGTGATGTCCATCTTCAACAGAGGGGACCCCTGTTCCTCAGCGTTCAGGAAGATGCACTCACACACTTACCCTTCTTATTAGGAGTCATTTTTCTTATTGCTAGACGTAGCCAGAGGGCAGCATGACAACATGCTGCTGTGGACAAAATGGTCTGTGCTCAAAGCTTTCCAGACTCTAAAGTGAGCCCAGCACATTTCCTCACAGCCTCCTCCCCCAACCCCTGTAGTCCATGCTTCGTCAGCTCTGCTGTTGTCCATCAGTGTAGAGTGTAGTGGTCTGCTTCCAATTTCTACTCTGCACCACCTGAGAGCTCAGCAAGGCACGGAGGCTGGATCTTACACATTAGGTTTCAAGGGAGCACACTGGGCACGGTGCTCTCAGCTATTTAGAAAATTATATTTCCTAGGGCTACACTCCCAAATCAGTTTATGCAAAGGGAGATGGCTCGGCAGTAGAATGTTTAGGAGCAAATGAACACAGCCAGGTTAATCAGAACCACTTAAACCTTAACTCAGCTAACTTGAAAAGAGCTAGATATTTAATTCAGACATCTATGGGAAAAAATGCCTTTAGTGTAAAGTTGTCAAAACATACATGCAATCATGATTAAGGCTGCAAAGCCACTGAAAATAAGAGTATAAGGATTGCCAGAAAATTTAAATCTCTATGTTCTTATCGGCAGAGAACTCTTGAGTGTGCATTTATCTATGCTTGCAGGGGCTGTATTCGAGGCAGGCAGGGTTTTAGAAAACATGTCCTCAGGTTTTCTATCCAAGGGAGCTTCCATACTCTCAAAAGAAGCCTGCAAATGAGAAATGATGCCAGGGCAAATATAAATGCACCCAATACAGCTGTTTTCCTTGTGTATGAATAGAATACCATCCCATCAAAAGCTGTGTCGTTATTACAGATCCTTGTAGTACAATATCCTGATTACATCCTCAGTATATTTTACTTTTTATTCCAAGACATAGTTTTGTTAAGTTTTCCAGGCTGTCTTTGAACTTATGATCCCCCTGCCTCAGTCAGTCCAATAGCTGGGAATATAGTTGCATGCCAACAGCTCAAGCACTATTTTACATTTTCAAAACGACCTTCTGCTTTGACGACTGGGCCTTGACATCTGGCCAGGGCTGTTACAGTCAGGGAAAGTGAAGGGTTAACCAAGGAGGCTTCCACATTTGGCCATGCCTGGGATAGCTGCCCCCCTCCGATGCCTCAGCTTCTTTTGCCAACTCATAACAGATTTTCCCTGTGACACGGTCTCTCATTACTTACTGAAGGCAGGAAGGGGCTTTACCATATCTCTTTGCAGTGGTGAACTGTCCACTTTCTAGATACAATTCACTCTGTGGTTTTGATGGATATCTAGACAGACAAGCAGATAGATGATCTGTATTCAAAATCAGTGACTGGCTGGAAGTGCAAAGCTCCTATAACTTGCTAGCTCAGAAGTGAAAATGCCTTCTTACCCCAGTCCTTGTACCAAATTGTAACTTTGTAATTCCTTTTCTATATAAATGTCTGGTATACAAAGAAAAAGTATTTCAGCTACTTGCCCTCTCAGTGGAGTGGTCTTGATGCAGATAGATCCTAAAGTAGAACCTATAGACAGACCTGTAAGACCTCAACTAACATTCTAGAAAAATCCCTGTATTTTAAATAAACAAACAAAAATACCTCCTCTTCATAAGGCAGGATTCAGGAGGTGACTGTCAAAGAAATTAACCCGAGCACCCCAAACTGCAGACGCTCATCGGCACACTTCCACAGCTTCTTAACTAGCTAATTAAGCAGGCCAGACATTGCCAGCTGTCAGCCTGAAGATAGTTGGGATCTGAGAAGACCTGACTTCAGTTCTAAGACTTACCCACGATGCAAAGTATAAGCACCTGACCTCTTTCCCTTCTCCACTCCACAGCATCTTTCAGTAGCTCCGATCCTTCCTCCCATGAGGGTCCACACTGGCCTCCCTCCTGCCCAGGGTTCTCAGGAAATGCGGAGCCATGTCTCATAAATGAAAACAAGTTCTTAAATGAACAAACAGACATGGCTTCAAACCCAAACTCTACAACTAAGTGGGATTCTTGCAACTAATACATCACTCACTTTATTCCTCTATAAGTTCAGGATAAAGAAAATCATCTTATCAATGTGTAAAATGTTTAGTCTTGTGCTTGTATTCAACGACTACAGGCGTTGTTGGTGTTCTCAGGCCAAGTGTTTCAAAAGCTCAGGAATATTTCAGGAATGCCCTTGCCCCTGACTCCATCGAGTAAACTGAGCTACTTCAGTTGTATAAGAGTAATTTTCTATTGTTTCCTTGGCATAGAACATCACTCGTGTGTCTGCGGGAGGAAACATGAAGGGCGGAGCCATGCACAGAAAGACAACCATGGCATCGTCTCTATGCACCTGCCTTCTTCCCTTTCCCATGCTTCGGAGAACCTGCCTGCCCTGGATCTACCTCTGGGCGGGATCTGAAGGAGTCAAATTCACAGAAGCAGAGAGGAGGATGGAGCTTGCAGGGCAACTGGGGGAGATGCTGCACGGTGGGACAATACTCCAGTTACACAGAATGCTGACTAGTGCTAAAAACCAGGCTTTGCTCTCCTACGGATAGGAGATTTCTAATGTTATTAGCAAGAAGAAAAGCAATCAAATAAGATAATGTGTATGCCAATTGGCTCAATTAAGTCACTTCATGGTGCACACATATGTCAAGACACCAACACCTGTAAAATTTTATTTATTATTTTTTTGTGTGTGAAGGAGAGTTTTTGTAGGTGTATGTATGTGTGTGTGTGTGTGTTGGTGTGTGTACATGTGAGGGTACATGCCTGTGGGGGCCAGACGCCAACTGTGGCTCTCATTGCTTTGTTGGTGTCAGCATTGTGTGTGTGTGTGTGTGTGTGTGTGTGTGTGAGAGAGAGAGAGAGAGAGAGAGAGAGAGAAGGCCTCTTTGTCTAGTCTAGAGTTTGCCAAGCAGGCTAGACTGACTTGCTGGTGACTACCAAAGACCTGCCCATTTCTACTTCTGCATTAGTAGGCTATAAATGAGCACCACCACACATGGCTTTCTTAGAATTGGGTTCTGGGAGACCAAATGGGTCCTATTGCTTTCAATGTGAACATTTTCTAATAGATTTAGCACGTAAGCCCTTTTTTGTTGATCAACAAAGACTTCCAAGAAAGACCAGATCTTAGATCTACAATAACTCTGCCCAAGAAGTATGTCCAGAGAATACATGCAGATGCCACGCTGCATGACGGATAGGAGTCAGACAGCTGAAGAGAACGGATGGCGCTGAGAGGAAGATGCCTGTGGGTCTCATCCGGCCAAGAGTGGAGCTCAATGCATCATGGGCAAGGGATGAAAGAAAATGACCTGGATACTTCAGATTATGTTTTAGAGGACCTCAGGGCAAAATTCACCTCTGGCAGAAGACAGTTGGATAGGTGCAAAATCCTATGTTAGAAACAAGTAATGGAATATGAAACACTGGGATATGGACTCGCAAAGGCCACTTGCTTTCTCACTTGGAAGTATCTACGATGAGTCTGCATAGAGAATGGGCCTTTCAGTGATGGAGTGAACACAAGCCTATCATTCCCTTCATCTTCTGCCCTCCATCAGCCAATCAGGGATCCACTAAGTCTGTGGGACTTGTTAGAAGTTGGGGTACAATGCTAGGAGTCAACATAATAATTTCTGCCTTCAAGAGTGCACATCTTTTTTCTTTTATTTTCTAAAGAATAAGACAAGTGAACAGACACACAGACTGTCACCCATAGCTGTTTTTAAATTCTTGGCAATAGAGTAATAAAGTAGATGGTATACCACTTCACAGAACAACAAACTACAGTGCTCTTGGAATTTGTTTATTTGCTGTTATTTATTTTTGTTTTTAGTTTAATACCTCTGGAAGACCAAAGGCTGATTTTCTAGAGCTGTCATAAGGAAATACCCGAGACCACTGGAATATGAACAGAGAAATTATTTCTTCTTAGTTGTGGAGATAAGAAGAAATAAGAAGGCTGAATGGTAATATAAGGACAAGTTTCCCATGATTCTTTATTCTCTGCCTGCGTCCTCACATCATGGTCACCCCTTCCCCCCCTCTGTCTCTCTCATGTGTGTGTGTATGTGTTTGCATGTATCTGTCCCAAATCATATTTTCCTATAAAAATACCAATCATATTGGACTGGGTCAGACCCATGTGTCCTGACTTTATCTTCGTCACCTCTGTAGACACTAGTCTCCAGATACCATACTCTTCTGGAATATTCAGAATTTAGACTTTACAGTATGACTTTTAGGCAGTGTTCTTGTTAAAAATGGAAAGCCCTGACAATCTCATGTTTCAAACATTCAATGCTCAGTTGGTTGCGCTATTTTGAAGGCTTGGGGAGCTTTAGGGGGTGGGAGCTGACTGTAAAAGTAGATCACTAGGAATGGGCCTTTGATGGCTACAGCTATCTCTGGTTAAGACCACAGTTTCTGTTTACTGGCCCATCGCCGTGTGAGGAAACTCCACTAGACAGTTGTGCAATAAGGAGCTACCCCTCCACTGTGGACTGAAATCCCTCTTGAAAAACTGAACAAAAAACAAACCCTTGCTTTTTTAAGTTGTGTGTCAAGTATTTAGGTCACAATGACATAGGAGTAACTAACCCAGAGAGACACAGCTCAGCCCCCCACAGAAGCATGAAAATCCAATAGCTACAGAGTGATGCTAAAACATCAAAATATTTTACCTGCTCAGTTTTAAAATCAATATTCTCAATTCTCATGCTCAATATGCCATCTCAGAAGCAGGTTAGGAATCGATGTTCTCTTGGTCCATTCCCAGTTAGTCCCTAAAGTCAGAGTCAGGCTCAGAGCAAATGGTGCTTTTTACAAGCATTCTGGATGGCATATTCAAGGGTGGTCATCTAAGAAATACTAAGTTTTCAGAGTGGCATATGATGACATTATGTATTCCATCCATTACCTGTAAAGAATTAGGTAGTCACGGTTCGTTGGTACATTATTGGACTTGTATAAGAAAACAATAGTGCTTCAGAGACCCTGAAATCAACCCTTAGCACCCCAGATTCCAGGACTCATGAACACTCATACCCCACTGTAGAGTTGGTTGAGTGCTGACAAGTCACCATATAGGCTGTGATCTGATAGCTCCTTGTCATGGAAGTGGGTCAATATAGACAGATCTCCCTGCTCTGTGCATCAATGAGAGCTCCACCCTCCCTGCTGCCAGCACCAGAAAGCACTGACAATGCTCAGAGGCATCAGGGAAGCATTGCAGGATGTGATGAAGAGTCAGCTTTTAGCAAGCCTTTCCCCAAACTCTCAGCTCTGCAATTCTCCAACTTTGCATGTCTCCCCAGTGTATCGGTAGGGATGCTTTGATCACAGGAAAAAAGGAATGCTTCTGACTAACTTCAGCAGAAAAAGAGATCACTCAAAGGATGCGAGGTAGCTCAAGGGATGGATAGATGGATGGATGGATGACCAGGCTTAAAGACATAAAGAGAGGAATAAGGGAGGATCTAGGATGCAGCCCTGGGAATCCCTCCTCACTTAGTTGTACAAGGACATCATCATAAAAATGAATCCATTCCTTATTTTCAATCCCATTTTTTTCCTGTTTTGCTCAGTATCACTATGCTCAATATCCAATGGCTCAGAAGCAAGGGTCCATTTGGTCAACCTTGGTCATAACTCCATCCATCAGCTAGAAATGGGCCTTTAATTTATTTTCCCTTGAAGACCGGATATAATGGGGAGTTGAAGGGATCTTAGATGAGCAGTATGGTGCTGGCTTATGTCAGGACAAAAGAGGTTTAATTATCAGACTTCCCATAAACTAGCATCACCCGGAAAGCATGTCTCAATAAGGGAGAATCAAGCTTAAGTCGACCAATGGGCATGTATTGTGGGTATTGTCTTGATTATGCTCATTGATGTGGAAAAGTGCAGCCCATGTGTGGGAACTAGTTCCTGGGTTTGGGTCCTTGACTCCATGAGAATATGAAAACAGGTTTATTGATTTATTTCTGCTCTTGGTGTGACAAGTTGCTGAAGTCCACGCTGTCTCGACTCCCCTGAGTTTGTGAGATAGAATTAACTCTCCTCCAAGTTGCTCTTCACCACAGCAATCAAAAAAGAAGCCATTAGCTTAGCTATTTTGCTTGATGTACAGTGCCTACATATATGGAAACATCGCCTAAAAAATAAAGGTAATCCTAGGCCATAAAGAAATATAAGGAGCTCTGCTGTCCCACTGCTTCTTAGGGCCACCAGTGGGGTCTCCAAAACAATGAGGAAAATGATGTTGACTTCCTTTCATTTATTATGGAATAACGGTTATTCCACCTCCAGGTTCTCTGGGGCTTCAAGAAGTTGACAAAGATTACAAAAGAGTAAGGAGAATTTATTCAGAAACCAGATGATAGAAGGGTACTGGGTAACTTAAATAGGGACCCATGCTTACTTTCTGTTTAGGGTTTCTCTCTCTCTCTCTCTGTCTCTCTCTCTCTCTGTCTCTCTCTCTCTCTGTCTCTCTCTCTCTCTGTCTCTCTCTGTCTCTCTCTCTCTCTCTCTCTCTCTCTCTCCTCCCCCACCCTCTGTCGCCTCTATCTTTTTCTCTTTCTCTCTCTGGTTTTTTGAGACAGTATTTTTCTGTGTAACAGTTCTAGGTGTCCTGTAACTAGCTCTCGTAGACCAGGCTGGCCTTGAATTCATAGAAATCCTCCTGCCTCTGCCTCCTAGGTGCTGGGATCAAAGGTGTGCACCACCACCACCCAGCTAGGGTTTCTCTTTATACGGGCCATGAGAAGGAGGAGTTGGTTGCTGAGGGGCATAGCGTGGGTAGTTCTTGGATTGGGTGGCCAGACTTGGATTATGTAAGCCTCTCCCCACTGTTCATGTACTTTCCCATGATGCATCTGGTTTTAATCACATGCACATCCAATTAGACAAAGGCATAAGATGGTAAAAAGTGTTTCTCCCTTAAAAGTTCACTAGGTGACACAATTTGCCTTAATTTATATGTTCCCAAACCAGGTCAGGCTGGATTTGTCCCTGGCCTTCTTTCTTGAGATGTGTTCTACGACATGATTGAGTGGAAATTTACCATAAAGGGGAGTCACCAAGTGGCTAAAAATAAAGGACTCATTTCTCTGTGTGAAGTGGAGTATACTTTGAAGGTAAAGGCCCTAGCTGGCGAGTGCACTATTGGAAGATGGGGCTCATGCCTCACCCGAGCAAAGTGCAGTCCAGGGCTATTATTGCTATGCCTGCTGACATCAATTCCACGGAAGTCTAGTGGCTCGTTTCCTCCTTAGATCCTCAGAGTAGGAACAGCTATAACTTCCCTTCCATCCTCTGCCCTAGCAAGGATCATTTTTTTTTTTTTAAGGGAGTGGTATTCTGACCTCTGAAGAACAGAACAGGAAGACAAGTCTTTACTGAGCCTCAATCAATGGAATGAAGAGATCCATGACAGAGTGAAATGTCAGCATTGTTAGCAGTTTTGCTAGGAGATTTTTCATACGGATTTAATAATAAAATAAGGAACAGGACAGGTTTGCCTTGGGCAGGGGTATGGGGAGCGGGAAAATGGGCTGAGCTGAGTGCAGGGGAGGAGCAAGGGGCTGCTTTCCCTGCCGTGTCTCTGGGCTATTGGCACTGAGAGGGCAATGAAGGCTCCAGGAAGCAGAGACTGTGAACACAGGTCAGCCACAGGACTGGCCACCGAGGATGAAGGAAAGCGCTGCCAGTGCATTTGCTTATCCATGAAGATGGGGACACTAAAATCTGTCACTAATTCCTGGATTTCTTGATCCATGCTTTTGTGCCACTCAATTAAGGTTCTAGCCAAAGTCAAGAAGCACATGAGGAGTGAAAAAGGCATGCAGAGGGCAAGGTTTTGTAAGGAAAGCATTTTTTTAGACATTTTTACATGTTTATGTGTACCTAGTCTCAGTAGGGAAGCTGCCTTTGGAGACAACCTGCTGCAGCTGCATGGAATGCATGCAGTTTCTGGAAGGAAAGAGAGCATTACATAGGAACAAACCTACTCTGCTTAGAAAAAACCCAAGATGGAACTATTAGTTAGATACTACTGAAGCAAGCAAGTATCTGCCAAGGGTGTGTGTGTGTGTGTGTGTCCTGTAGGACACACTCAGGAATGTATACGTGGTGTCTGCATAGAGTTAGCAGGTGCTGACAATACAGATTTACAGATTTCAGGTCTATGCCCTCAATGTTCTTGCTGCAATTTCTCTACTGCCCCCGACTTCTGCTCCTGTCCCAGCCAGTCACTGAATTTTAGCTTCTGCCAATCCTTTGGAAGTTAATGTGAGGACCAGGAGTCAGAAGAAGTAAACATTTAAAACTTCCCAAAACACATCTGGATAGGCAAAACATCTCAGGTCATTAAAACTCATGCTGCTCCACCTGATGCCCAGGACTGAGCCCCAGAACCCATGGTGGAAGCAGGGAACTGACTCCCCAAAGAGGCCCTCTAAACTCTACACACATGCCTTGATGCGTGTGTGCCCATGCTCATATACACACATTATCCAAAGACAGGATAACAAATGAATGAAATGTATGCATATATGATGAATATAATAATTGGCGCCAATTAATACTTTGATGATTTTAGGCAAAGGCACACATATGTAGCAAACATTGCACTTCTTGTGGAGCCTCACAAACTGCTGATCCAAAGTCAGCTGGGGTCAATCTGCCCTTCTCTTGGAGACTGATGACACATTGAGTTATTGGGGCTACAGCATAGAAGCAAGTACGGTTTTGTGTTTCAAGCCCTTGTCTCAGTTTTCTGTATGGGAATGGGAGAAGATAGCTCACTAAAAGTTTTTGTTTTTAAAGGAATTACTTTAGAAAGCAACTTTTATGAAAGAATTTTTTTAAAAAAATATAAACTTAGTAATGTACATTCAATTTGTGGATTTCCATATAAACCTAAGGGCTTTTCTTTGCAGGATTTCTCTGTAGATGGAAACCCTTCAGCAGCCTACATCTGTCAAACTCTCCACAGGAGGTTAGCCAACTATGGCTCAGGGTTTGTTCTTATAAATAGAGTTTATTGAAACACAGCCCCAGACATTCTCTTTGTATATGGCTCCTAACCTATACAACACCATTGCTGTATAGTTGCCATAGTGACCCTGTGGCCTGCAATAGGCTACTATAGCCACACTCTGGCCTTTCAAATATCTGCCACCCCCCAATTCTGTGACCCCAAAACTTTGCATCACTTCTTTCATATGTGTGTTTATGTGTTGGCATGTGAACAGAAGCACATATGTGCATATGTGCACACACAGATGTGTATACACATGAATATATGCACAAATATATCCATGTGAAGACCTAAAGACTACTTTGGGAGTCATCCTTAGTAATGTCATCTATTTCCTTTGAGACAGGCTGTCTCATGAGCTTGGAGTTGAGCAATTGGGCTACACTGGTCACTAAGCTCCTAGGCTCCTCCTCTAGCACCAGAATAATAAGTGTCCAATTCTTACTCCTCTCTGTTTCTCCCAATGAGATTCAGCGCAGAGCTTACAAGCCCTTGCTTTACTGTGGAGTTATTTCCTCAGGTCAAGGCATCACTTCTGAATTTGCTTAAGGTAGAATCAGCACAGGAAGATACATCTCAGCGATATTCTGGCTGCAGACAGTCTCCAGACTTCTGCCTCCCAACCCACTCCCGCACTGATATTCTCCCGTCCTCTGGCCCATAGCTAATTGAACTAATTTTTGAGGCTTGCTTTCATAGAGTGTTTCCAGAGCATTTAACTTGGTTTTCATAGAAACAGCTCTTTTTCTTAGCGCACTCATTTTTCATCAGTTTACATAATATTGCACTAAATAATGTAATTACAATAACAAGCGCAGCTGGCAGAGGCAGCTCTGGGAACACATACAACTGACTGTTGGCAAGCAGACACCAGAGCGGGTGAAAAGAAAGGTAAACTCATGCTCGGCAGTCACAGCCTGGCTTGTTGCGGCCCCACCAATGCGATTTCTAAAGATGCTGGGCAGTAGATGACCCGTTCATCTCCTAAGTCTCACACGTGGAGACCAGGAAGTTAGGAGTCTTCCATCTGTGTCTCTCTGTGTAGCATGGACTTATATGATATCTGCCAGTTTCCCGGGGACTTTGGAGGGAGTTATTTGACAAATGCGTGTCTTTTCTTGCTAGCCTGCAAGGTATCAGAGTATGAGAAATGTATTAGCTTTATTACAGCATCACATCTTCACTATGCAGACGGTGACTGGCATCTGGTTCACACTCAAAAATGTTTCCTGAATAAATAACTGAGCAGGGACAGGCTTTCCCACAGTGAGCTACTCAGAAACTACAGTCAAGAAAATATAAATCCAGAAGGAGTCGTGGGGGTTTATAGCTCCTTCTCTGTTCCCCTAAGAATAACCGAGGAAGGCATGAATGTTGAAGGAGGGAGGGTGAGGTGAGAGGCTCAATCTGATAGCTCAATTCCAGGCAGTCTACAAGATTCATTCTCTGATGCCTGGATGAAGGCAATGGGTGTAAGCCAAGAAGATCATTAGCAATTTGCATTTCTGCAAGCCACATCACTCTTGTATCTTGCAGAACTGAGAAACTTGCTTCTAACTGGCAAATTAAATATTGATAATGTAGATAGGCTGTACAGCATCGTTCAAAAGGCTGGCACCCTGATTTCCGTGTTTTTAAAACTTCAGCCATTTGCATCCAACTACCAGCAGTTTTGTCATAACTCTGGGCCATCAGTAACATTGTGCTCGTATTCACCTTGAAAGCTTCTCATTTTTTAACCCAAATGGATGTATTTGCCAAGGAAATCTGGCATTGCTACTGCAAACAGAATACCATTATCAGTAACTTCAAATAACGTTTATGGAGGAAAAAAACAGAACTACTGAAATTTAACATTATTAAAAATGTTTCTTATGCAAATATCTGTGCTAAACACACCCATTGCATCCATTGTTTAACCTTTTTGCACACACAGGCTCGGCGGTTTGTATACTTGGTGCAGCTCTCAGAGGAAGGGGAACCTTTCATCAATTGAGACTAGTTCCAGGATGTGGATTGCTGGGTGGCAGGGCTTGAGAGCTATAGTCTAGCTCCACTCCCTGCTGGAGAGTTCTCTGCTTTTTGACACACCTAAGTGTAACGACAGGGCACACAACACGCTCCATTCCCATGCTTTGCCTGCCACAATGGACTTCATCTCCCCAACCATCGGACAAAAGAAATTCTCTCTTACATTGATTTCTGCCAAGTACTCTGTCATGTAGAAAAATAACTAACACACATGTAACCTGTGTGTGTATGTATACAATACACACATGTTTAGAATACACACATGCCCAGACAAACCTGATAAAACAGGCACAATTATTGTCTCCAATGAACCACACAAGGAACTGAAAGTCCAGAGGATTTACAAACTATGAGCAAATGCACAAGTGTACAAACTGTGCAAAATTTAGACATCATTGCACTGGGCCTAGCTCTAGGCCCCTAATTCTTGACTGCTATATTTTGCAAACAATGCTTTTGAAGTTGGCATAGATGCTTAGGCTGCTGCAGGCTTAAAGCCTGAGGCACACTCCCTCTCTGTTATAAAGAAAGCTTAGAAAGTGTTATAGCCTTGTTGAATCTCTTTTAGTCTAAACTAAGACTTCCTCATTGACATAAAAAAGGATTGAGAGAGAATTGAAAAAGGAATAACTTTTTCTCTAAGTGTTTCACCCTTTCTGAAAGACTTGGTGTTTGGCGCTCTGAAAATGTTATTCCACAGAGTGAGCATTCCACAGGCTGAGAAACACAATGCCCCAAGTTCAGTGTAGCACATATTTCCCAGGATCCTTTGTTCAGCTCTCGTCTCCATGTTGAGAAGGTCTCACTGTACCCCATAGTCAGTGCCTCCTTTCCCCTATAGTATCCAACCCCTTAACACAAGGGTAGAGGTTGGTGAGTTTTCTTATATTATCTGAGAGGGTCAGAGTGAAACTGATTCAGAGGCCTAGATGGTGAAATGCCTATATATAAAAAAGTAGAGTGTTTTAATGGTCATTACTACTAAAATGAAGAAAGTAGGGGAGGGTGAAGAGGAGGAGGATGGAGAAGGGGAAGAAGGAGGAAGAGGGAAAAGAAAAATAGGGAGAATAGGAGGAAGAAGAGAAGAGGAGGAAAAGGGAGAAGAGGAGGAGGAAAAAAGAGGAGGAGGAAGCAGAAGGAGAAGAGGAGGAATGAAGAGGAGGAGGGAAGAAGAGAAGATGGAAAGGAAGAAATGGGACACTGCAGATCTATATTGAATTTCAACAACCAGAATAGAAAGAGTTAGAAGGGAAGAGAGTGTAAATGGACAAGAGAGAGGAAAATGACCACACATAAGACCGAGCCATCAAAATTGAGAGCAGGATGTGGTGACCCAGGCCTGTAAGTTCCAGTACCTCTGATGCAGAGGCAGTAGGCCTGCCAAATGTTCAGCACTTGCCTGGGTACATAGGGAGTTTGGGGCCAACTGATTCACCCACTGAGATGCTGACTTAGAACAAATACAAAGGCTAAGAAGATAGCCTAATTCATAAGACTTGCAGGAACGAGATCCTGAGTTTGATCTCCAGAATCCAGATTCAAAAATCAGGTTGTAGCTGGGCGGTGATGGTTCATGCCTTTAATCCCAGCACTTAGGAGGCAGAGGCAGGCGGATCTCTGTGAGTCCAAGGCCAGCCTGCTCTACAAGAGCTAGTTCCAGGACAGGAACCAAAAACTACGGAGAAACCCTGTCTCAAAAATCAAAAAAAAAAAAAATCAGGTTGTAGTGACTGATTTGTAGTCATAGTGCTTGCGAGGCAGAGGCAGGAACATCCCTGAAACTTGGTGGCCTGCCAGCCTAGACTACTTAAGCATCAAGCTAGTGACTAAAAGAAAAAAAAAAGCAAGATATGTGATACCTGAGACATGAAGTCCAAGTTGTTTCCTGACTTTCACATGCGTGCGCCCTTATAGTCAGACCCACCACACTCGTAGGAGAGACAATGAGGTATCTATCTAACAGTATGTTCTAACATGGAGGAGGTTCCCTGTAGGAAATGGATACCTGAGTCAAATGGAAAGAGAAAACATCTATGCATTGTCTTTGGTGACAATACTGAGCTGTACAAATGTTGATTTTATTAATTGCAAAGTTGTATTATTGATATGAAACATGAATTAGTTTAAAATTCTGAAATAGGGGTGCAAACAATAACCTCAAATAAAGCAGCCATTTGTGATGGTAGAGATGGGCTGGACGCTTTGGGGAGGGTGGTTCCTGAGGTTACAGATGGCTCTCAACTCAATAATCTATCATATGGAGTACATAGCTTTACCATCTGACAAAGAACACCCTCCTTACTTCTATATTGCACCTGTGGACACTGCCCTCATCAAACCATCAAGCCCTCAAACAGCAGACAATCTCTTCTTCGTCCTCTGGACCCTTAATTTCCCAAGGCAGCATCATTTGCAATAGAGAGCTCAGTGCTGTCTGAATTCTGGGGACTGTGTCAGAACCTCACAACGACATAAGCATCCATTGCTCTTTATCTAGCCCTGACCTACTTCTGGCCATCCTCCTCATCCAAACAGCAGAGGAAAAGCTGAAATCACAATGCATTATTTACTAGGATAAAGCACTCACTCAGGTTGCAGGGAGAAAGCAGTAGGAGAGTTCAGTAAAGCTTAAAACAAAAATCATTTAAATAGCAGAGACAGCGTCTCAGGAGGCCCACAATAGCCTTAAGACTTGCTTGCATCCCTTTATAGCCAAGGTTACCTTGAATTTCTGATCTTCCCACCACTACCTCTTGGTGCTAGGACCATAGCTTTGTGCTACCACACCAAGTGTATGTCAAGCAAGGCTTCATACACGCCAGTCCAGTGATCTACCAGTGAACTCCATCCTCAGCCAACAAATGTCCCAGCGTCTGTCTCATGCAGGAATCGCACTAATGGTAGAAGAAATGTGGACTGAAATGAAACATTAATAGAGGCCTGGGTGGGGCATTTTACAAAACATATAAGCATAACAAGAAACAAAAGCTCTGGCCACCATCTCAGCTTCATACAGGTGAACTCATTGTTTGCTTGATACAGGATTTAACACACCAGATGATATATGCAGTTGGAAAACAGAAAGAATGTTAGGAGTCCTGGTCACCTGGAGATGGCAGCTCAGCCACTGTCCTTAGATGTAACTAAGTCATTAAATTTACAAAGGCATTAAATTCATTTACTGCATATTTACTCAAGCACTTCAGAGTACCATGGTCCCCAGGCCTCCAGTTCAAACACTGCTATGCTATGTTTTGAAAAGCCGCAGATTCCATTAGTTTTCATAGCAATCTGAAAATACAGTTCTAAGTCACATGGTCCAGTGAGAATGACAGGTCCCTAGCAGTGACATCAAAGAGTGTTCAGTTATAACCTTAAACTGTGCTCCCAAATATGAGCATGCTTCAGAAACAAATGGAGCACAGAGACAAGGAATCCAGGTATTTCATAAAATTCCACAAAAGCTCATGCACATAAGGACATCCAACCATGATACAATGAAAGCAAAACGGTATCAGTGAGAGAAAAAAACAAAACCAAACAAAACCCAAGATTCTCCTTTTCCAAGGAAAACATTCGTGCAACTGATACCCTGGAGTCTGCAGACTCACTTTTAAGTAACAAAACAAGCCACAAAGTTTAACATTCTGGCTTCATACTAATTCTGTATACTAATGACACCAAAATCCAAACTTTATGGATAATTCAAATTTTCCTTGAGAAGGAAAAAGCCCTGATAGAGGTGCTTCTCACTGACCCCAGTCCATCACAACAGTGCATTTTAATCGCTCAGAAACAGCTGGGAACTCACATTAGGAAGGCAGCAGAGTCCCTGTGAACTTTGTGATCACTTAGACCTCATGTTGTACATAAAGAGAGTCCAATGATGTCAAACAAATTCCGCAAGAGAAGTATTTATCGCCGAATCTAAATCAAAAAATCCATATATACTATAATGGCACTTCAAAAGAAGATCTACTGTATTTACCAGCTCAATCAATACAAAATTAGCTGGGATAAATATTGCCAGCTCTACCCGTCTTGAGATGAAGCCTGTTATTTAAACTCTGGGTCTCGAAAGAGACAAGAGCATTTTTGCTTATCCCGCAGAAATAGAAAGCAGGAAGCCTGTTACAAGCGGATTGCACCTACCCTCAGCTGCTCTCTTTCACAATTCATCTGTTGACTCAAAACCTGCAGAAAAGAGAAAAAGGGAAGAGTGTCAGAAGGCTCTATGGAAACAGCAGCATAAAAGCAAGGGGCTGGGGAGGGAGTGGCTCAAGATGATTCCTGCAACCCACATAAATCCTGGTTGTGTGCGTTGAGATGAGATGGCTCAGTGGATAAAGTCACTTGTCTTCAAGCCTCCGGACCTGAACTCAATTCCCAGAAGCCACATGGTGAGAGCATAAGGTAGAAGACTAATGGAGATTCTGGACATCAACCTAGGGCCTCCACAGATACATGCACATGTGTCTCCCCACACAGTTATGTCCACACACGTGTGAACATGTAAGTACACATGTACATTGACATACACAACTACGCTCACTCAAGCACATATAAACATATCAAATATACATATGCACATGAAAGGAAGAGGGGAAAACAGAAGAAAAATAGTTACTTTTGATGGCTGGTCTCAACAAAGACCTAGAATTCACAGCAATAATTACCTTTTCTCTAGGTTCAGACAGTGGACCGTTTACTATCATTCTATATTGTACAATCCAGAAGTAGGCACCAAGGGTGTGAAGCATCTTTAAGGGGATGGTATAGAGATGCAGGAGAGGATGGGCCAGTCTAAAAAACATGGGGTTTCTTCTTTGTCCACATACCCTTCTAGTCCTGTTTAAGAGGCACAAGCGGTCTTTCCTTAAAGCTGTGACAAGCTGTGATGGGTGTGACAAGAAAACCAATATAGTGTCTTCCCCAAGGTCAAGTGCTGGCAATGTTAGCTGCGTGCCCTGGAAAGAAGATTTCATTTAATTATCTAGTTCTCTCTTATTATTTCTGTTTCTGTGTGGTTCTGAAGTTTGAATTAGGTATTTCATGTATGCTAAGCAAGGGCTTCCCCTCTAAATTATACCTAGATTTCTCCTCACTAGTTATATTGAGACTGATGTTACCTAGTGATCCAGTCTAACCTTGAACACATTACATCATCCAACCAGGCCTTGAACTTGTTATCATTCTACTTCAGTCTCCAGAGATACTGGGATATCAGACAAGGCTTGATGATTCAGCCTAATCAGAGGCAGTAAGACAGAATGTACGGGGATGGCAGTTGGGCAGACCATACAGGGATGACAGTAAAAAGGATTGTATGGACATGGTAGTAAGATGGACAGTATGTGGATAATAGATGGATTTCATAGGGAAGGGCCCTAGAATCACCAGGACTTAAAGCAGAAAAAGAAACACTACTCAAAAATTGATATCACCACCACTCCAAAGACAAAGTATTAGTAGTTTCCCTGCCAAACACTGACGGGGTGTTGTGTGCCTAAGCAATGTGCTTTTCTTACCATGCAAAAAGGTTTTATTAGAGTGACCATATAATTTCTTTTCCAAACAGGCAAAGCAGAATGCATTAGCAGAGGATGGCCAGAGAGGTACTTGGATTTAGCTGATTACACAGAAGCCAGAGACAGAAAGGGATACATCCAGGGAAAACAGGTTTATGTCTTCCTTTAACAGAGATGAGTCTTGATGGATGGACTTTCAATGCAAATGGTTAAAATTAAACTATGCCCTGCATTATCGACTGGTTACATCTCCTCTTTCTATTTTTGCTTTTAAACCACTGTAAAATCTCTTAACTTCTAGCCTTGACAAGGTACTGGGAGTTCCTTGAAACTTTATTGAAGGACGAGAGCTACAGCAACCAACTCTTGATGTATATTTTATGTGTTTTGTAGTGAAAGTTTCTTTTTACTTTCCCTAAAATAAAAACAAAAATAAGGATGTTTTTTTAGGATACACCCGAGCCTGAAGTCTCTAGATGGGGTGCTATTGTGGGACCTTTCACCTGGAAAATTACTGCTGGGAAGAACTCTTTTGGTTGGGTTTGCTTTCTTTCTATTTTTGTGATTTTGAGACAGAGTGTTGCATATCCCAGACTAGCATTGAACTAGCTGTGTGGACAACGATGATTCTGAACTCTTGACCTTCCTGCAACCACCTCCTGAGGGCTGAGAGCACAGCTCTGCTCCACCAGGCTCAGGATAGGTGGTGCTGGGGACCAGATCTGGGTTTTGTGCATTGGTGTTAGGCAAACACTAATTTATATGTAGATATTAATTAACCACATATTATTTATTAGAGATAAGTATATAAATCCTATAATGTATAGCAATAAAATAATTAAACATAAATCACTGATTCTGAGCAAAAACATAACACACAGGACTTAGAATTACAGTTCTGAAAAACAGGTTTGGGAAATAAATCAAAAACCCACTTCAGTTTATAAGAAACAAAACTATAAAAATTCACAAATATTATGGTTCTATTTTCTGTCAAAAATATAGTTTAATCGATCATTAAAGAGAAAAAATAAGGATGTTTGTCCTCATTTTTAAAACAAAAATTTTCTTATTTAGAAAACAAGGATACAGAAGAGATGTTTTTAAAATTATTAAAAAATAAAGGAGTGTGGCAAAAAACAGGAAACTCACAGTGAATTATACTTGAAATGGTTTCTTTAGATTAGGTCATTATATGTCTGTAAAGGTTTACGAAGGAAGAAGGGAAAGTTCACAGACAAGAGAGATGAACCATGCAACTGGACAAGGGGAGGGTAAGTTGAATTGGCAACTGCTCTAAGGGTAGGGCTGCCCACTTAATAGCAAACAGGAAATAGGAAAGAACCCACTGAGGAAGGGCCTGAGCTCTCTGCGAAGATGAAACAGAATGTGAACCAAAGCCTGACGTCCTCTCCATCCTTACTCTTTCTTGGCAGCTGATCCAAGACAGCCCAGCATTCAGCAGTGAATGAGCACGCCCCAGGAGACCCCAGCAATGAGTGCAGATGGACAGATAGCTGAGTCCTAATAGAAGCTCTCTAGGTTTGTCCTCAGTGAGTGGGGGTTCTCCCTTCCTATTTCCCCCTCCCTCCCCATCACCCCCTCACACTAGTCTCCTTTTGGATAATTTCAGGCTGTGTTGGCTATGAGACATGGGGATGACGGGAGGTGCCTAATATGAAGAAGAAGGAGCCCACCTTCATAGCATGACAGCTGTAATCCTAAGAGATTGCCTGCACTCCCTCCTTGCTTCCCTTATCCTTCTTTGTAGTTTGAATATGGAATGACCTCTGTTCCTCCTGGAACAGTAAGCCCAAATTAATCCTTCCTTTTTCGTTTGCTTTCATCAAGGTATTTTATTATAGCTACATAAAAGTAACAAATATACTGTGTCCACTTAGAGAAGAAAAATGAAAGACACCACAGCCAAATGTCCTCGTAGGTGAGGGAAGATAGAAGCCCACAAGATCAAGACAATTGTCCAGTTCCAAGGAGGGAACTCAAAGAAATTCACACTGAAATGATGACGATGATGACGAGGACAATGATGAGGATGATGATGATGATGATGATGATGATGATGACATTGATGAAGATGACGATGATGACAAGGACAATGATAAAGATGACGATGACGATGATGATGACATTGACGAAGATGATGATGATGACGAGGACAGTGATAAGGATGACCAAACTGCTGTGGCAATCTACCTACAAAACACACAGAGTCTGTGGCAGCACGCTCACCACCTGCTCAGGTCTAATCCGGATGTGATCTCCTTGCTGAGAGAGGGAAGAGAAATGCCCCCACCCCTAACCCAGAACCCATCTCCATTGAGAGACACTCGTACGGAAAATGTAGATTTCTCCGTGGAGTCTCTCTGGATATCCAAACACACTTAAGAGTACGCCCCATGCCAACAAGTAGACAGGTAACACAAAATTAACTAATGGTATTTTTGGAGGGTTTTGTCTCACAATGCTTTGTCTAGGCTTTTAGGTGTTTTGTTTTTGGTTTTGTTTTCTCCCTTACAGATCAGTTCCTTATATGTTACGGTTTCTAGTGTTGCTGCTATGGGTTTTCTGTGTGTGCAAATGAATGTGTCTTGGCATCTGTATGTGTTTCTTGACCATTTTCTTTAGCTTTTATTTTTCTGTTTGTTTATTTTATCCTATTCTGATTCTCTTATTTTTAACTTATTTTATTATCTTTTTAGATGTCTGTTGCTTTTAATGAGAAAGAGAAAGAAAGGGTGTGGATTTGATATATGGATGGAGTAGTAAAGAGGATCTGGGAGGAATCGTGGAGGGGGAACCATAATTAAAATATACTGTAGAGAAAAATTCTCTCTCTCTCTCTCTCTCTCTCTCTCTCTCTCTCTCTTCCGTCCTTCCTCTTTCCCTCCCTCCTTCCCTCCCACTTTCTAAGTTACAGTGGAAAAAAGTCCTTGCTGCACACTCATAAAAACTTAAGCTCAGATTCCTAACACCCACATAGCATTTGCGTGGCTGTGTATGCACAGAATTCCAGCACTGTTACTGAGGGAGGCAGGAGGAAGTCTAGGATTCAGGGAGACATCATGCCTCAAGGAAATAAGGTCAAGAGTAATAGAAAAACATAATCCGCATTTTTGTCTAGCCTCAGCACGCACGTGCATGTACACACACACACACACACACACACACACCTCTACTCTTCCTCCTCTCTTTCCCTTCTTTCCCTCCTTCTCTGTTTCCTCCCCTATCTCACACACATATCTCCTTCCCTCCCTCTTTCCCTCCTTCTCTGTTCCCTCCCCATCTCACACACATATCTCCTTGCCTCCCTTTCTCTCTGTGTCTCTCACTCATGCACACATCTGTGTGTGTGCGTGTTTCTCTGTGTGTGTCTGTCTCTCAACACACACACATAAATTGCTGGAAATTTTTAAAAAAATCTTTGAAACATGCATAGAGAAATAATTTAAATATACAAGGCAGTAATAGTCCAAATGAATACAGACCTTTCACTTAAAGAAACAGAACAAATTAAAACAAGGGGTTATAGTGGCTAACATAGCTTGTTGCCCTTCTGGAGAATAGGAGTTCCCAGGTCACCTCGAGTGGTTCAGGATTGTCTGTAACTCCAGCTCCACCAAATCCACTGTTCTTTTCTGGCTTCAGTGGACACGTGCATTCATATAAACACACACCATGCCACCATACACACACAAATGATTTTTAAAAATTATTTTAAAAACCAAAAAGATAAAGAAAAAATCCAAGGCAACTAGAGCAAAGCACCGCTATTTTTTTATTTTTGAAATATCACCTTATCCAGAGCTTGAGCTCAGGGAGATTATTGGAATACTAAAGTACTAGAGAACTGGAGTACTGGAGTGCTGGAGTACTGGAGAACTGGAGAAGGGGAGTACTGGAGCACTGGAGTACTGGAATACTGGAGCGCTGGAGCACTGGAGAACTGGAATACTGAAATACTGGAGTACTAGAGTACTGGAGTGCTGAAGCACTGGAGCATTGGAGCACTGGAGTACTGGAGCAGTGGAGTACTGGAGTGCTGGAGTACTGGAGCACTGGAGTACTGGAGTACTGGAGCACTGGAGCACTGGAGCACTGGAACACTGGAGTACTTGAGTACTGGAGTACTGGAGCACTGGAGCACTGGAGTGCTGGAGCATTGGAGCACTGGAGCACTGGAGTACTGGAGTACTGGAGCACTGGAGCACTGGAGTGCTGGAGTACTGGAGCAGTGGAGTACTGGAGCACTGGAGCACTGGAGCACTGGAGCACTGGAGTGCTGGTGCACTGGAGTACTGGAGCGCTGGAGCACTGGAGTACTGGAGCAGTGGAGTACTGGAATACTGGAGTACTGGAGCACTGGAGCACTGGAGCACTGGAGCACTGGAGTACTTGAGTACTGGAGCAGTGGAGTACTGGAGTACTGGAGCACTGGAGTACTGGAGTACTGAAGCACTGGAGTACTGGAGTACTGGAGCACTGGAGCACTGGAACACTGGAGTGCTGGAGCACTGGAGCACTGGAGCACTGGAGTACTGGAGTACTGGAACACTGGAGCACTGGAGTACTGGAGTACTGGAGCAGTGAAGTACTGGAGTACTGGAGTACTGGAGCAGTGGAGTACTGGAGCACTGGAGCACTGGAGTGCTGGAGTGCTGGGGTACTGGAGAACTGGGGTACTGGGGTACTGGAGTACTCTCAGTGGTAGAACTCTTGCCTAGCATGGAGGAGGCCCTGCATTCCAACCTTCAGAAACATAAACTTACCACGATAAAACATGAAAGTAACTAAATTTTTTCATTGCCAACACTTGTGCTCTCCAGCATTTGGTACAGGAAATAAGTTTTCCAAAGGGCAGAGGCAACCCTAAAGGAAATGTGTAACAAAATCAGTGGGCGATGAATGAAAGAGTAACGTTGCTCACAAATATAAACAAAAAGCACACGTCTAGGGGCTAGAGAGATGGTTCATGGTTAAGTATGTTTGCTGCCCTTGCAGAGGATCACAGGAATGTTCTCCAAAGCCACGTCAGGTACCCGACAGCTGCCTGCAACTGCAGCTCCACAGGATCCCACACCATCTTCTGGCTTCTTCAGGCACTTGCACCCAGGTGGCATACACTAACCCAAAGCATATAATACTCATAATACTCATAAAGACAAATTTAAAAAATTAAATTGAACCCAGGTCTGCTCCTTTTGAGATCATTGAGATATGTTTAATGATTTCAATTTAAGAAATGATATTCCTGGTACGCTTTTTAATGTATAGTTCTCCTATCCCATCAGCTAAACATAGAGAGAAGACAGTGTGGAGGCTGAGTGAAAGGTGCCTGTATTCCCCCATCACTAGTGAGATAAAATGAGTGAACACGGCTGGTGACTGTTCTCTATAAAGAGTGTGGAGTAACCAGCATTATCAAGGTATCAGGGTGGGTATTCAGGTTCCTACATCCACACAAAGTGGTGGAACACTGATCTTCTGTAGACAGAGATCCGTGTGCATCATAATCCATAGAGTCTTAAATGCAAACTATCCTACTCCGGACACAACCTCTCCACTAAGACCAAAAATGTGACACAGCCTAGATAAATGATGTCAGAATAATTGAATGTGCACACACAGGCATGACTACATGCACAGACAAAGGGACTGCGACCCAAACCTCATGCTGTATTCAAAAATTAACCTAGAATAAACCACATGTTCTAAAGAAGGACCATAAGATCAAATGAGTTGTGAACTGGAAGAGCTACTAATACTGCCTTCTTAATGCTGATGTACACTTCTAAAATTATGTTCTATGACGGGGGACACATTCATAATCAGAAAACATCTTCATATCAGGGCTTTAAAATTTTTGTAAAATTTTGCATCACTAGAGCTGGCTTTCATCTGTACTAATTAAATACAAGACTATGTTACAGGACTAGAAACTTTATGTTCTATCTTATTTTTTTTTGGGGTTTTTTTTTTTTCGAGACAGGGTTTCTCTGTGGTTTTGGAGCCTGTTCTGGAACTAGCTCTTATAGACCAGGCTGGTCTCGAACTCACAGAGATCTGCCTGCCTCTGCCTCCCGAGTGCTGGGACTAAAGGCGTGTGCCACCACCGCCTGGCTTTATGTTCTATCTTTAAAAAAAAATAGCAAAGGTCTGCCAGGCAGATGCTGGCCTATGCCATGCTTGACAAAGCTGTATCATAATGTTCTTCTTATGGAGCTTATCAAAGGCAGAATTCAACCATAAGCATGTAAAAATAAAACCAACAAATGCCTTCTAGATGAGGCTACTAAATAAAAAGTCTGGCGTGGAAAAGGGACAGCATAAATTTTCTCTCGGGTAGGCACTGTTTGGTTTGGTTTGTTTAAATCATCCTTCAAGGATTCCCTTGCTCTATCCACATCTTGACAGCAAAATTCCATTTCCCCTAGCCAGCCCAGTTCTCTAAGTCTCCTCTACTACACTCTACCCATGAAGCTCTACAGCCATCAACCATGCCTTTGCTCAGAAATGAGTGTGACTGGGAGAGTCAGTTTACTCGCATAGTTCACTTCTACACATAGGTGCTGGGACCTCTTCTTCTCTGTGCTTTCAGAATTGAGTGCAAATATACGATTTTCTCTTTCATTCCTTCCTAAGGATCAAGATCCCATCCTGCCACAATGGCTAAATCCCAGCTGTGTCTCTGTTACAACTGAACTGATCACAAAAGGTCCCAACCAGGATGGAAGAGTACTCAGAGGGATCACCAAGTTATTGCAAGACCTAACTGAGGCTCTTACTTTTTCCCATGGAGCTAGGGAGATAGTTCATCTGGTATGATTCACAAGCATAAGGATATGAGTTTAGATCTTATAACTGTATTTTCACATTGAAAAGCTGACCTTGGCAGGATGGTCCTATAGTCCCAGGGCTATGGAGGCAGAAGCAGATGGACTCCCCAGCCTTATTTGCCAGCTCGCTTAGAATACTTGATGAACTCCAAACCAATGAAGGACCCTGTCTCAAAAAGCAAGGCAGATGGCATCTGAGGAATGACAAGTGAGGAGGCTATCCAGCTTTCACACTCACGTGTACACACAACTTCCCTATGGCATGACAGGATGTTTAAGAGAAACAAAAGTCACCTGTAATTCCATAACATGGGTGATGAAGACAGACCCTTATTCTGTAGTCTGAAAAAAAAAAACCAACCTTGAAAAATACCTTAAATGTACACTTTACTAAATGTCATTTCATTTGGAAACTAACACATGACATTTTTTCCTTCCCTTGGCAGTAATGCACAAAGCCAATATATTTTATGGCCTAAATGAAAAAAGGGAAGTGGAAGGTCGGGTGTTGCTCCTTTAAGATGCTTCCAGAATCAAATACCACTCTCAATAGGGCTGCCAAGTAAGCGCTTATGAAAGGTTAGAACTGCAGCAATAAACCAGCGCATGCGGCCTTTCGCTCTTCTGGTTGTATGGGCTGTTTAATAGCTCGAATTCATCTTCCTCCAGTGTCTATCTTCAGCTATGCAGCAAGGCCATTCTCAGCTTAGCTTTTTCCAGCTTCACTTGTGTGTGTGTGTGTGTGTGTGTGTGTGTGTGTGTGTGTGTCCCCACCCTTCTACCTCCCCTTCTCTACATATTTTACTACACATGGTACATTGTTTCAGAAGGATATTTTTATACAAGCATATAATGTATTCAGCCCATGGGCCACGCCTCCATACCTGCTGCCATCTCTTCTTTCTTTTCCCTTGCTCTCACTAGTCCCCTTTGTTCCCTAGATGCTTTTGCTTCTTGTTAAAGCCATATACAGCTCTATGGTTTTATTTATCTGTATAAAAAAAACCCTCTAGGATTTAGCTAATGAAAGGAAACATGCATTATTTTCCTTTCTGAGGCTGGCTTGTATTTGTACCCATTCTCCTGAAAAAGACAGTTTCATTCTTTATTATGGCTCATTACAATTCTACATACAAATACATTGTGCATAGAGCACATTTTCCTCATCTGTTTTCCTGTTTGTGAGGTCTAAGTTTATTCCAGAACTTATCTTTGGTAAATATGGCTACAAACAAACATGGATGTACAAGTACCTGTGATATATATTGTCTACAGACCTTCAAGGTAAAAATACCTAGGAGTGGTGTAGCTAAGCCATACATACCATATCATAATGATATCAGATCTATAAGTGGTTGAGTGAAGAATTTCCATATTTATTTCTGTGGGGGCTGGGCTGGTTTGCTTCCCACCAGTATACAAGAGTTCCCTTCTATATGCTTTGAATTTCTCTTTCAGTACTTTTTGTTTTACCTATTGCCAGTCCCCACCCCATTCCTGGCACTCATCAGACTTGCTCTGTAAAGACAAAGACTGAGAGCCAATTCTTAGGGCTTCCTTCCCTCTTCTGGAGGGTGGTGTTTAGAATCTACTTGTAAGACTATCCATTCATTCCTGAAAAGACATTGAGCATCTCCTGGATGCTACTATTCTAGACAATGGGAAGAAAATGGTTAGGTCTGCAGGGATCTAGCACAGTGGTACATTCCTGCAACCCCAGGTAACTCATATGTGTAACCACAGGCATGATGGCTCATAGCTGCAATCCCAGGCATGGTGGCTCATACCTGCAACCCCAGGCATGGTGTCTCATACCTGCAAGCCCAGCACTTGGGAGCCAAAGGTAGGAAGAATTCAAGGTCATGGGCAGTGTGGTCTACAGAGTGAGATTTTCTCTCACATATACTCTCATGCATATAAACATGGGCACACTACAGTATCTTCCCATTTCCTTCAAAAATGGAGAAAACAACAACTTTATCACATAAAACATTTGCCAGAGTGAATTTGGGAAAGTCCTCAGGGCACATAATAAAAGGGACATCCTATCCTCAGAGAGTTGAAGAATGTAGCCATGTTTTTCTGTTTATGTTTTCCACAGACACAGGGGAATAATACAAATAAATATTCAGGAGAGAAAGGGGGAATGAATAGCTCAGGGGGATTATGGACATGAAATAATTGAGTAAAGGAGAAGAGTCAAATGTAAGGGGAAACAGGCTGGAGATCTGCTTGCCCTGTGGAAGAAGGGTCAGATGAAATAAGATGACACAGGATAAATGAATGGGCAAATAGATGTGCAGTTTTCTCGTTTGTAATACATGGTGTCGGAGAGTCCAGTTTTAAGAACAATTGTGAATCACTTTTAAGGAAAGCAACAAAAGATTAGCAACACAAAACTCGATAAATCAAATCAATGGGAGGCTATGTGCATTTTTCAGCTTGGCTGTCTTTGTAATTATTATAAATTCCTCAGGAAGCACATAGACCTCCCTGTAAACACAGGTCTCATGGGAGCTTGGGAGAACAGCATGCTTTCCCTTAGTGCATTCTGGGTTGATGAACTGGACTGACATGTGTGTACTCAAGATTTTTGGTATACTGCCACCAGGACAGTGCTAACGAGGAGGCCATAGCTGTAGGTGAACACTGTGCTTCCCCAAAAGATGTCTCTGAGAAGGAGGGGGTGGAAAAAGCCAAATGATGTAAAAGAAGGTCATGGAAAGGTGTCTTATGGGCAGCTCACAACAAGCACACAGCAGCTCTGGTTGCTTCCATAGTGCTTGCACAAGATCGAGACTCTAAATACATGGGAGAGGGGCTAATGAGAACTTGCTCCATTCTGGGGATCTAAGGTAGCCAAAGGCTGTTGGACAAGACCTGTGGGATCTCCACACCCATGAGCACAAATGTGAAGACAAGAGTCCTCATTACCTTGAGGCAGGTTCCCTCATTAAAGCTGGAACCAGGTAAGAGCCTACTATCCTCCATTAGCAATCCCCCAACATCTCCGTCCTCCACACTGCTAGGGTGATCCCCCATCAGCAATCCCCCAACATCTTCATCCTCCAGAACCCTAGAGTGATCCCCCATTAGCAATCCCCCAACATCTCTGTCCTCCACACTGCTAGGGCAATACTCCATCAGCACTCCCCTGTCATCTCCATCCTCCACACCCCTAGGGTGATCTTCCATCAACAATCCCCCATCATCTCCATCCTCCAGAACCCTAGGGTGATCCTCTATCAGCAATCCCCATGATCTCCGTCCTCTACACTGCTAGGGTGATCCTCCATCAACCATCCCCCATCATCTCCATCCTCCAGAACCCTAGGGTGATCCTCTATCAGCAATCCCCGTGATCTCCGTCCTCTACACTGTTAGGGTGATCCTCTATTAGCAATACCCCATCATCTCCGTCCTCCACACAGCTAGGGCAATCCTCCATCAGCAATCCCCTGACATCTCCGTCTTCCACACTGCTAGGGTTACAGGCACATGACTGCTCACACCTAGCTTGTGTGTGAGTGATAGAAGTAGAACCCAGGTCCAAATGCTTGCACAGCACACTGCCTTACCAGTGTGTCAACTCTCCAGCTCCCGTGAATTTCCTTTAGTATGAAAATACAGTTATCTATATCAAGTTAAAATCAAAATAAAGGAGATCCGTTTTTTTCTGTCTGACTTCTGAGGAATTAGGTGGAAAATTTTAAATACCCGAGTTTATGAAGATCCAAAACCACAAAGTAATAGCCATCATTGGTTGCAACCAAATCATTGCTTTAGAACTTACATTCAACTGTAGTGTGTCTTCTGACTAAAGGAAGACAGGACTGTTTATGTCTGGTGAGCAAACTGAGATTCCATCATCTTTAATGAAGACTATTTATTTTTGTTTTTAGGACAGAAAGTTTTTAACAGTAGCCAATGCTTAGTATTCAGGACAGAGAGTAAGAAATAATCAATTAAAAAGAAATGAAAACACAAAGTGACAACAATGAGTCAAGCCAACCAACATTAATTAGCTCAATTCTGGCTCATGAAGTACCAGTGGAGAAAATGCCTTGAGATAACAATGTGGGGAAGGGACACAGCTCAGCTCCTTCCTTGTTTTCATTTAGCAAAGAGGAAAACTCGAACTTGATACTGTGGTTAGGAAAGTAGTGCCCAGGAGGGGAAAGAGGAATGAGCATGGCAAGATCAAGTACTAAGAAAAAAAAAAAGTAAAACCTAAATGCTAGGTGAAATACTGGAAGGCAGAACACAGTAGAAAGCCCTCCACAGTCCTCTCAAACCATCCCTGATGCACATGGTACCCGAAAGTTCTTGACACTGCAATGCTTGTGCTACTTACACCAACAGGGAAGTAGCATCCTTAGATATTTTGGGTCATTCTTAATTCTGGATCTTAAGTCACCAAATGGTGTCAAGTATACTTTATGTTATAAAGGGACTAGATGTCAGGATGGCACAGAATTCAAAAGACCTTCGGGTTTTAAGAACATTTTATTTGGACCAATTATTTTGGTTATGTTTCCTCTGTCATGCACTTATTTGCTAAGTAGTTTCACAGTTAAACATCTCAGGTGTAAAATAAATCTGTCTGGGAAAAAGATGAAACAGATAACCCTAAGTGGAAGGTAGTTTGTTCAAGCGACCAGTAATGGGGGTCTGATTTACCCCTGTATCCACCAGCCAACACCCTTCACTTAAGCGGGGAAATCAACTCTTGCAGTTCTGAATGTTAGGCTGCATTCTGGTCTGGGAAGAAAAGTGCAGCTCCAGGCTGGTGTGAGCTGTAACCACCTTCAGGAGCGAAGCCAGAGAATGTCTCTGCATCAGATCACTTTCAAGGTGAGGGAAACATATTGCCTATTATTTATCCCAATAATAAACTAGCACCCCAGGCATATTTTTATTCTGCAGATTTAATAAGGTATTTTTGTGAACCGAGGCAGAGGAGGGTTGGAACAAGCACTTGTCATCACGACAAAGGTGATTTCTGTTTATTTAGGTGGTAGACACAATTGCCTTTCCTTTCCCTGATAATCAAGAGCTATAATTGCCCCTCTAAGCTTTATCCCTGCCATTTGCCCAGTCCAGCCATATTCAAACCATTCTCGTGAAAACCTCCTGCAGAACTAAAAGGCTTTGGCAGGTTTCCCTGGACCAGTCTGGATCAGTCTCCAGGGACCATCATTACCCCGCAGCCAGAGAGCAGTGCTCATGTAGCATGAATATCACAATTCATATTTCCCATCATGCTTCCTGCCCACTTTTAGAGCTGGGAAAGAGTCAGGTTGGACAGGTGGGCTATTTGCATATCATTTACATGTATCTACTATGGTAGAATGTAGGTTCTCTAGACACTTTTACGTTAAGATGCATTAACTGGGTTAGTTTTTTGTTTGCCTTTTTTTTGTTGTTGTTTCTTTCTCATTGGAGGTTACAGTGCTCTAGTGGTAATTGTTATTAGAGTTAATAATTGTATAATCTGCTTCCCAATTGAATAAATTCACCCTAGAACCTCAGGCCATGGCTTCTGTAGGCAAACATCTTGATCATATAAATGAGCAGACATGTACCAAACATCTTAAGTGGCCAGAATCAAACACTTAAAAATAGTCTCACATTGCAATCTCAAATCCACTGTTTTGTGAATGAGGGACTAAAACCCTGGCCTGGGCTTTGTCTTATTCCTCAGAATATCATCACAGAGTTTGAATGAGCTCATATTCACCAAATTGTTAAAATTATAAAGAACATAACAATCAAAGTCCATGGTTCACAGAATATATTCTACTAATGCCTTTGTAATTCAAGAAAGTAGCAGTGTGTAGCTGTGACGTCAGCATTAATCATTAATTTGGTACAATCTGCTATTACCTGGGAGAAGAGTCTCCGCAAAGGGCTATTCCAGCACTGGGATAGCATGCGGGCATATCTGTGAGGGATCCTGGATCTTTTAATTCAACTAATTTTTGTGGGAAGGCCAAGCCCACTGTTGGCGGTCTCATTCCCTAGGCAAATAGATCCCCATCTATTTAAGGTGAAGAAATCCATCTGAGCACAAGCTTGCAAGGAATCAAGGTATCGAACAAGCATGCGTTCACTCTCCTCTGCTCTTCACTGTGGATCTAATGTGGCTAGCTGTTAGAAGTGCTAGTGATTTTCCCTACAACAAGGGGCTAAAATTGGGAACCGTGAGTTGAAATAAACCCAGTTATCACCTGTCGCTTTCTATCAGATTGTTTATCCCAGCAACAGAAATCAAATCAGAACAGCTTTCCTTCTGCTTCTGCCGCAGTTTGTTCTTCCCACAGAGGTACTGGGATGTGGGAGAAATCAAGCACTTTGCAAAGTCGTGAATACTCTAGAGTGCTGTGAGCTAGCATGTTAACTGCCCGTGCCCGTGCACCAGAATAAATGGAAGAGAAAGGAATTATGTCTCCGCTACTGTGCTGCCATGAGGAAAGGATGAAGTGTCCCCCCCAGACTAGCTCTCCAGACAGGGACGGAGGGACATGAGTGACATTCTACTCTAAGGCCCTGAAGTGGGCATCTGATGGCTGACTTTCTAAGCTATGTTGCCTTCAGCACCTGAAGAAATCTTTTACATCTTAGAGAGGTCTTTCTATTCTCGACCTCCAGGGCATTACAGATCGCCATGTTTGGACTTGATTGTGAAGCCCAGGAAGCTTAAGGAGCACCGTGTTTCCAATTCTCCACTCCAATTATAAAAATGGAATGATGGGCCGGGCGATGGTGGCGCACGCCTTTAATCCCAGCACTCGGGAGGCAGAGGCAGGCGGATCTCTGTGAGTTTGAGACCAGCCTGGTCTACAAGAGCTAGTTCCAGGACAGGCTCCAAAGCCACAGAGAAACCCTGTCTCGAAAAACCAAAAAAAAAAAAAAAAAAATGGAATGATGGTGTGTGTGTGTGTGTGTGTGTGTGTGTGTGTGTGTGTGTACTTAGCTACACATGTATATCCATACTCTTTCTGCAGGGACACCTAAAGATGAACAGTTCATGAATCTTTAAACCGCAAGCATAAGGAACATTTGCTGGAAGAATGAGAATATCAAAAGTTCCAAACTGACGAGGAAGCATTTCTGTACTTTGCAGGCGACTTACTTGAGGAATCTGGGTCAACTGGCTGTTTGCTTTGTCATCGCCAGTATTAATTAGACACTGGAAGTAATGACGGAGCTCGGAGAGCTCTTCAGATCTAAAATAATAATAAGAATAAACAAACAGAAAGAAAATATTTTCACGAGGAGTGCTGTGAGAGGAACTGAGAGCAGGGAAACCTTGCAATTAAATCCTGCAAATCCTGCAAATGTGCTCTTGAAATAATCCCAGGGGAAGCCTTGTCTGTACTTAATATTCAAATAAATATTCTTTTGTGGGCTGTGCATTCGATAGGGTGCATTTTATGTAATTTAAGTGAAGAACATAATCAGTATGGTGAGGAATAACCACAAGGAGCAGGAGGGCCCTTCAGCCCTTCAACTCCACAGCAGATTGGGTGATGGTGGCTGATGGGGCAGAGGGAGGTGGAAGGATCATAAGCACAGGTTATTATGGGAGTGTCCCAGCGGACCTTCATGGACCTTCATCCTCAGAGTGAGACTGTACATCAGTCGCATGGCCATGTCTTGAAGTTCATTAGTTATGGAAAGTCCCTGACCCAACTCCAGAGCAGTGGCATGAGAATGGGTTCTGGGGTCCCCTGTCCCCACTGAATCATGCACATGCTAAACTAGAGAAAAAGCAGCATGAGGTGAGTTTGCCCAGAGTCCAGGGTATCTGTCTTCTCCTGTCCTACATCAGAGAGAGGCCACTGATAGTCTTGATCATGTGTATTCAATGAAATACCACCAAAAGGTGTGGAGAGGGTTTCCCCAAGCATATCTCAGACAGGAATCCTGTTGTATAGCCATTTGCTCTGAAAAGAAACATCCCTCCCTTGAAGGAAGGAGAGACACTCACTACTTACCAGGCCCAGAAAACTGAGAAAGCCACAAGATTCATAGGGTCCCTCCGGAAGGTTCTATAAACTGTAACAACAGTAAGGACAGGGCAAAGGGAGACTCTCTCCCATGGAGCAAATTGGTCAGGGAATTCCAGAGATACACTTCCACGGGTTCTCAGCATGCTAGGGCAGACATTCAGGCAATGAAGCCACCTTTGAGTCTTCCAAGGTCCTACTGATAACCCTGATAAACTCATTGGTTCACCAAGGTACACTTGGATAGGATTGTGCTTTTGGTCTGTTGTCAGTACCCTATCTCAGTTAAAGAGAGAGAGAGAGAGAGAGAGAGAGAGAGAGAGAGAGAGAGAGAGAGAGAGAGAGAGAGTTGTGCCTATCATGTATCTCCCTGGAATAAAGCTCATAACAAAGCCCTGGGGCTCCCTGGGCCGAGCCACCCCTTCCTTTCTGTTCATGCTTCAATGCTCCCTGGGGATGAGTCTTCTATCCCGCTGGAGGCTAGCAGGGGCACAGTGCAGGAAACAGTAGGTCAGCCTCCTACACATCCCCAGAATCTTGCCCAGTGGATGTTGTTACTTACCCTTCCTTCTTCTTCAGGACCATGCCAGTGCTGCCTGGGTAGCATCTACTTCACTGCATTGGCTCCTCACAGAGACCTTGTGTGAGGGTATCACCACCCTAATTATCTCATCTCACAAGCCAGAGAATTGAGCCCTACAAGCTCAACTAGAAACGCAGAGAACAGTCAGGAGCGACACGCAGACTCTTCCAAACCCAGGGCTGCACAAACGATGGCGTGGAGAGTCCTTCACATGTCACATGCTTCTCTGCAGGCCAGCCGTGCAGCGCACAGCTGTCCTTGCTCTCTTAGCAGGGTGATGTTCCTCCTTCACTCATCCGAAACCCCAAAACAACCTCTCCTTTTCTTACAATTTTATCTGTCACAGTTCTTTCACAGACACTGTGAAAGACATGCTCACAGATACTGTGTCTTCAGTATCATCTACAGTGTTACCTATGATCCCCTGTGTCCTCATGTTAAAGATAAATGAACTTCAACATTTTAGAATAAATGCGGGGCTGTCGTCTGCAATCAACTTCTCCAGGCTGTCAAGACCTATTGACTCCACTTCCCATGCCTTCTGTCTCCCTTTCCTACACTCATCCTGACCTCAGGATAACAGGAGAGGGCTGGCCTCATTCTTTTGACATCTGAAAGACAGGAAAGTGAGCTGTCTGTGTGGTTGATATTGTTGTCAAATGGAACTCCATACAAATTTAGCATTACTGCTGAGAAATGCATTATCTCTCAAATGGAAGAAGGTCTCATAGCAGCCTGGAAAAGAATCCTTCCTGAAAGGCAAAGATGCTCTCTCAGCCTCCACAGTTTGAGACCATGACTCTTAGGCATGTTAGCCACACAGCTATGCTATGGGTATAGAGATGTCTGCATCCCACCATAATGTTCAAGGAGATACATTAATCTCATGTCTACACTAATCTGTGGTTTCAGAACAATGATTATCAAATCTAGGTAAAGTAGTGATTAGTGATAAAACTTCATTTTCACCAATCACAAGGCCTTGCTCATGCTAAGCAAGTGCTCTTCCTCTGAGCTACACCACCAGCACATGAACGTTATTTTGTTGGCTTCATCAATGCTACTACAAAAGTGTCTTCCAGTCCAACCAAACATGATTATTCTGGACAAGTAGAGAGAATCCAAAAATAATGAAAGTCTTAAGTTTCTCGGCAGGGTGTGGTGGCACACATATTTAATCGCAGCACTCGGGACTCAGAGTCAAGCAGATCTCTGTGAGTTCAAAGCCACTCTGGTCTACATAGCAAGTTCCAGCTACATGAAATTATTACTTACAAAGTTCATACTGGAGAAATATACAAGGAAGTTATAAAAAAATGCACACACAAAATTCTAGTCTTCTCAGGGGGTTTATAATTTTGTGGTGGGCTGCATGCATAGCTATCCATGGCTACATGTGCACACTGGACACCCAGTGACACAACATGGTCATTACCTTTCTCCTGTCCATCCCAGCAGGCTATCAATATATCTGAGGTTCTAATTGGTCTAAGTTTTCCCCCTAGAATGGTCTCTTTTACCTTCGTGTTAGAAGTAACCAGATTAGTTCACTTGGGGATAGCTTGCAGACAGTGTGTGGCTATGTGCAGACATTTGGCGGATGGAGAACCATGGCTTAGATCACAGACTTGGCCCCAAAGCAAGGAAATTAGTAGAGAGGAGGGTTCACTCTCAGAATTGACTATGCTAGCACATTCTCTCACAGGACTTCTTCAGGATTCCAGCTCTATTTTTCACAAAGTTTTGTATGATATGACACACCTTTTCCATTATCACATCACCAAGCAAAGCATCCCTAGAAGGCTTTTAGTGGACCATATTGTGATGATTCACACCTGTTCCATATTTTCAAAGAAACTCAATGATTCAAGTTTGGGAATTGTCCACAAACAGGAGTCCAAGTCCTGTTTCATGGGATTTAAAAAGAGGGCTTCTTATTGTGATCGAACGGAGCCCATGATCAAGTGTCAACAGGAAAACACATCCATCCCATCCAACTCCTGGCCTCCGCAGAGACAGAGCAATTTTGCAGCAGCCCATTTATACTCAGGTGGAGCTCGGACACTGTGCCAGTTTGATTAGAAAATGGCTTACAGGTAGAGCAAGCCCTTCTATTAGGGGGAGAACTGCACTAATGAATCTTGGAAATGGAAGCGTCTAGCCATCCTTTTTCAGATCTGTAAGCCAATTATTATATTGGATCTTGACTTCCAATATTTCTGCAGGTTCTGAGGCAGTGAAGCCCTGCCAAGGAACAGCAGACACAAAGGCATTTCTCAGGATTGACTCTCCTTTCCCCAGCTGCCTCCATTCCTTGCCTTCCCCTCCCCCTCTCCTATGCCTGCTTCCTTATACCTTATCTCCTCCTTTCTCTCTGGCTTTTCTTTTTCCTTCCTTCCCCCTCTCTCCCTCCTTACATTTTTCTCCTTTTCTCTCTTGTCTCTTTTCTCTTAAATATCACCTCTTTCTCCTTATCCCCCTTTCCCCTTCCTTCTCCCTCCCTCCATTTATTGCTTCCTCTCCCCTCCCCTCTTTCTCCCTCCCTTCTTCTCCCTTCTCCCCACCTTCTCCCTGCTTTATTGATTGTTCTTTTCCTTCTTATCTCCTTACTCCTTTCCCTTCCTTTCTCTTTGCTTCAAATCTCCTGCCTGTGTTTTGTGCTTTCTCCTCCCTCTCTTCCTTCATCCCTTTCCTTTCCTCCCTTCTCTCCACTCGCTTTCACTGATTTGAAAAGCTCACTGTTATGCTGCAGAGGTTAAGGTTAGACAGTCCAATTGGATAACTCCCATCTCTTCACTTCCATGCACGAGCGTCCCCTGCATCTTTGGAAAGGTCAGCCCGCTAGCTAACTTTCAGGATTAAGCTCTGTGCCTTTCTACATCACGACATGGTAAATCCACATATAGTGATCTGAGTCAACAACAACAACAACAACAAAAAAAAAAACCTCTAAGCCTGGAGACGATAGAAGGTATAAGAGCAGTTTGGAGCAAACCTGACATCTGCCTCCCTGGTTTGAATCCTCCGCTGAGCCTCCTGTTGGCTTGGCTGGTATGTGCTTCTGGTATGTGATCAGAAAATCAGGGAGGGGGTGTAAATGATGGCATATCATAGAGTTTTTACTAGGTATGTGTGAGTTTACGCTTCAAAAGCTTTTTCATCAGTTCCTGGCCCTAAGTCATTATTATATAATGCTTGCTAAAGAAAACAAACTCAATTAGTGGATCCAGAGACTTGACTTGTCCTCTCTAGCCAATTGCTTATTTATTTGCTGAGCAAATATTTGAGTGGTGTGTGTGTGTACGCACACACGCATGGTGTGCCTGAGAGTACAGTAAGATACAGTTCCCACCTTCAGGCAACACTCACTCTCACACCCAAGCAGGGAGCCCGTTCTCAGCACTGTAAGGTCGGTGGAGCTTGGAGAACAGAAGTTTGTGAAGTGGAAACAGCATCCTGCTCCCTCTAGTCTTCCGCAGGAAAACCCTGATGAGGAGAAAATGGAACAACCTGGAGGTTGTGGCTGCTAAGCTACACATGAGCTCAGCTCCTTCAGAGAGTCTCACTCCCGACCCCAGGGGTGATAATATCAGCATCAGAGGAAATCCAGCAGCTCGGGCCCTCAGAGCCTTCCCCGGAGACAGCACACACCCTTATCATAGGAAAGGCACTGTTCCTGCACAATCAGGAGACACCACAAACTGTCAGTAAGAAACAGAGCAACAGGGGCCAAGCATGAGCTATCTCTGACTCTGGGGCACAGGTGGAACTGTGCTTGGTGGCAGCCAGAATGTGCAGCGTGAATGTTGGGAGAAGAAAGAGTTGGTGCTGGCCTCACTAACTGCGGGATGCAGGGATAACATGTCTGTTTGATGGGTCAGGCTGGCACTGCCAAGGGACTGGAGCCTCTCTTCCTCCATCTCTGCACATGAAGACCACAGCTGCAGGGACAGGGAAGGAGAGAAGCCTGGAATGCTGTTACCAGAGGTGTCAATTTGTATACATAAAAGGGCAAGTGACAGAAGCAGAGGGAGGCACGTCTGTCTAGACTTCTGATTTGGAAACATAAGACTCACCCTACACCGTCCTTTTCCCACTGAGTGGCACCATTTCAAGAAGTCACTTAAATCTCTCTGTGAAACAACTTTGTAGAACAAGGGCACTCAAGTTAATCTACTAATTAAACACGTTAAGACAGCCTAGTAGCCATGCTCAGACAACGGAGCTGCAAGGCTGTGTAGTGGCAGTGGCTGGGGTAGGGCGCCAGGGTTCTCTACCTCCTGAGATGCCGCAAGGGCTTCCTGCTGACTCTTCTGCTTTGAACTCTGGCCACAGCCTGTGAACAGCAGGCACCCCTAGTCTGCACACAGCAGTTGTGTCCCGCTGTCCTGTTTCCCCTTCTCTCCTTGCACTGCCCCCAGAATCCGACTCAAAAAGCCCAGCTGACCGAGAGGCTGGAGCTTGCACCTGCGCTCCTTTAATCAGGCTCTCTTCCGCACCTAGGAGAAAGCTCCCCATTGTTTCCAGGTGTTGAAAAAGCGCAGGAAAAATCCAGAGCCTTCTTTTCAAATGGGTCACTTTTCTGCCGAGATTTGTGAATCCCAGGCCCAGGGCGGCAGCGGGACATGGCTGCTGCAGTTTGAATCCCTGCATCGCCATCTGCTGGTCAATTCTTCTTAGTACTGATGATCCTTAGCCACCTGCTCTGGAGCCCAGCTGCGAGGTCCAGAGGGTTAGACCACCTGCTCCTGAGGACAAGCCTTCTCCAGGCCACCCGCCCACCCTTCAAGCCGGCACCACATACGTATGCTCACAATCTACGACCACGTGCCATTTCTTCTCAATTGCGACTTTGGATAAGAGAACACTGTGAGTCCCACTTCTTGGGAAGGGTCTGTTTTCATGTGACCCTGTGACCCTCACTGCCCACCTTCCCGACCCCCGTTGGCCTATTTCCTTGTCTACAAAAGAAGTAGAAGGAGGTGATTCTAAGTGTGTTTCCAGTTCTGGCTTTCTGAGAACTGGAAGACCCCTGAGCCCCTGCAAACGTCATTTTGACTGAAGACCGGCATGAATTGCAAGAGATAGTCATGATCTTAGCTCAAATGGGCCTCACAGAATGGCCAGCGAAGAGACGCTATGGGCTTAGTGGCTGGGGAAGCGCTATTTCCATGCACACGGCAGGGATGAGCAGCCAAGCTGTAAGCTCTGCACACATCAGACACAGAAACAGTGGAGCATCCAGTCAATCAGCCAATCCTCTACAAACCAGCTTGTGCCAGATGAGCAAGGATCTCCCAACATCTGCAGGAAGTTTTGCACGAGGGTCTATAATTACTGCCTATTATTAAAAAGTGAGTGAGAGAGGAGCTACGGATTATAAATTCATGGTAGATTATGTTTTAATGTTCCCAAACAGAATAATAATTGCTAAAACTGCTTTGGGTATCAAGCTTCATTGCACTGAACTGCACTCCAAGAATTACTATTATTATTATTTTAAAATCGCTTATGGTAGTAGGACGGCATGGTGTTACTATGGTAGCCTCTGTCAAACCACTGTGCCCCACATGCATAGATGACCAGGGCAGGACATGAGCACCAATGCTGTAAATTAAGGTACGATTTGTAAATGCTTCATTAATATTTATTAAATGATGATTAGATGTTCTTGCAATCTTTAATAAGATATTATAAAGCATGTCATTAAAATGCATTAACAGCACATTCTTAGTGAGCCACGCCATAGCCTGCTGTTAGGAGATGCCCAGTTTTACAATTTTCCTCCTAACTCCCTTCCTAAGATATGATGATCATGAAGATAGAGAAACTTAAGTGGCTATCTGATCAAAACTTTTCCCCCAGGAGGGTGATGGATGGCCCCCCATTTAGAAGTCAGAATCAAGAGTCTTCCACACTTCCAATTCAGTTTCCAGATTCCCCAACTTTTATCCTGATGAAAAATCTGCAGTGTGAATATGATAAAAATGAACTGTTTGACATTCTCAAAGAATTAACAAAATGTTATTTAAAAATAAAAACTAACTTCCCCACTAGCTTCTATATAGTTTTCCACCTCTGCTAACAACTATATGGTGGAAGCCAGTTTTCTTCCATCCACCCAGAGATCCCGGGAACCAAACTTGGGTGCTTATGCTTGGTAACAAGCACCTTTACCCTCTGAACCATCTCTCCAGCCAAGGAAGCAGTAAGCACACGCCCAAGGCTTTCTTGTCTCATTTTATTTATTTACCCATCTTTCTCTCCTGCTTTCCTTCGCTAGATATGAGCGCCAGAAAGTACCAGGAATAATGCTATCCCCCAGCAAATACAACTTGTCTTTTTGCTGCTGTTTTTGTTTTGAATAGGAGCGTCACTGGAATACCATTGAGTAAGAACTGGTTCCTGCACCCGGAAGATCTGGGCTATAAAGAAATGAAGCACAGCATTTGAATCTGGTCTCCTTGAGCTCACGAGAGGAGAGGTGGTGGAAAGAAAGGGGAAACCTGCTGACGTCAGACAGACGGGGGTTTGAACCCATCACTAACACCTCCAGGGAAATGGCCCTAGACAATTTCTCTCACCCCTCTAGCTTCTTGGGCTCCCTGTCTCTAAAGAAGACAAAATTGTCCTCCCTGGGGAACTGGAAACTGCCAACAGAAAGGCTCCAGGTGGATGACGGGAACATGGCGAATGCTCAGTAGATGGTAGCACTTGTGTTATTTTATCCCTGTATCATATTATCTATAAGTGCTGGGGTAAATATAATGCTGGCTCTTAATTCCATCTGTTCAAATAATCAGAAGATAATACCTTCCAGTGGAAATTTCAGATATGCTCACAATATTGTATAACATTTTCAGCTTTCTCAGAAATCACTCCTGGCTTGCTGACACCTGTCTGCACTGATGTCAGCCTGCATGAATTGTTACAGAGGGTATCCATGGATACCCCAAAGGACCCCTGCTTGCCTGAAAATTAGGCATTCACTGGAGTTCCTGGAGATTAGAGAAAGGTCTACTGGTGTCCTTTGACTCCCTCTTGAACCTCGGTAGAATTCGGTACTATCTTCCCACTGTTTTCATTGGCTCCCATAGCAGAGGCAGGACCTCAGAGCCCAGTGGCCTCCCCCTTCTCTGAAACTAGAAGCCCTTTCTGAATTCTCTACAACCACACAGAGGTGTTCTGCTGACCTCAGAGAACCTGCCTCCATGTCTCTGCATGGCAGAGCCCCTGGGCAACACATACCCAAGGTGGTTTGTGTTCTTTCAAGAGATCTGGGTTGAAATCTTCCCTTTGCCTCCAAGTAGCTCTGAAACATAGACAATGATAGGTTCTTCCAAACCCCATGCTGTTCTCACTGAAAAAGAAATATGGATAAGAGACTGTACCTTGATGTTATAAAGATAGCAAGGGTCTTAGCTACTGTTCTATTGCTGCAAGGAGACACCATGGTCAACGCAACTCATAAAAGAAATTGGCTAGTTAACGGCTTGGTTAAACTTCCAGAGGTTTGGTCCATTATCATCACAGCAGGGGGTGTGGTGGCACACATGGTACTGCAGCAGTAGCTCGGAGCTACATCCTGGTTGGCAGGCAGAGAGAAAATCTGGGCCTGGCATGGGCTTTTGAAACCCCAAAGCCCATACATAAGACATGCTTCCTTCAACAAGGCCACACTTCCGAATCCATCTAATCTATCAAAGAGTTCCATTCCCTGGTGACTAAGCTTTCAAATATATGAACCTATGGAGGTCATTATTATTCAAACAAACCACAACATATAATTTAAGTCAGCAATTTCACAATATGCATAAATTACTTTACAAATTCACATATGCTATCTCATTATTTTATCATATTGGAAGCTGACTAGTGTTTCCTTCATGTAAGAGCTATATACATGCATCTGAAACTTTCAAGGTAGCTTTTAATGAACTATTGGCATATTTATTATTTGTATCAAGTCTGCACTATTTGGTCAAAGCAATCTGTCCATGTTAAAAAAAAAATGTCACATGTCTCCACCACAGGAGAACAAACTGACCTAGCATCTGAATATTTGATACTAATCATACAAAAAGGTAGTCAATGTTTTCTTTGGTTTGACTTTGGACTCAATATGCTTTAATCCAAGAAGAGTGGATCAACATATTCAAGGAACAGGATTGAGTACTGGAAGAAAGAGCAGGGGGTAGAGAGATGTCAGCACCTGAGTATTGGCTTGTATCCATTATTTTAGGCTGCATGTCTCTCTCTGCCTCCAAGTGCTGGGAACATGCAAAAGATGGATGGAGTCTTGGGGGTCCAAGTACCTATAGCAGCAGAATGGCAAGGTAGGTTTGGGTGGTCTCAATAGATGACATTTGGAAATGGACCTTGAGGCCAAAGCATGACAATTCGGGTAGTCATTAAGAGATAAGCGATGAAAGCAATTCATGTTGGGAAAGAAGAGAAATTTCCGTGGAAGCTACGTGAGGTGAAAACAGTACCGTACCCCAGTCAGACTTGCATTTACTCCTTTATTCAGCAACTATGCAGCCCTCTGTGTGGTTCACGCTGCCAATTAGTAATGATGAAAGTGGGCTTGTAGCTCTGAGTGAGAAACTGTTCCCCTTCCTCTCCCACATCCTTTCATAATGGAACCATATGGCAGAGTCTCGTTTCATCCATTAGATTTCTGCTCGCTTACCCTTCGTCTTGACTGCCTTATCTTTCATCAGATTGCATAAAACAGAATTTCCATAGTTCTCTTTTACCTTATTTTCTTTTTCATATGCTGCTTATTTTGAAACAATTATAGAAGAGAAGGCAAAGGAGCACAGGGAGTCCCATGTGCCCTGCCCTTGGCCTGAGAGTGGACAGCTTGCGGGAAATGTATCTTGTGTGGAGGAAGCTGCTGAAACAAGATGCAGATGGCCCATTTACCTGGCCGAGAAGGCACCCTGGGGGCTTTTGGGAAGAGGCAAGTTATTTTTTTTTTTTAATTTTAGAAGCCTAGAACGGAGGGATGGAATAGCTGTTCCAGGGTGACAGAAAAAGATGCTGGAGGTGAGACATTAGATAGCGCAGGGAATACCTCAGGAAAGGGGAAGATCAGTGGGTCACTACACCGTGGTCTGGAAGCTGGAAAGATTTCACTTGGAGGTTCAGGAGCAATGATGTCAGGGCTAAAAGTTCTGCTTCCCAGGCTAGGCAGAGTTGCTATGCAGTGTGTGAAGCTGGCCAGAACACCCCTCCTATGAGAAGCACCGCACACCACCATAACACACACACACAATTTGTTTTCAGCCAGTCACTCCTTTCCTGTAATGAACTAGCCTCTGGGTCTCGTCATGTCATCCTATCTATAATCAAATGATGTGCTCCACAGAGGGAGAACATGGAGGCAAGGGGACCATGGGCTCAGGGGCAACACACAAGGGCCATTCTGAGAATCTAACCAATGCAACCAAACCTCTTAGGACCAAAGTTAAGACAGCAGGAGCCAAGCCGGGCTATGGTGGCGCACGCCTTTAATCCCAGCACTCAGGAGGCAGAGGCAGGCGGATCTCTGTGAGTTCGAGACCAGCCTGGTCTACAGAGCTAGTTCCAGGACAGGCTCCAAAACCACAGAGAAACCCTGCCTCGAAAAAAACAAAAACAAAAACAAAACAAAACAAAAAAGACAGCAGGAGCCTGAATTCCTCTCTTAGGCCTCCAAGGCTGCCTTCCTTTTCTTTCCCCTCCCTTCCTTTTCATACCTGTCCCAGAAACCTCTTTGTCTCTCTATTAACTCCCTTGTTATGTTTATCTCTCCACCCTCCCTCCCTACTTACCTTTCCCCCTCCTTCTTCCCCTCCTCCTCCCTGCCTCCTGTTTTCACACAGTCCTCAGAAAGGAAGCAATATCTTCCTGCTACAAATAATCCATTTTGTGGAGAACTCTAATCCACTTTCATCCCAAGAACCAACATTTCCAGGCATACTGGCTTTGTTTCTGTATATCCACAAGCAGCAATATAACAACAACTCAATGAGGTGAATGCAACAAGTTCTATTATGTTCTGGATTCATGTCAGTATTTTAAAAAAAAAGACAAAAAGAAAGACGAGCTGTGATGGCTCAGCGATCATGTGTGCTTGCTGTTTGAGCAGAGGACCAAGTGTGGCTCCTAACATTGATAGCAAGCAGCTCACGACTATCAGAAACTCCAGCTCCAGGGAATCCAGTTTTCTTTTCTGGTTTGCACAGCACTACATACACTTGCACACACACAAACACACATATAGAAATAAAGATACAAATTTTAAAAAGGAAAAGCCCACAGGGAAATAGAGGATGTCATAATGATTCTTTTCTACAGACTGTTTCCAGGCAGATGGAGTTCTCACAGGGATTCTCTATGCTGAAAGAATGGGTGCTGTTCTTAAACTGTACAACTCCGGTCCATTGGCAGTTTCCACACACCTGAGAAGATCTAGAGAGAAAGAGGGAAACCTTCCCAACTCTCATGACCAGGGTCATTACTTCATAACGATCCACATCTCCAAAGTGGGACACTGTAAGCCAGCGCACACAATCACATACTCACGCCCACGTTGCACTACTCAAAGCTGCATCCAGAAGGAGAACACTCTCTTTGTGGGGATGACCAGAAGCAAGCTTTCAATTCAGGCTTCTTATAGGAAAGAAAGATTCTACTTGCAATGTTAGGACGTCCTCAAATAGGGAGACTCTAGAATGAGAGTCATTTGGAGAGGACGTCCCTCTTTTTTGTCGCTTCTAGAATTCGAATACGTGGCCTTGGCTATACTAGGCAAGAGCTCTAACGCGCAACTTTAGTTATATCCTCAGCCTTCTTTGTAATTTATACTCGGGACAGAATCTCATTAAATAGTTTAGAGTGTCTTTGAATTCCCTCTGTAGCCATGGCCTGCCTTGTATTTGCAATCCTTCTGCCTCATCTTTCTGAGAATCCAAGGCTACCACTCTGCACCAGACTTGTTCTTTCTTAAGCTAGACTTGGGGGAAAACAAAAACAGCAACAACAAAAAAAACCCCAAACAAACAGAAAAAAAACCACCAAAACACAGCTGGAGAAAATTGATAAAGGGCTGGAGACTCATTTCCAGGTGGGATTTGTTTCAGAAAACCCTGATACTCCAGCAAATGAGTCAGCTTCAGCCCCATGCAGGCAGGCTCTGAGAACTTGGAAGGCCTGCTTTTAAATGTACAGAAAGGCCTCCAGCTTGGATCTCTGGCCTATCTTCTCCCGGGTATGTGGACCGCACCTGGATGGGAAGGGGCACATCTCATTCCTACCTCACAGGCAGCTGGTAAGCACCCAGTCTCAGTTAATTTGTTTCGCTCTCTCCTTGCCATGCCACCAAGAATCTGGTTCAAAATAAATAAATAATAAACACCAAGAGTGTTTAAAAAGCCGAGAGCATATGAAATTGGTTGGGAAAAGTGGTGGGGAGAAACAGGAGAATGATTGGAAGGGAGCGGACAAAGGGGGTGGATTTGATGGAAATACACTATATATGCGTATGAAATTACCAGACAATGGAAAGTAAATAAACAAAGAAACAGGTACAAGGAAAAGATGATGTTCCTTTCCCAGGGGCCTGTAATTCCTGGGTATTTGTTTGGAAGTAAGCCTGCCACGGGGCCGTGAAAAAGGTAAAGGGCAAAGCTATTGAGCATCCAGAGAAGGAAAAGCTTCCCCGCCAAGGTCAAGTATATATCAGCCACGGAACAAAGCAGCGCTCATTTCCACCCGAGGCCACAGTGTACCTTGACCCCAGACTCATGAAAACAACAATTTGCAGTCCTCTATAAAACACTTCTTTCCCTTCCTGGGTTTCATTGGCTTCCTCCACACCCAGACTCCTGACTTAGCACTCTGGCTGTATTTTACAAGCGTCTGTGCCCATGTGAGTGTGTGCCTTGCATTCTAAGGTTTGCAGCCCGAGATTTATCACATTCTCTGATGGCGTTTTATCGTTATTAGAGGGCTATAAATTTCAGCTCCGTTAGCATCACATTTAAATATGTACCCTCCAAGATAGAAAGGTGCTGGGTCTATAGTTCACTATAAATCCCCATTATTCGCCAGCTCTCGGTACTTGGGCCTTGGTAGAGCCCGGCTGAAGCTGCTCATTTTATTTAGATAGCCCCTCTTCCCGGAAGGGAAACTTGGCTGCCACTCGAGGTAGATACGATTTGCTGCCTGGGACTCCTGTCCGCACCTTGGCAGCTGTTTTTCTTTGTTATTTAAAGAGAACAGGGTTGCCACCATCTGTCTTTTGAAAAATGAATTGTGCTCACAGCAACATGGAAGCACGGGGGGAGGGGACATGATATGACACGGACATGGGAAACAGAAGGATGGTGCCAAATGTCAGCATCGAAGTAGGGTCAAGCAAACTAGGAAAGAAAATTAAAGATGAAGTATTTACCACCTGAGGAAAGCAGGGCAGGGAACACAAAGTTTGTAGATGGGAATCAAGGGCCAGCTAGAAAGGAGACAATCTCAACCCCTCTAAAGTCAGGGACAGTAACAGTGACTCAATCCATTGTAGCTACTGTTACCGAATCCTAGAGCTCCCCAAGGAGATAGATACTTAGACCTGAGCATCATGGGTAACCCGTTCTTCCAGCCAGCATCTCTGCTTTCTTATTCCATCCTACAACTTGGCTACTTCTTCTCATTACTAAATGAAGAGCGACTACTCAGGTAGAAGGAGTTGAGAAGAGGAGTCACCATCAGACACCCAGGCAAGCTGACTCAGTTTCAGCTCTACTTGTCATCCAAGAAGTTAACTGACTTCAGACCGCCAATGAAAAGCATGAGTCCACTTGTAAATGCATTTTGTAGATTTTAAGTCTAGGGTTCATTTTGTCTTAGAATCTTACACTCACTTCCTATAACCCATCTATGTAGACATCTTCAGGGCCTCACACTGCAGCAGCCCCAATTCTCAATGTCATAACTCATAAATCACCACTTATATGTGCCACACGCTGACAATGGTACATGAGAATGAGACAGAGTTTGTTCTACAGCATACTCAGGGATGCAACTTTTTGGAGACTGGCATCTTGACACAGTAATTCTCAGGACATGGAAAGGATGACAGGACCTGCATATCATCCTTATGCCTCGGAGTTTCTGCCTAAAGTAATATCCATTACCACTCCCATAATCCACTGCATAGGACTCAGGCCAAGTCAATTAGACTCTACCATGAACTCGGGATCATGACCCTAGAATTCGTTTTACTTTTTAAATTGTTTTTATTGAGCTACATAATTTTTTCCTCTCCCCTCCCTTTCTCTCTTCTCCCCTTCTATCCTGTCTCATTGTCTCCATGTTCCAAGTTTACTCAGGAGATCTTGTCTTTTTCTAAGTCCCATGCAGTTTACATCCATGTACCATGTATATCCCTCTTAGGACCTCATTGTTGTCCAGGTTCTCTGGGATTATGAATTGTAGGCTGTTTTTTTTTTTCTTTATGTCTAAAAGCCTCTCATGAGTGAGTACATATGATATTTGTCTTTCTGGGTCTGGGTTACTTCACTCAATATGATGTTTTCTAGACCCATCCATTTGCCCGCAAATTTCAAGGGGTCATTGTTGTTGTTTTTTCTGCTATGTCGTACTCCATTGTGTAAATGTACATTTCCCTTCTCAATTCTTTGGCATGATCCTAGAGTTCTATATGTTGCTATTGTTGAGCTGACAGCTTGTTGCTCAATGACAACTACATGCTGATGACAGGCGAAGACATCCTATTCCTGGAAGACCCAAGGAAAGTCACAACCAACAATGCCCTAAGCAGTTCATGGCTGCTCTCCCTACATAAAGTCCTCTTCCTTTTTTCAAATCCCCTTTAAAAGCTCAGGCCCAGGCTTGCACAACATAACTCACCCTTAGAGACCCTCTCATTGGTGTACTTCTTATAACTTTTTATCCTTTTACCCCGATTCTAAGTAACATCTCCCTCTCCTTCCCTTCCACTGTCTAATAAGTTTCTTTTGCTCTTGCAGCCACTCACTGTCTGCATGTTTCATTCATCAGACTCGGAAGATAAGAACCTGATATTGGCTTCCGGCATGGGGAGCTCTGGTGACCCAGTGATTGTCTGGCACCTTAGCATCAATGCTGAGCCTTTCTGAGTCTACATATCAAAGTCTGTCTCACTCAGGGAGTTCATGTGAATCTCAGAACTGGTATGTGCTCTTAGCGAACTGCAGCAGGAGACAGGAACTTGTGTTCTTTGCGACCTTAGAAAAGTAAGTCCTGATGTTTCCTACTTCACCAACTCCTGGGAAAATGAGGAGTAAATTGGATCTCTACCAATCATATAGATTTTATGTTTCTCTGAACTGTGGTGTTTTCCTCTACAGACATGATGGAAGCCAAGGAAATTTGGTAGCCTATAATTCTGCCCCATAGAATTTTATTTCTGTTTTCTTAAATAAAGTAAAAGCATTAATGTTAGTACCTGAAGATAGAATATAAAAGACACGGGGTGGAAAGGCATTGCATACAAGAGAAGTTTGATTTGTCACATTCACAAATCACCAAAGAAAGTTTCAGATATGAAGAATGTTCTTTCTTGCTTGTGAAAATAGCATTCTTAATAAGAGGGGATGAATCACAAATGGATATTTTGGAGGCTCTTCAGTTAGCCAGAAATTCAGAATAATGTAAATAGCCCTTTTAACTAAAGTGTCCTGAAAACCAAGTTTGTGTTTGATATAGGAAAGTTGCATGACTGAGAACTCTTCCTCGAAACTTCCTGATTAAGGCATCCCATTTCAAGAGGTCCAAATCAGGCAAGCCTCCAACAGAATTCAGTTCTCTTTGCTTTTTACAGACCTATGAGGCAGTTCTGACGCCAAGGTGAGTCTCGGAAGCCACTTACCACCTCCACTGCACAGTGGGTCTCAGAGGATCCCAGCTGTGGCATAAGGCCATGGTTTTCCAATCCCAGATCCTTAGTGCATACACAGTGCTTGTAGCTCATCTACCATCACACAGTGTGGAGAGAATCATCTCAGCTATGCGAGGAGTTCTTGATATTCACTCCAGACTACCGGTTCATGCACAGTGCTTGGACCTATGTCTGCCATAATATTCCCTCATAATCACAGGCTACTGTCATAAAACAATCACCCACTGAACATGAGTGAGGGGAGAAGAGAAAATCACCCAGACTTGACTTTATTGCTGACAACAGGTTATGTACAGTTTAGGGAAGACATGAAAAAATTGTAAACAAATGTCTATTTTTAGAAGGTATAGAGCCTAGAGATCACCATATCCCATAGTGTGGTACCCAGTCTGCCTCACCACAGACCTCTTACAGCTAAAGATGGGAACACACGTGATCTTTAATGATCCCAAGGACTGTGGTCCAATAGAGACATCACTTGTGTATTATTTTGTACAAGCCTTGGTTCCTCATCCAGCTTCAGGGTCCTGTTGAGCTCGTCTTTCCACACAGCCTTCACAATTTGGTTCCTGCCTTCATAAAACTGCATCCACTCCCTGGGATTTTACCATACTGAGCTGTGCATCGTTTTCTGCTTGGTTCCCAGTTCCGAGAAACCTCTTTTTCCTTTTTATTTACTTGAGAAAGAGAGTCCCATATAAGGAATATAAAAGATTTAGTTAAGAGCACCTTTTTGCTCTCAGATTAGAATATCTGACTCTTCAAAAGTGATGTTGTAGACAAGATAACACCAGAGTTTTTTGACCTCAGCACCATCCGCATTCTGGAGCAGGCAATCCCTTGCCTTTGGTGTTACCCTTTCTCCTGGGGATGGTGAGTAGCACCCCTTGACTACCTGCCAAATGCTGTTGGCATCTTTCTTCAGCTGCATCGGGCAATTGCTGCATGGGTTCTGGAAAGGCAAGTGCTTCCTCCAGAGACAGCATGGCTCTTATCTGCTGCACATGTATGATAAGAAACACACAGGAAAGTCTTCAATTCGACCGCTTTAATTTTCTTAGGAGCCCCGTGTGAGTTGGAAGCAATTTTATTCTAGTCTTTTTGATAAAAGAACTGAAGCTACCACAAGGAAATGACTTGTTCTTAGTCACAAAGCCAATGAGTGTCAGATCTGGGCTCCCAGAGCCTAAAGCCTTTTCTCTAGTTTTCACATTTCACACTGTCAAGTCTCCTACTTTTGGGTAATCTAGGTGTAAATGTGAAAACTGAATTAGAAATAAACTGTAAAGTATAATTGGTGTCTCCAGTCCCTAGGAAGTTTTACATTCTTATGCACTGTCTCCTGCACACTTTACATATCTTCTGATAGCAGCCTATTAGTTGCTGTGGACTGAAGAACACAACCCCTTCCCCAAATTTTATCAATGATCTAAACTCTAATATCCAATTGAAAGCAATCGAAGAGGGTACCTTATGAGAAGAGAAAAATGCTCATTCTCTTTCAGCACACAAACACACATAGAAGCGCATGCACACATGTACACACAGACACATACACACATGCATGCACACACACAAGACACAAGTGCATGCACATACACAGACACATGCACACATGCGCACACACAAGTGCATGTGCATACACACACGTACACACACATATACACAGACACATGCATGCATGAAAGCACACACAAACACAGACACACACACACACACACACACACACACACACACACACACACACACCAAGCAAAGGCCATCTGATTACTCCTCAGGAAGTAATCCATCTCTAGACCAGGAAAAGAGAACCAATCTGGAAAGCCCAGATTGTCAAGTCTTCTGACTTGTGGGAAAATAGAGGTTGTTTCTATAAGTCCCACATCCTTAGTGCCTGTTCTCATGGCTCAAGAAGACATCGTTTTATTGAGAGTGGTAAGCGTGGAGTGTCTCCTCCTGCCCAGCTGGCTCAGGTTTCCACGGATCGTGAAGTTAACCACCAGCCTCCTGTTTTGAAAGGTGGTACTATTTACAGTGCTGGGATCATCTCAGTTCCTTTCCAGATCTGAGCTCACATGGCTGACCTGGGCCACATATGTGAGGTGAGAACTTCATGACCTACTTAGTAAACAAGACAAAATCAAGGAAGAAGGTTCTTCATGACCACTCTTCCCTGTATGCCATTTAGATTTAGTACAGTCCCACTGTCCAAAGAAAAGACCATGCCCAGAAAAGTGTCCCCGTCTCCTTACAGACATCCCATCTTCTCTATTAGGCAGATGGTACTGTCCAGATCCGGAGAATGAAGGTCGTTTGCCTTCTGACATCCTGGCCTCGTCCCAGATATTACAGGGGATAGAGAAGAATCAAGTTCTATGATGAAAGAGAGAAGGGGGAGGGTTGAACCAACCTCATGTCAACCCCTTGTCCACTAGTAGTGACACGACCTCATCCATAGCTACTGAGATTGTGACACTTGGGACCCATGTTGTCTTACAGAGGTGTAGATGGGTAAAGCTAGGAAATAGGGCCAATTCAATGAAGGGTGTCCTTCCCCCAAGTCCATGTGTTAAAAGCTTAGACTGTAGTGTGATGGGGTTGAGATGGAGGATCTTTAGCACCTCTGTACAGGGGAGGGTGGGTATGCCCTTGAAAGCACTGCCATCAAAAGGAACTAACACAGTCACTACAGGTTTCCTAACAGGGCACCAGGAAACTCCCGGGATAGAGATGGTCTATCTATGAAGGACAAGACTGACGCCTGATTCTCTCTTACAACTAATGTTTCTCCTTCTAGTTCTAGGTCCCACTATGATGTCACTGAAATGCTGTGAAGGAGCCAGAAGGCCCTCACCCATGAGACTACATGAAACTAAAATATTATCCTCTGAAACTTCAAGCCCATCACCAAGTTTCTTTTCTTTATAAAATTCTCAGTTACGGGTGTTGTGCTCTAACAACACAGAGGAAGACAGATTTAGATCCTGGCCTGGGTGAACTGTCAGGCTGCTGTTAGTTGGTGAATCCAGATGACTAGGACAGACATCCGAGTATGTTTTCTGGAGTTCGGAATGAATGGGTGGTTTGAGCCATGAGCCCTGACTCAGACCATATGCCCGACTAAAGATGAATGAAACGGGGGGTGGCTAATCCCTTTAACAAGAGAGTGTGTCATTTTGTAGCAATTTCCCCCCTATAGAAAAATCACATCCTGGATGGGGGGCAGAGGCTGCTGCCAAGACTCCAGAAGCAAATGAAATGCAAGCTTGGGAAGCTGAAGCTGACAAGATACAATACCTCTCCCCCACCAGGGCCATGACAGCAGAAACCAACTTCTGGGGGAAAACACTCCAGCTAACTCAATCTGCCACACAGTGGAGAAGATCTCTGGGCTTAGCTTTTCCTCAGAAAAATGGGAACTATAAGGGAATTGCCTCTTTGTAGAATGGTAAAATAATTACCGTGGGTTACTTGCATAATTATTCTTGGAACTAGGCCTGACACAGAGCCATGGATCTATGAAGGACTGTTAATAAAAATGAATATAGACAATGCAGAATCTGACCTTTTTTTTTTCTGAGACATAGTCTCATGTGGCCCAGGCTGGCCTTGAACTCCTGATTCTCCCACGTTGGACCCTGGAGAACTGGACTACAGGAGTGTACCACATGTCCAGCTGAGCATTTGGCTTTTCCCCTTCATACAATGCTTGCATGTCTTCTCTCCTTTCTTCAGAAAAAGAGAATTGGCTTTCATCAAAAAGGCGAAGCCACAAATTATCTTGAATTAAGAATAAACAAATTAAAACAGAGTCAGGAAGCTAGGAGAGTTCCCTACCTACCCAGTGTCATCTTTCAGTTCTCACTGAGGAGAGAACGCTTTGGGCCTCTTTTGTCAAGAATGGTGATCCAAGAGGCTGGAGAGACACCTCTGTCAGTCAAGGGCTTCCGGTATACGCATGAAGATCTGAGTTCAATGCCCACCACTCATGGGGAAGGCTGGGCACGACCTTCCAATCTTATCACCCTATTGTTGAGGAGCGAGAGACAGGCAGATCCCTCCTAGCTACAGCCTAGCCTAGCTGGTAAACCCTTGGTCCCAGAGAGAGATGCTCTTTCATATAGCAAGGCAGAAAGCAACTGAAGACAGCTACCTGGGGTTGACATGCAATCTTCATTCAGAGATTAAGGAGTTCACATTGATAAACAAACATTAAAAAAATAAACTTTTGAAAGGGTGAAAGCATGCATTACTTCCTGTCTTCTTCCAGTGACCAGGCTGTAGGAGTGTTGGTGGAGACCAACAGAGAAGTCACCACATGGGAGTGTTGGTGAAGACCCGCACTTCCTCCATGGGATCTCAGTCATTAACGGAAGGAGAAGTCACCACACCTCGCTAGTGAGTGTCCTTCCTGAAGGGTTTATGCTCACAGTACAAATTCTGTCTTTCCCTGTCTCTAAACACCAGCTCTCTTGTCGCTGGAGAACTTGTTGTGTAGTGCTAGGTCAGCCATGGCTTTGAGCTACAGAACTTAATTATGACATACGTGTATAAGGGACCTGTGTCTTATTCTTGACTTATTAAGCTTTTTCCTCTTGGAATGATTATGTGCTTTTCAGCAAAGAATAGAGTTGGTGCCTTTAGGCAAACTGTAACAGAAGTTAACTAAATTTTAATCCTCCCAGCGCCTCTTAATTTACCCCTCCCTCCTTCTCCCCTTTTTCCCCTTAAGAGTTCTTTGAGTTTGTATCAAGTCTAATTGATTTTCATACAGGAACCTCACCTCCCAATATAGCATGGGACCCTTTTTCCTGGCAGCCAATGGCAAGAACTATTTATAAATTGTTAAACATGTTCACAGTTAAATGACACAAAAATAGCCTAGGAATATTTTAATATTCATAGTTTGCTTTGATTAAAATACAAACTTTTTCCCATTCGCTGTTGGATTATTTTTCATAATGCAGGCAGGTTACAGAGCCGAGTGCCACTTAATTTAGTGTTTAATCAGGAAAACTACTATGGCATCAGGCTGATTATGTTGGCCCAACTGCTGCCTGCTCAATTTTTCCCCATAATTGCAGGATATTCTTTACGGTGACAACTGCCCAGACGGTAGAATTCCAATATGCTATACATCAGCTTCTTCATTATCGGATTAGCTGGATGTGGCAACGTCGGGTGGACTTTCATCCCACCATTGATCGTACCGTTCCTTTCTATTTCACAATTAATGTGAGCTTGCCGCATTGATCAATCTTCTCTTGTGCTCAGCCCAGAGTCGATAGCTCTGAGGGCTGTGTGTTAGTGATCTGCAGGGTTTCTCAAAAGGCCTGTGGACTTTTCACTAGGGCGAAAGATTTTCTCATTTTCAGGTGTGTCTGATCTCATCAGGTGTCTGATGGAATGTATTCACATGACACATGCACAATTAAAAAATAATACTAACGGAAGCAGCGAGATGGAGTGACAATTCAAGGTGCTTGTGACCTAACTTGACAGCCTTGGCTCCATCCCCAAGACACACGTGGTCGAAGCAGAGCTTCCAGCTGCAAGTTGTCTTCTGATGAGCACATAAGCCATGTCATGCATGTGCAGATGTCCACACACACACACACATATGTGCTCATAAATACAAACAATAATAAAATAAATAAAAGAGACAAAGAAGCCAGAAGCTATGGCACTGGTGTGGCTGTCTACCTGCTTCGTTGAGTTTTACTTTGACAGTTTTATGAAGACCAGGCAAGACCCACCAAAGCCAACTGACCTGAACTAACATGGTGCAGACAGAGTTAGCAACAACTCCATGCCTCCGGCCACAGACTCAGGATTTCTTCAATTGCCATTTGCATATTACATTTTCATTTTGCAGACAATATCTCATGTAGGCCAGGCTGCCGTTCAACCACATAGTAGACAATGACCTTAAGCTGGTGATCCTTTTGTCATCTTCTGAGTGCTAGGATCAGAGGTGTGCGCTACTGCGTTTATGTGGTTCTGGGATTTGAACCCAGACAGGCACCCTACCAACTGAGTTATCCCCCGCCACAAGTTACCTCCTGCATTGCTGAAGACTGGTTCCATTTGCTAGGGACTGAATATGGCTAATAGTCTGAGTGACAGATAACATTTGGTTCTTTTGAGTTTACAGGCTTTTCAGGCTGTGGATGCTTTCAGAAGGCTAAGATCAAAATCCAGCTCTAAGACAAGCAGGGATAGGACAGTGTGGTCAGCAAAGTGCTGATTGCACAAACTTGACCTGTGTTCAACAGCCAGCATCTACACATTACATGCCTTAATCAAGCACTGAGGAGGTAGAGACAGGTAGACCCCTTAGGCTGGCAGGCCAGTCAGCCTAGTGAATCGGCAAGATTTAGATTGGTGAGGGACTCTGTAAAAAATTAAAAAAAAAAAAAAAGAAAGTAGATTGTACCTGGGAAATGGCAATCAAGGTCGGCCTACGGCCTTCATATACACAAGGACACATGTGTTTGTACACCCATGCTCATGTGGATACTTGCACACACAGAACACACATGCAAAATAAATAAAATGTAGCTCTGGTGTATACAAAACCAAAGCAGTTCATATGCTAGGAAAAGTTACATAATCCAAAAGGGAAGCAGGCACATTCCGGGGTGTTAGTTCTTGTCATGACGACCATGTAGGCCCCCGAGAGCCAACAAACCTTCAACCAGTACTCTCAGAAACCACAAATGAAGCTTTGTGGTTTTCTTAAGCATCTGGAAGAACTGGCCTGTGCCCATTCTTACCCGAAGAGGTTCTATTCACAAAGCTAGTAGGCGTAGGCGGGGCATGCCCATTTCGTGGATTTTCCCCCAAAGTGCATTAAGTGAATTACATTCTTCATACTTAGTAACTCTGAAGTTGAGTAAGAGTTTCTTGTGTTTTGTTGGTGCCAGAGGCCTTAACCTAATTGATAAATGATATAAAAAAACTTTTATGCAAGTAGTTTTTCTTAGACTTATTCCAGACTTCACTATGTGTACAAAAACAAAAGCAAAGAAACAAAACCAAATGTATGTCATAACTGAGCCATGCATTTTCCTAGAGAGCAGAGCTTCAAAAGGGCTCAGACACACCAGTGCCCGCCACCTCCACTCCTCCCTAAGCCCGCCGTCCCATGCTCCTGTACTAACCAGCCAGCTGCCTTGGCTTCATCACTGACATTTCACACAAACTACTCCATAAATGCTCACAGCTTCAGGATATGTTATTTTAGGGCCACTACAATACGCACGTATGATTCTCAGTTCCATATGCTCTCCTAAACCTGGGCATTTCCTAAAAATGAAGAAGCATCTATTGTCTCCAGGGAAGATTTTTTTCCCCCGTTGTAGGACCAGTAGGATTTGTGGGGATGATTAAGAAATACAGTACTGGGGGCTGGAAAGATGACTCCGCAGCCAGGAGAGTTCCGTGCCTTTGAGGAGGACCTGATTTGATCCCTATAACCTGTATTGGAGGCTCACAAATGCCTATAGCTCCAGCTTCAGCGGAACTGTCGCCATCGCCTGACCCTGTGGGTTCCTTCACTCATCATACTCAGACACAACACTCAAGCATATACATAAATAAAAATAAAATAAATCTTTTTTTAAAAAAAATACAATATCAAAATGGGTATCGGAGCTGGAACTGATTTCCTCATGCGAGAGTTTGCGTGATAACACACACTTCTCAGACACTTCAAAGGCTGCTCAGAGAACGCCATACCTAAGAAAAAAAGGGAACTGAGTAGCTTACCAATGCAAAAATAACAAAGTTAGTTTTCAATTAAGTTCTACCCCAAGATTTATGCTGATCATTAACCAAAAGTAGCCTTCTGCTCAGTATCAGGAAATTGAACAATACCCTGACGCAGAGAAAGACCTTTTAAAAATTAAGCAATAATTATGGGATAGTTGCAAAACGAAATCTATCTTTTGCATCTTGCATTTCTTGGCCTTGTAATTTGCATATGCATTAAACTCAGTGGGACATTGGGAAGCGATTCAGAATTCAACAATTAAAAGATCCACATTATAATTGTTAACATTAACTTAAAACTGATTGCTGATGCAATGATTTCTTCTGTGCACATGAACTCTGACCTGCACCCACTTCTCTCTCGAAAGCTGAACCTGTCTCCAGTGAAGGATCCAACTGTGTCTTTAAGTTGTAGGTTTTGCTGAGACCACTTCAGATCTATTAAATGAACTCATTCACGAAATTTAAACTTACTATCCACAGAGTTTTGTTTCAATAGAAAAAGAGATGAATCCCATATCTCTGGGATTTAAAAGCCCTAGCTATCTCTTAGAACACATGACTACTTAATTTGGGAGGAAGAAATCCCCAGATCATTCTGCATTCCATGTCAGCTCAAAGTAATGTGAACTGTGGAGAGCTGAGTTCGAAAGCAAAACAGCCAACGAGACAGAGTCTGTGTTTCTCATTTTTCATGTGTCTCCTTTTTAGTCATAAATATCTTCACACCTAACTATTTGCATGTGTAAACTGCTGAAGACATCTGAAAAATACATAGGAGTTCTAATTATACATTGAACAATGGCCTAAGGCTTTCAAAGATGGATACTGAAGCCAGGACACCTACTCCCCCATTGAGCTTTGTCCCCAGCTCAGGAAATTCTTGACTGGAGGAACACAAGTACTGTATCTCATTCCAGTCTATGACATAGGTGTTTGACTCTTTCAGCTCCTGAGCATCATTCTGTAACTATTGATCATGACCATCCGTGCAGAGGACGGCAGTGCCTATTTAGTGATGAGCCCCATCTCTCCCACCTAGAAAATGTTCAACCAAACTACAATTTTTATAAAATATGAGATAAGAAGTGAATCTTTGTCTTATTGTATACCAGTTCTGAGAGTAGGGCTGCCTGGAGCTATGGGAGGTCCTTCTATCTTTGTATTGCTTTTGTTGGTTAATGAATAAAGAAGCTGCTTTCAGCCAATGGCTTAACAGAACATAGGCAAGCTGGAAGATATA